>NC_135333.1:166059919-166368620 GCF_023851605.1 Tamandua tetradactyla
ATCAATAAGGAAATGGAAGCCTTAACTAATACTATAAGCCAACTAGAGCTAACACAACACTTCATCCAACAGACACATTCTTCTTTAGTGCACACGGATAATTCTTCAGGATTATAACCATACCTCTGGTTATAAAACAAGTCTAAATAAATGTAAAAATATTATCCCAAATATGCAAGAGTGGCTCAATATAAGAAAATCAATGAATATAATACACAACACATTAAAAAGGAAAAAAATACCATGATCATCTCAAATGATGCAGAAAACAACAAAAAAGACAGACATCCCAATTTTAAAGAGGGCAAAAGACTTGGATAGATTTTTTTTTTTCCAAAGAAGATGTACCAATGGCCAGTAAGCACATGAAAAGATGCTCCATATCATTAGCCTCAGGGAAATGCAAATCCAAACCACAAGGAGATACTACTAGATACTACTTTTTTACTAGAACGGCTGCTAGTAAAAAAATGGAAAATAAGTGCTGGGGAACATTTGCTCATTGTTGGTGGGACATAAAATGGGGCAACTGCTATGGAAAACAGTGTGGCAGTTCCTAAGAAAGCGAAGTATAGAATTACCATATGATTCACCAATCGATTTTCTAAGTATATCCAAAGAACTGAAAGCAGGGACAGATGCTTGCACACCAATGTTCATAATGGCTCTATTTACAATAGCTAAAAGATAGAAGCAGCCCACGCCCATCCACAGACGAATGGATAAACACAACTTGGTGTATACACACGACAGAATATTATTCAGCCATAAAAAGAAGTGAAGTTTTGTCCATGCACAACATGAATCATGAATGAGACTTGAAGACATTATGTTGAACGAAATAATCCAGACTCAAAAGGACAAATATTGCATGATCTCAGTGGTCTGAGATAATTAGAATAAGTGCATTTCTAGAATCAGAAGTTAGATTATAGGTCACTGGGGCCTGGGGTTGGGTTGGGACTGAGGAGTTAATGCTTAATTGGTAAGAGTTTCTGTTTGGGGTGATGGAAAATTTTTGGTAATGGGTGTTGGCGATGGTAGCACACCACTTGTGAATGTTCACACTACTGAATTATATATTTGAATGTGATTGAGAAGAGAAATTTTAGATTGTATTTAGATACTAGAGAAAAAACGTGAAAAAGAACTTGGGACTATATAATTCACACAGCGAACTCTAATGTACACTATGGACTACAGTTCATAGTATAATTATGACTGTTTCATCAATTACAACAAAGTTACCACAATAACCCAAAATGTTAGTAATAGGGAAACCTGCACGTGTGTGAGCAGGTTACTTGGAAACTTGGTATTTTGTGTCTGAGCTTTCTGTAAACCTACAAACACGTTAATAAAAAAGAAAAAAAACCAGCTGTATTAAAGCTCAGTTTCCACAGAGGTTCCCTGTTTCTTATAAGCATTTCTGTATATTGTCCTAAAATCTTCATGCTCTTAGAGGACTGCAGAGCTGATGGAATATCCCCAAGTTTAATCACTCCGGTAGGTTCAAGTTTCACCATTAACTATAAACATCTTTGTCTGTTTCCTTCTGATGGCCTTCACATTCAGATGAGGAAAAAAGCTACAAAGACAAAGTTCATAAGCAACGTCAAATTGCTTCCCATATAGAAATCGCCAATATACAACCTCACTGCTGTATTATCATGTTTCACAAGCATTGTTTTGGCTTTATCTTATTTTTCTAATAAAAAAAATATTTGAGACAACTCAGAGAGCTAAGATGCAAGTGCAGAGAGTGAAAAAATTCTTAGAAGTGAGATGGTTTTCAGACAGATTTGATACTTTGGAGAGGCACTTAGGTGGGCAGTTTTTTCTGAGCAAAGAGCAGCGTTCTTACCCAGGGCAGCCGCTGTGCAGTGAGCTATCATGAACCCAGAGTTGAGACCACCTTCAGCCACCAGGAAGGCAGGCAGCTCACTGAGGGAGGGGTTACAGAGCCTTTCGATCCTTCTTTCGCTGATCGCAGCCAGTTCATGGACACCAATGGCCAAATAATCCAGGGCCTGGAAGAGTCTCGGTTCAGTAGGTCTGTATAGGAAGATGCTCTCAGGGTCAGGAGCAATTCTAGAGAGCTTACCTTGGCCGGATATTCACCATGGAAGTTTCCTCCAGAAATAGTCTCTCCCCTGCTGGCAAACACCATCTTTCAAAGCAGGTTAAGGCTTGAACATACAACGTGCTGATCCTTTCGAGTGATAACATGAAGTTCAAGTGTAATTCCTTCCCCAAGCTGCTCATATGTAACACTGAGGTGCCTACCCTTATATAAATGTGGGGTGGAGGGAAGGAGTCTTCCCCCAAGCAGATGTTGACATAAAGGGACACAAAAGCATAAAAACCTTAAAGATGAGTCATGTATACCCAACTGAGGACCAAAGAAATATGGAGGATGAAACTATGCTTTTTCTTGAGATCAGAGATTCTCCAGCAATAATAAATGTACTGATCTAGTGGTCAACACTTACCCTCTGAGGTTTAAAATCTGAAGAAGTTTACAACCTGAAGCTAAGAACAGAGGCCAGGTCAACAGATTAAAAGTAAATTCTGTTTCTTCAATGGGCACCAGGAGCTTATGTTCCATAGAAGAGTTTGTTGATTGGAAGAATCTGCTGATAAGCAACCACCAAAATGCCTAGAACAATCATTTCTGAGAGAATTTTCAAACTCTATGCTCAGTGTCCTGTGCCAGCATTTGCGGTGGCTGATGGCCAATGGTTCCTCCCAAAGCCAGCTAAAGAGGAAGCAACTTTAAACTTCCTAAATTTACTACTCTCAGGGATACTTCCCTTCCGTATCATGCACTTTACTTAAATCAGAAGCCACCAGCCAGTTAACAGGTCCATATCCTGGTTCCAAAGAATGAATTTTTCAAAGAGTGGGCTAAAGAATACTTACTACCTATTAACTAGGAATTCACTGTGTGTGTGTGTGTGTGTGTGTGTGTGTGTGTGCTGGCGGGGGCGGGGGGGCAGGGGTGTGTGTGTGGAGATGGTTCTGATTTCCAAAGAGCAGGAGCTGCCTGGGTTACATTAACTTAGCTGAGTTTGGAGTCTCTCTTTTTTTCCTTTGGCGTGGGCAGGCACCAGGAACCGAACCCGAATAGAACTCTGCCTGCTGAGCCAACGTGGCCCACCTGAGTGGCTCTTTTTTGTACATAAAATGGTGAGCCTCCTATGACCAAGGGCCTCTGCTTTCTCCCACAAACCTGCTCCCAGCCACAGGGCTTGGTTAGCGCTCCATTCTCTGAATCCCTGGAGCAAAAGATCTCTAGCCAATTAGAGCTTAAACATGTTCCATTGTTCTCCAAATGTTCCCAAACTAGATTATTAGCAATTAGAATTACACTCTACAGCACTGTGTAAGAAGTGCTCTAGAACTGTAGCAGAAAATTGAAAGAATATACTTTCAGGTAATACCAGTATTGTAGGAAAACTTCCAAATATTAGACTATTGGAGATTCACTCAATAATTAAGATTTTTTTTTAATTGAAAAAGTAAAGGAGTTTTTGCTGAAAATATCTGCTGGAGCAGGTAGAAGGGGGTGGGGGTGGCAGGGCAGGCAAGTAGAATTTAGTAGAAAGTTATCCGCCTACCTCAGATCTAGTGATTTAACGGTAAGTTAAGTGTAGAATGGCTACGTCTCCCATCCAGAGCAAATATCTGTACATGAGACAAGACTGCATTTAGTGGGCCACGGTGGCTCAGCAGGCAGGAATGCTTGCCTGCGATGCCAGAGGACCCGGGTTCGTTTCTCGGTGCCTGCCCATGTGAAAAAAAGAAAAAAAAAAAGATTGCATTTAGTTCATGAAAACTCACCTCCATTTGGGGGGGAAGGGGCATGCATTGATGAGAGGAGAGACCCGCAATCCGGAGGGTTATTTAGTGTGGGTCTGACTTAGCTGTAAAATAGCCTGAGAGGACATAAAACACGTGGGAAACTTTCACCAGCTGCTGTGGGTGAGTGGACTCCCCCTTCTAGCGCTGCCAATTCAGCCCTTTGTCCTATGTGAAAAACCGAGGCAGCCATAGAACAGAAGTAGATTCCTAAGGGATTTGATGGGCTTCAAAGACAACATTGTTTCTGTGAAGATTTGTTCCATTACTCCCGACTAATTATGCCACTTTCGGGGAAACTAGACCATTTATTCCAGAACATTCTATAGGTGAAAACGAGGTGGCAGGAGTTACTGCTCGACTGCAGCATTTGTTTGGGATGATGAAAAAGTTCTGGTAATGGATGGTGGTGACAGCTGCACAACATTGTAAATGTAATTACTGCTACTAAATTGTGCACTTAAAATGGTTAAAATAGCAAACTTTATGTTACCACAATGGAAAAAAACAAAACAAAACAAGATGGCCCTCAACAAGTGACATCATTAAGGAAAGAAGAGTTCCATCCACAAGAAATGGAGGTCTTCTTACTATTTTCTGCGCAAGTGTGTAGGCATCAAATCGAGTAAAGCCCACCTTAGAAATGCAGAGTTGGGATGGAGAAAGCCATGACTCTTTGATCAATACTTTGGTAAGTGTTAAAAGGTTGCCTTTTGTTTACTGTCTCATGAACTACTAAAGCGAGGAAGGTCTGCATAAATGCCAACCAACCCTGAGTCTCCTTCCTTTTACTGACAACCTCAGCATTGAGTTTTAGGGCAAATCCTTTCAAGAAACATCTCAATCAATGCTGAAATACCTCTTTCAATCTTTAATGGATCATTTTGAAAGTATAACACGTTAGACTCAGAACGAGACACTGGGTTCATAGGTCTATTTCAGACACTTACCAGTTCTGGCCTGGAGAAAGTCATTTAACTTCTGCATCTGAGACACTTAATAGTGTTGAAATGGAGTGACAGAACTGAGACTTTCAATTTAGCAGGTCATAAAATTAGCAGCTGGGATTTTATAATTACACTTTACAGACAGTCAAAAGATACAGGATTATCTGTTGCGCTGTTGAGTTCTGTGGTAATGATGTTCTTCACAAAAGCTATCGTGTCATTTACCACGCCATGGACCTAAAATAGAGTGAAAATCAGATATACGACCAACTGAGTCCCTCATTGTGCTCTCAGGCATCAATATTCATAAGGCACCACTGGAAGTCTTTCCCCAGGAAGTTATAACCATGGAAATAACAGACTGTTCATTTAGAATTTAAAGATGACTGTTATAAATTTCCTGGATGGTCGCTGAAACTGATTAAAAATAAATCCATTAAATCTGGGTCCACCTTAGATCAGGCTATGCAAACAGAACACTGTGGGAGAAAGAATGCCAACTCCAGATGCAGGCTGATGCCCTTCCTTGCTCTTAGTGGGACTTGGGCAAAGATACTTAGATGTTTAGTTGAAATGGATGTAGAAAACGGACCGTAGTAGTACCTTACAGCTTGCGAGAAGTAAATAAAATAATCCAGATGCACACTCAGACATGACACGTAGAAATCACTCAGAGGGCAGCTGCTCCCCGAGGAGGTTATGCCCACACAGCAGGAAGGCACCGGGTTAGAAGGTACTTGCAAGTGAGGCAGCTATCCTGCACTGCATGCACAGACAACTGCAGAGCTCTAGACCAGGGCCTGTCCTCTGGCTTCTCCCAGAAGTAAAGAAAGTAGAGGTCTCCCTGGGTGACCTCGGGCAAGTTACTTAACTCTGTGCCTCAGTTTCCCAACTGCCAAATGGGCAGAAGAGCACCCACAGTTCCCGCAGCTGGAAGGACTGAATGAGCCCATACATGCAGGACACTTAAACCGTGCCTGTCGCGTCAGAGGGTGCTGTCGTATTTAGAATGTCAGGGAGGTTTTAAACTAGGATTTAATCTTACTGAAGAACTAATTTAGCTATCTTTCTACATAGAGGCTTTTGACCTATATTTAATAAGTTAGCTAGACAGAGAACGTGCTGAGTAAAAGGAAGTGATCACTTTCACATCTCTGTCTTAACACTATGAACTGGGACTCGGCGCATGCTGGGCAGGGTCCTCTCTTAGGACACCTGTTCATCCCTCCCTCAGCTCACTGTCACTCTCAGTACTTGGCCATATGTAAATGAGTTGCGTCGTTTGCAATTCTGGACTCACCACCAGCCCGAGTCATCTGCATTTCTGACTTAGAGTTAAGCCTCACATATTCAATCACAATGATTTATGTCTCAATATCAAATGCAGATAAGAACAATCATGGATGCAAAACGATACAATTACACTTTCCTGTGAACATCCTGACATGCTGGTTCAAGTTCAGTCTAATGGGGATAACCAACACAACTCCATTAACTGGTTGCGATGACGTCATTTCTAAGAGTTTTTTAAAACTTAGGGCACTAACCAACCCAGAAAATTGGTGACTGGACTCTTTTGACCAGGGGTTTGAACAACGCAATTCAAAAGAAATTAAAGAGCTTACTATACATAAGAGAAACTCTGCAATAATTGTAAATTGTAATATATAAAATATTTAAAGGAAGCAGTAAAGAAATTTGGATTATAATGGACCTGCTAGATGATTTCTGAATTTGGGAAATGAGAAGAAACTTGACTGTGTATTTTTTTTACCTGTGGGCAGCAGCGCAAGGTATATGCATCCTGAACACGGTCGCAAAACCTGTGACTTTCTGTGAAAGACGAGGAGAGGTTAACACAGGAGCATGTCACCAATTCTTCCATTGAACTTGTAATAACCAAATAAGTTTGTTCACGTAAACAAGCCCAGACCTGCTATTTCTGATGGGTGATGATCCGAGTCCAAGAGCGATCGAAACCGAAAAGCAACTTCGATTTGCCCAGGATGCGGGCGGAGAGCGTGGATGTCTGGAGTGGAGGAGAGAGGAAACATCTGAGCACGTCTTCCATTTAGAATGGACTGCCACCGCCCCTCTGCAGGTCCAGACATCCTTAACCCCAG
Source organism: Tamandua tetradactyla (assembly GCF_023851605.1). NCBI lineage: Eukaryota > Metazoa > Chordata > Mammalia > Pilosa > Myrmecophagidae > Tamandua > Tamandua tetradactyla. Next base: position 166,066,851 of record NC_135333.1, read on the forward strand.
CTCAGAACTGGGATCAACTCCAAGAGCAAAAACTCTCCCTCTCGACTCTGTCCTTTCAACCTTGACTCTCTGCGCATGACCTTCTGGAGCCCACCAGGAACTGCCCTCCAGGCGCCCGGCCTGTTTCTAGGAGGTTTAGGCTGATCATGGACGGAAGCTGCTTAATGGCCTAATCCAACCAAGTCATTTATGGAGCACCCTTTCTGCACTACGGCTTCTAATAACAGGGCATCTTTCAAATTCCCAACTTTCTAGAGGACGTCCCGTCCAGGCTGTCCTTCTCTCCCAGGTTTTCATGGAAAGCAGTCCTGACCCACTCCCCCAGCTCCAAAATCCCATGCACAGACCAGGTGATGGGGGGGCAGCTGAGCTCTCGGCTCGTGGTGGGCCCCCCCATGCCCCCGCCCCGCAGAGGGCCCAGCGCACCCGTGTCAAAGGCCTTGGTGGTCCCTTTCAGCACCTCGAGGGTGAGGGCGGCCACTATGTCCGCCTGGCGCGCGATGGCGCCCGCCCTCTCCACGGCTTCGCAGCCCAGCGAGGTCATCATCTGCGTCCCGTTGATGAGCGCCAGGCCCTGGGGGGAGAAGCGAGCCCCTAGGAACCCGAAGTCCCCTCCACCAGGTGAGTTTGCACCATTTGCTTCCTTAAGGGAAGAGCCCTGCAGGGAGCTGAACAGCCTTCATTCCTGTCTTCTAAGGTGAGGGGCGAGACTGTTTACTCATGCCTTTGAGATTAAGTGCATGGGGGGGGGGGGCGGAATGTTAGCACAAATCTGGCAAACAAAATCCCTCTCAACTATCCCCATTCTCAAGGAAGCAATGGCAGCCCCAGAGCACGGACCGGATATACAATTTTCAGCCCTTCATTATGCTACATTGCTTCTTTAAGTTGTCACGCGTGTAGACAAGACAGCCCCAAACTACTTAAGTTCCTAAAGCAACCCTGAAGCATTTGTGCGATGGAGACTTTTCAAAACGCGAATGGAGGGGCCCTTTCCACAGTGACCAGCCTTCCACAAACCTGTAAGCTATGGAATCAATGATAATGACACTGAAGATGGAAAAGGGTGCAAACAATAATGGTATGTTAATCAGAACCAATTTTCCTAGGATCTCCTTACCTCTTTCGGTTTCAAAACAATTGGTTTCAATCCATGGGCTTCCAGTACCTGTAGAATGATTTAAAAGTGAAAGTGAGTATCAAATGAAATTCCAGATGATTTCTAATTTCCTATGGAACCCAATAAGAGATCCTTAAGCCCCAACGTCCATCTTCTCAAAGGTTAGACCCACACCAACTGGCTCTGTTTCTGTTCTCTAGTCTGCTCTCTGGCTCCGTTCTTTAGCCTGGAAGAACACTTATCACTCAAATAATTTTTGAACTTACAAACAAATCAGGAATTCCATCACCTACAGAATCAGCTTGAATCTTTGGGGTTCTAGTTCCCTCGTGTTCGGGTCCCACTCTAGGGAGTCACCTTTTTAATTGCTGCTTCCTGATGCACACACTTCCTGCTGTGATAAGGCCCGGCTGCCCGGCCCCTGCCCACACTCTCCTACCTCCTGAGAGTGACCTAAAAAGCCCTCCACTCCCATTTCTACTCATCTAACGCTGGTAGCCCTCAGAGCGGGTCCTCACTGTGTGGAAAACGTACGGGCACAAGCAAAGGACATATTATGGGCCTAAAGGATGGAAACGGAACTCCAGGGGGAAGTGGGCAGAAAAATCTTCTCCTGAAATAAAAGAAATAAAACCAATCACTAGTAAGTTAAGGCCTCTCTAGGGAAATAGGGAGGAGACTGTAAAAGAAAGACACAGCCTATTACATTATGCCCATTTGAAACTGTCATGTACCCCAGAAAAGCCATGTTCTTAAATCCTGATTCAATATTGCTGGATGAGATTGTTTTGATTAAGTTGTTTCCATGGAGATGTGAACCAGCCAGTTGTTGTGAGTGGGATCTGTTGATTAGATGGTTTCCATGGGGAGGTGTCTCCACCCACTCAAGGTGGGGTTGCTTATTGGAGCCCTTTAAGAGGGAAGCATTTTGGAAAAAGCTTGAGAGCCACCAGAGCCCACACAGACAGAGACCTTTGGAGATACAGAAGGAAAACACCCCGGGCAAGCCAGTTGAAGAAGCCAGAAGAAAAAGCTAGCAGATATTGCCATGTGCCAGCTGAGAAAGAAACCCCAGACATCACTGGCCCTTTCTCTGGAGTTTAAGTGTCTCTCTCTGGATGCCTTAGTTTGGACATTTCTATGGCCTTAGAACTGTAAACTTGCAACTTAATAAATTCCCTTTTTAAAAGTCGTTCCATTTCTGGTATATTGCATTCCAGCAGCATTAGCAAAAAAACAGCCACTTATTATGCCAATTTGACAAAATATATTTGAGAACTGTTATGTGACAGATTCTGTTCTGAGCATTAGAGCAAAGACAAAAGCAATCTTTGTCCTCATAACTTTGGATTGGGCCTGGAGGCAGGAAAAATGTGGACCGCCCAGCTAAGGGGCACTTAGGGTGGCAGTTTAAGTGCTCAGAAGGTAGGAGTAAGGAAGGTGGTTTGGGAAATGATCTTACATAAGATGCTATGAGAGTAAAAGGAGGGGCAAAAGGGATTTGGGAAGGGGGATGTAAGGAAAGGACCAAGAGAAGCAGAGAGAAGCTTCTCAGGGGACTTATCAGAAGGAGGGAAAGGAGAGAGGGGGGAGGAGAAGAGGGATATGTGCCGTCCCTTTGCACAGTCCAGCTCCAAGGAACCTCCAGCTTCTGTAACGCAGGAAAGGGATTATGGAATGTAAGAGAAGGGATTATGGGGAATAGCATGACAAACAAAAATTAGGTAAACCACTTTAAGTTTAGACTTTCTCTCATAGGTTCATCCTAAGAACAAGGGAAAGCATCCCAGGTTTCACCAGGGCCTATTTGGGTCTGCAGTTTAGACAGGTGAGGCTGACGGCTGCATGAAGGGCTGCTGGGGGGACGCTGCACACAGGGGAATAATGAAGATGAAACTGTTTGGAAGAAAAATAATCTGGAACCTGGATTACCAAAAGGATTATCTGTCCCCTTAACTTCCTCTTCTTGGCCCTGGGCTCTTTGTTTACTGTTTAGGGGATCTGACAGCAACTGATCACAGGTGACATTTTAAATAAGGCTCTGGGCTGCTGTGATGGAATTCAGAGGGAGTGGGAGAAAAGCATGTGAGCTTTAGTGAAACAAGCCTTCTGACTAGCACCGGGTGGGGGGGTGGGCAGGGGAGGGAGGCACTGAACATACTTTCCAGAGGCCTTATGAGCCACAGCTCTACACCTGCAAGACCGTCTTCTAAATAAACCTGCGAAAGTGTCTGACCTCCCTCATGCAAAATAAATCCCCGGGATTAAAACTAGCAGCAGTACCTTTTCACCAAGGTGATCACCAGTCTAAGAGGCTGACGGTCTAGCACAGAAACCAACTGCCTTGCTAGTTTGGCTTCTAAGCTTCAGTTGTCTCATCCATAACGGAGGGACAGCCGCGGGACCCCCCACACTGGGTTGCTGACAGGATTCAGTGATATGAAGCATGCAACTACACCCGGTGCCCAGGCTAGGAACACCGCTCCAACGGGAGCTGTTATTGAAGCCTTACATATTTAGCATCAGCCCAGCCACTCTTTGGAGACCACATCTTCCCTTCTCCGATGAGCCCAAGAGCAAGATGGGAAAGTGGAGCAAGGTCTCCGCTGGCACCAACGGTTCCTTTCTCTGGAACATAGGGCAGGCAGGAGGCTAGGAGAGAAGTGGACACCATCACTCATTAGTACGGCATTCTGGCTACTCTTGCTTGCCAGTGAGACCTCTGCACCCACCCCCATAGGCCATCTGGTATCATTATATGGCAGAAAGACCTGAGAAAACACAATTCCCTAAGCACAGCAATGTAGGAGGGGCCTGGCTGAGAGGAGGGAGAGGAGGGGAAAGAAGGAGAAGGAAAAAGAACTGGAGGGAGGAAGGAGGAAGAGAGAGTGAGACAAAGGGAAGGCAGGGCAGGGAAAGGAAGAGAAGGGGCGGAGGAAGAGAGGAACCTTTTGGCAACAAAGCCTTCAAAATGAGCATGCTCTAATTTGAGCTAACAAGTCCATTTGTAGAAATTCTAGCAATGAAAGATGTGGTCAGGAATTAGCTGGTTGTTCGTTACGGATTTGTTTATGTGACCAGAAAGTTTGAAATGATCTAAATAGGGAATTAAGGTACATTCGTGTAACTCAATAGTGTGTAGCCTTTAAAAGCTATCGAAGAATTTGGGGAAACATGGACATGTTTATACTACGAAGCAAATAGTAAGATTTTAGGAAAGCTGTATAAAATGTTCTAGAAGGGTATGTACACTGGAGTGTGAACAGGGGTTTTCTGGGAAGGTAAACTCATAGCAACTTGGTCTCTTCTCTTCTGCCAGTTTCCTAATCAGCCAGTCTGCAACGCTACTACAGCTTAGAAAGGAACATGTTCTATTTTGTAACAAATTCCCCCTAAGTTATCAAAATAGAGCCTCCATTTCTCTAAGTCTAACTAGATTCCTGAGATCAGTATTTCTTCCACCTGTTCAACAACCTCAGCAGGCTAAGGCAGTGCCATCCACAGGCCACCTTCCAGAACCCAGTTCAGCACAGGGACTCCTGAGAGCCCAAGGGCCCTAGAGGTGTCTTAGACTCACCTGTGGAGCACAGGTGGGGTCAAGACCAAGTTGTACTATCTGGGATTTTAGGCTTATCCTAGGACAGACCAAGATGGGAACAGAAATGAGCTGGAATCACTAAGTACTCTGGATTGTTCATCCAAAGAGTTACTCATGATTGACATGTTATATTTATGGGTCATTTGGATCCACAGCAGAGGAACTCTAAGGATGCGTTTTACTCTTTGTGACTGCCTGGTCTTCTTCTCCTCCCTCTGCCTCCCATCAAAAGGTCCCTGAGGAGGTAAACCTAGAAAGTTTATCCCAGTCTGTGAGAAGGAACAATGGCCTCCCAAGAACTTCACATCTTGTCTGTTGGAATTTTTCTATTCCAATAGGAAAGCTCCAAAGAGTTGAGCTGTATCATATCCTGCCATTATATATCTTTGTGGTCATAAACAACTCATTAACCTCTTGGATTTCTATTCTACCTTTGCAAGAAGGTGGGCTGTTTCATCTCCTGAGGAAACATTAAGATTATAAACTCCTAGGCACCAACCAGAACTCTGGAATGGATGTCCAGAAATCATGACATGCCCCAGATGTTCTAATGCAACTTCTCCAACCACATTCAGGCACCACTGGACCAAAGGGTCTCTCCAGTCCTGAACTTGGGACCAGACTTCAGGGGCCTGCTCTGATTTAAAGATGCCAAATGCTAAGTGAAGGGTGATGCAGAATGGGATACAGCACATGACAGTAAGCTTGCCCACCTCCCCTTGCCATCATTTCTAGCTATCCTTTCTGCCAAGTCCATTTCCATTCATCACAATTATCTTATGTCTTCGTGTCTTCACCAAGTGGATTTCTACAAGGGGGACATGCCCAGCCTTAATGGAGAGTCACTCTGGGAATCCACTGCATTACCATTAAATACTTCGATAACTTGTTTGAGGGTCTCCAGGGAAATGCCACTGTATCCTTTGGCCAAGACATTGATCCTTAAAGCCAAGAGCATCCGACATCTTTCAGGAATCAGTGGTTTCCCAACACCTATAAAAGAGGATTGACATATTTCCGCGACCTCCCCCCCAGCCCAAGAAATCCAAACCCCTTTCTACCCGAGGCCACCTCATCTCTCAAATCTTCCCTTGACTCAGTTGTGCGAGTTTTTCCCCCGAATGTCTCACTTCTCAAGGTCTCATCTTCAAGACAATGGTAAAACTCCAGTTCTGCCTTTTCAGTACTCCTTCCTGACATGCTTCAGTGAACCCACACCCTCCCAGACACCTTTAGAATAGAGTCCAGACTCCTCAACCCAAGCTCCTTCACAATTTGACGGGAGCTGCTTCTTGGTACACTTTCTCATCTTACCCCACCCTCCCAACTCATTCACTGGGTTCTGGCCATGAATTTCATTCCCTGAATGCCCCATTCTCTCAGCATCACGTTACGCATGCTCCAACACCATCCCTCCATTCCTTCTTCTGTAATTCAGCTGAAAAGAGGTCTTGTCTGATGTTTTCTGTTTCTCTTCTACCCCCAGAGCAGAAGGTGGCAGCTACTCCTCAAAATTCACTAGTCCCTTACTCGTGTCTGCTATAGGATGACACCACTGGTACTGTGGTTTATTCTTCTAATTAAAAAAGATCTAGGTTAGCTTTTGGCACCCAGAGACACCCCAGCATTTTGATGAAGTACCTGCAGAATGTGAACGTACTAAGTTGAACTGGAGCTCCCTGGAAGAGAAAGGGGAGAGAAAACCCTCTTAGACACTTCACAGTAGAAATGTTTGCTCAGCTGGGGAAATGAAGGCAAGAAGAATTGAATCCTTGGAAGGACAGAATGAAGCGGCACGATGCAGTGGTAGAAACTAGTTAGCCTGTGTTTTCAATATTAAATGGTGCACAAGTAAACCTGAGCCTCATGTGTAAAATGGGGCAACCCCCCCAACTACAGAACTGTGAAAATTGGGACACGCCTGAACCAAAATCCAAATGTTAATTATTGTCCTTGTTGAAAAAGAAACCTCTGAAAGAGAAAGTGGGGCTAGAGGGTGGGAATCAAACTTACTCCAGCTTATTAGGAGGAATTACAGTTCTGGCAAATTTCCCAAAACCAGTAGTGATGCCGTAAACAACTAGAATAAAAAGCAGCCAAAGTTAGAAGCAAGCATTTTTCAAGCCTATAAAAGCAATTTCATAACATAAGGAGAAAAGGATACCAGTTTTTTCTTTCACAATTCTCTCTATGACTTCTCTGGATTTCTGCACCTTCTTTTCAGCAGTTGGAGTGAGCTAGGAAAATGTTGGTCAGAATCGAGAATGCTAAAGACTTCCACATTTGATGAAAATGGCCAAAGATGAGGTGCTTGCCCTCCCTTCCCACATACCTTTATTTTATAGTGTCCATATCCCAGGTTGACCAGGTCCTCTGTGGTCAGACTGTCCCCATCTAACGCAATGTACTGCACAGAAAAAGGGAACGTCTGTGAATTTAAAGAGTTTGGTTGCTCTAATAAGAGAGGAGGGAAGCCTCAAGCGGAACCAATCTCTGACACTCTAGAAATTTCATCGCTGCTGTGCAACACTGATGTGCTACTTAATAAGGCAGCTTGTTTGCTTAAGACCAGACTGAACGAGGTTAGTTCAAATCACAAGAGTATAAGGCCCTTCCCAGCTCAGTTTCCCTTGACCTTGAAGCTGAATTAAACTCTGTCCCAAATGACAGGCTTCAATCATATATTTTGCGGACCCTCCTCCTCCTTAAGAGCTGCAAAGACCCGACTGGATTTTCTTAACAAAAAAGAAAAGTGGTATGAAGCTTACCTTCTCGGGTTCGCGATATTTGCTGTACCTGAAGCCAGGTAAAGGAAAACAGCGGGTAATGGGGGAAAGCCCCGGCACCCTGGGTTTGGCAGGAGGAGCCGCAGGGCAGACCAAAGAGCCGGCAGGAAAGGATACAGGTAAACTCCTTCGGGCTGGGACGGGATGAAGTCTGGAGACATCACATCCCCTTCTATAACTGCAACGAGAACACAAGAGACACGCTGCCACAGGTCACCACCTAGGGCCGTGTTTGGCATTGTTGCTGCTAAACCACAAAGGGGCTGGTCAATTGTCCCAGCTCCGTAGGAATGAGTGCATTAAAACGATTTCAGATGCTTTCAGGTGCCCTTTGCGCCGTTCCAGAGGAGAGCAAAAGACAGACAGACATGTAGGTGCTCAGGCAGAGGCACCTGCGGTTAAGAAAAAGGTCAAGGTCCATCTTCCCCGCCTCCTGCTTTATTTTGATTTAAATGTGAACTCCTTCTGTCTCTGAGCCCCTGGCAGCTAGCTGGTTTTACTGCCTCCCTGTCAGGTGTGGATGAGAATCCCACCTTCCTCAAGCTACACAGAGAGCTTAGCAAGGGGCCCGGCAGACAGCAAGTGCTCAGTAGGCGCCAGCTTCTGCTCAGCCTCTTCCCTGCGGGTGGGGAGAACGACAGAAGCTCCCCCCGGGGTGCGGGTGGGGGTGGGGCGGCGAGGCCCACGCGGGACCAGGCATCTCCCCCCACCCCTCCCCTCCGCGCCACTCACCCACTTCCACGAACTCATTGTCCTCCAGGGCCGCCTCGAGCGGGTCCTCGTGGTCCAGCAGCCCCAGCCCCTTGCAGCGGCGCACGAGGAAGCGCACCGCGTCCAGCGAGGCGAAGCCGCCGCCGTCGGGCTTGTTCTTGGCGTAGCGCCGCAGCGCCTCGCGGCCCAGCCAGCCCACCGAGCGCCCAGCCGCCCCGCACGGCACCGCCAGCCACTCCCCGCGCACGTGCACCGTGTACCGCGGCATGGCCCCCGCAGGCTGACCCCGGCCCCGTAGATGATCCCGGCGCGCCGGCCCGAGGGGCGTCAGCACTGGCGGATGGGGATGGACGCCCAAAGCCCGCAGCTTCCTTCTCGTTCCCTCGCTGCCGCGGTGGACAAATATTTATTGCAGGCCCCACCACGTGGCCTTGGGGACTGTTTCTTTGCGGCCGAGCTGGGGTGGGGGGTGGGGGGTGTTAGTGGGGACGCAAGAGGGAGATGCAGGCGGGCGAGCCTCGCTCCTGCAGAAAGGCCTGGGTCTCGGAAGGGCTGGGATGTCAGCTCCTGGTGACAGCGCTGCTTGGGTCCCTCCGGTCACCGTCCCTGGTTGTCCCTCGGTCCTGGCTTCTGTCTCTGCTCTCCTTCTTTCCGGGCGACTTATAAACACCACGTTCCTGTCTTTATCTGGGATTTCTCAACTGTGGACGCACATCACTGGCCAACTGTGACACCAGAAAGTGTGGCAATCGCCATTCATTTGTTTATTGAGCAACTACACCCTGTTACTGGCAAGGTTTTCTGGAGTTTTCCTTCCAAAAAGGAAGGCTGTAGAGGCCAGAGATCGTTTTCCTACTTCAGGTCACTGTCTGCACCCAGGCCTCGATGGCTTGGAGGTTGGCAGCAGCTCAGGCAGCCATAGATGGGACCCCCAGCTCGGCTGTTTGTCAGCCCATTCTTTGGCTAAGTCAGTTATGAGCACCAACTTCCTTATAAAAGGCCAAGAGCTCACTGTGCAGGGTGCACCTGGAATGAAATCCTGGCTCTGCCATAGCCAGGTGACCTCTGGGCAATTCATTTTTTACTTCTTCTGGTCTCGGCTTCCTCATCTGCCAAATGGAGGTAAAACTACCCATTTCAAACGGCCATTGGGAGGGTTAACTGAGTTCACGTATGTAAGGCCTTTAGAACAGCACCTGGCACGTTGGAATGCTATAGAAGTGTGTGCGATCACTACGATTTGGACTTTAATACCCTCGGTACACATATTGTTTAGAAATGTTCTTTCATCTTGGCACATGGATATCTCTAGTCCAGTTAAACTTTTTCAGCACTGCTCCCTGCACCCTGTTCATTACCACAAGTATCAAGGAACTCTGAATAGCAGGAAAAAGGAATCATAAAGACACATACACATTATTTCAACTAGGCAGCACTTTAGCAGTAAGCCAGTTTTTAGAAATCCAACTATTGTAATAGTCTGTTTCCACTAAAACCCGTTGGGAATAAAGAAACAATTCACAGAAAATGCCCACACCTGAACCTGGAGTCTCTCTCTGCAGCTCCACGGGAAGCATAGGAATCAAGAGCTACACCTCATTGAGATTTACTGAAACTTGCACTTCAGTCACCCACACCCTGGCCTCACCCTGGAATCTGTCATCACTTGAAATTGATACCTGTCAGGAGTCTTATTCAATTCCAGCTCTACACCTTCTGACCAGGACTGTCCCTTCACTTTAAGTCACCTCTGCCTTTGGGCCTCCAGGCAGTCCTTTCCCTCTGCTTCCTGCCACCTTCCTTCCTTGCTTCCTTAGCAAGCCAGTCCCCATAGTTGTTCACCTGCAGTTGCTCAAGCTCTTTGTTCATTGCTTTGAAATTCCTTTACAACCTTAAACCTCGGCCTGTCTCTGAGTAAAAACTAACAATCCATGGGTCAGCCCAGGTGTAGATGCAGGTGTAAGCAACTGCCATCATGGGCCACCCAGCAAGTCTCCTACATGAAGTCCTAGGATTGTGTAGGTCTCGGCACTGCCCTTTCACTTGCCCACCCCCTCAGTGAGTTTCCACAGCCTTCACCTTTCTCCCCAAGGCCTCCCTCCCCACGTCCCCCTGTAATTGTGAGTGCCTCCTACATCTCCGAGAACACAGTCCCTTAGGTGTGAACTACCTCAACTTTCTTCCCTCCTTCATGCATTCAACTATTTCTTGAACACCTGTCACATGTCAAGTACTATGCTAGGTGTTGGGATGAAACGAGACAGTCCCTGCCTTGGTGGGGCTTACTCTCTGGTGATGGATACAGACTTCCAACTACCTCCATGGTGTGAGAAAACCCAAATCATTAGGTGTTCCAGTTGACACTCTTAGCTGAGCCCAGCTCGTGAGCCATCCCAGTCCAGACAACAGGTGAGTAGAGAGGGCTCCAGATGAGTCCAGCTGGTGACTGAAGTCACCCGCCAGCTGTTTGAAGACTCCAAGTTAGACATTGTAGAATGCAAACTGTCTTTACCAGTTCTGTCTAAATTCATGACCCAAATAGTCCACAAGTCTGTACCTTCGTTCCTGCTATCCTTTCCCCACCTTACATATATTTTACAACTTCCTTTGCTTGGCTTGATATTTCTTGTTCCTTAAGACTCAGTTGGCTTTCTCTACTCTAGGAAGCATTTTCTAAACCCGAGGTTGGGCTAAGAGCCCCGTCCCCAGGCTGCTTTAGCATACCCCTTCTGTGTAGCATTATATTGAAATTATATTTTATATACTATATATATTTTTTATAAATTTCAACATATGCTAATTAGGTGAACTGAATGAATATGAAATATATAAAATGAATACACATTTATAATAAATATAAAATGTGAGCCAGCTCTGGGTAGATTTGAAGGTAAGGTAAGCTTGTTGTTAGTGCCTCTACCACCTCTACAGCACCCTTCCACCCTACCCACCCTTCAACATCCCGTCCCGATTTCCTTCCAGTGGTAACGAAAAAGGACACCAGCTTAGAGAATGTTAGGTAGGCTTACAGGGCAGAAGCCGTAAAAGCATCACTGAGGTAGAGAGAGTTGCTAAGCCTCATCATTTAGAATGTGGTTAGGTATCAGGAATTTGAACTCCTCTCTCTCCCCTGGTAGAGCAGAACCCTGAGAAACAGACTCGCACTGCTGCATAGGCAAGTGTCCAAAAGCAGAGATCTGCTAGGGAGAGAGGGCGAGAAAAGCCTCAGGATTGCAGCAGTGGGCAGGAGTTTACCCCTTTGATAGCTGCCTCAGCTTTCAGGTGTTTGCTCCTATTAAGATTTTAGTCACTGCGTTAGCACTTTGGGGGGGAACTGATGATAATCCTCCATGCATGTTTATACTCTAAGACGCCATTCCTCTTGGACCAGGGTGGATCCAAGCTCAGCTAAAGGCGCTCGCCTGGGAATTTGGAACAGAGCTAGTCTCTCCATACGGTAAGCACTATTTGCGGCAGTAAAGCTGGAGGGTAGCCAGACTGTACAACTTGTTTTAGGGAAGCAGAGAGATGGGAGTATTGATAACCCTGCAGTCCCAGGTGTCAGCCCCTTGTCCCCCTGTGGGTTCTGATCACCTCCCTCAGCCTGTATCCATTAAACAACCCTTTTCTTTCCCAACTAACCCTGCCGTGGGTCCCAGTGTGCCGAAGTGCCTCGGGGCACTATGTTGTACTCCCAGGGGTGCTGTGGGGTAATTGTAGATTTTGGGGGTAACTAGGCCATCTATTTGACATCACATGAAAGGATGAACCTAACTCTTGAGGAGTTGGAACAGTCAGGCATTTCTTTTGGCAAAGGCTTCTATTTAAAAAAGTACTCAGATGCCAGTAGGTGCTAGGAATTAAGAAAATTTGGGAACTACTATAATACAGTCATTGTGGATTTTTAGCCCAGCTCTACTTTCATTTCATTCAAGTTGTACTGTTTTTGATGTTTTCTTTCTACGTGCTGAGTACTGGATGTAGGTGGTGTGTGCTGGGCACTGAAGAGGAGACAGGCAGGCTGAATAGACTATGGAGGGTGCCGAGGGAACAGAGGGAAGCTCTGATACTCAGGGCAGTCGTCTGACCCGAGGCACAGGGGACCAGCCTGTGTCCAGTAGGCTAGCTGGAAGGACCTAGAACTGGGCAAAGTGCTCCCATTATAGCTGATGCACTTTGGTGAGGCAGCTTATCCTATACCCACTGGGTGGATGGTGAGCAAATCCAACCAGGTGTTCATGTTTAAAGTTATTTTAAAAGCAAAAACCTAATTTTGTGAATTTCTGGTTTGCAGCAGATTCAAATGAAAGATTTAAATGAAACAGGTAAATAATATGCTGACATATCACACTGGGAGAAAACAAATATGAAGCTAATTTTAACAGTTTAAATGTAAAAAACAAAAATTATACTTAACTAAAATTCATTTACAAAGAATTTACCATATAAAAAAACAAAGCTCAGCTTTATTTTAAGTAAAATCACTGATAAGACAATAAAAAGCCCAAACTGACAAGATATTTTTTAATTACAATGTGAGCCAAAGTTTCGTATTTTTTATGGATTCCACTTTAAAAAGAGAAATTTCTGAAATCAGCAGTAGGCAGACCCTTAATTCACTTTTTTTTTGGCATGGGCAGGCTCCAGGAAACGAACCCAGATCTCTGGTATGGCAGCCTTAATCCACTTTTAAATCCTTCCCCACGAGCATTGCAGTCACAGGGTGCATGCTTGCTTTGTGCTGTTGGTAGGTATGGATAGCTTGATCACAAGATTTGTCAAAGGCAGCAAGATCCCTGCAGAAGAGAAGGGAGGAGAAGGTAAGAGAAGGAAAGAGAGAGAGAGAAAAAAAAAGAACTCACTGAAATATTCTTAAATTATATCTTATTGCAAAGATACATACAATCTTTTTTTCACTTTAACCAAGCATGCCTTTATTACATGTCAAACTACCTAGCAATATTTGAATTAAAAAGATATTTTTGCATTTAATTTCAGACTCTTCTTTCTTATCTGTATCTACTCAACAATCGTCTTCTACCTGCTTTCCAAAATCTTCCTTAACATATAAGATTTCCTTCCATTTTCACCAGTGCCTAGCCCTATTTGGTGCATGACAGGCATTCTGATTTTTGTTGAATGAGTAAATAAATGAAAAGACTTAAGAGAGAACAGTAGAGCTGATCAGCTTTATTATCCCAAATCCTTTGTGAGATTAACACACATTTGAATCCTAATAGCTATCCTTGATGGAATATTTACCAGCTACTGGGCACAATACTAAGTGCTTTAGAGAATTCATTCATTCAACAAATGTTTATTGAGTGCATATTCTATTATCAACACTGTCCTAGGTACTGGAGATATAGGATTTCTATATAAAAATAAAAATTCCCTACTTCACGGATCTTAGTTTGTGGAGGCCAATAATAAAATAATGGAATAAGTAGAAGACATGGCATTGTTAGATGATGATAAATGCAATGGAGACTATAAAGCAGGGAAAAGGGAAAGGGAGTGTGTGAGGGTGAGTGTGTGTATATGGCCACAAGGGGATGCTGGAACTTAAAACAGTGTGGTCAGGGAGCTCTCTTGAGAAGGTCAGTATATCCAGAACACTGTAAGCAGACAGAAGGACACGCACAAAGGTCCAGAGGTGGGGGCATGTCTGGCATGTTCAAAAAACAGAAATGAGCAGTGGCTGGGCAGTGAGTAAGGGGAAGAGATGTAAAGATGAGCTGGGGAAATGGGGATGGGGGCTGCTTCAGGCCATTGGGGTGACTTGAGCTGTTCAGTCAGGAGATGGGTAGAAAAGTGACGTGACCTAACAGAATTGCTTCAGCTGCTATGGGGAGAGCAGACTGAAGGGAGTAAGAGCAGGGAAACAAGCAGGAAATGATGGCAACTTGGATTAAGGCAGAGGTGGTGAGAAGTGATCAGATTCTGAATATATATAACTGAAAATAAAGTATATCAAGGAAATTTTCAAACAAACACAAAGGTAGAGAAAATATTATAACAAACCTCTGTGAATTATCACCTAGCTTCAACAATTACTGTTTTGTCATCTTACTTCATCTGTCCCTGACTTTAAGATTGTTCTTTTAAACATTTTAATACAAATCTCAGGTGTTTTATCATGCCATTTTACCTGTGAATACTCTGATATGCAATTCTAACTTTTTAAAAAACATAACTGCCACGTCATTATCACAAAATGCAATTAATAATAATTCTTTAATATTATCTAACACCCAGCCCATATTCAAATCTCCTTTAATGTAATGTCTTTTGGTCTGTAGTTCAGGGGAGAGTTCCAGCCTGGAAATAAAATTTGGTATAAATACCATCAGCAAACAGATGGTATGTAATGTGGTGAACTAGAATAACCTCAAGGAGACAGATGTAAAGAGCTAAGGGGTCCAAGGACTGAGCCCTGGTTCTCGGAGACCGAGAAGGAGCAGCCATCAAGCTGGGAGGAAAGCAGGAGAGGCGGTGTCCTGCAAGCCAAGAGAACTGAGTATTTCAAAGAGGGTTTCAAGCAGGACAACGATGAAAAATTGTAGATTGGATTTCTCAGCTTAGAGATCACTGCAGACCTGACAAGAGCAGTTTGTGGTGGAGTAGTGGGGACTAATACGTGATTGGAATGGATTCGATAGAGAATGCAGGAAAGTAAGTGGACCTAGTGAAAAGAGACAATACTTCCAAGGAATGGTGATGTAAAAATAAGGAGAAAATTAAGAAAAAGTACTGACTCCAGAGTAAGAGGAAAGAGGAGGGGGTGCATGGGTAATTTAGTGGTAGAATGTTCGCCTGTCATGTGGGGGACCCAGGTTCAATTCCCGGCCATGCACTTCCTGCACCCCCACCTCTCCAAAAAATTCAACAAATGCTGCTGCAGGAATGGGACAGTCACTTAGAAAAAGAATGAAATGTGACCCCCACCATACAGCATGCACACAACATACACACAAAAGACTTGAGAGGGAAGGGGAAGCTGGGCAATGCATTCAGAACTCAGGACTACACACTAGGCACATTAGCAACACTCCCGCCTGGGGTTCTGTGAGATTAAAACTAAGGTCCTTTCAGATCTGTGCTGTCCAGTAGGGTAGTCGCTAGCCACATGCAACTATTTAAATTATGTAAAATTAAATCAAATTAGAAATTCATCTCCTTAGCCATACAGTCACATTTCAGGAGCTCAACAGCCCCAGGTGGAAAGGGCCACTGTCCTGGACTGTGCAGGCGTACAGGACGGTCTGCTAGACAGCACTGACTTAGAGGACAGTCTCCAGGCAACTTGGGTCTTCATTCCTAACTCATCTTCAGAATTTGCTTGGAAATTCTAGAAGCCTGGGTTCCTAATAGCACTCATGCTTTACTAATTTTGTATATAATGCTTCTAAAGAAGCTAATGGAATTATCTCGAATTTTAACTATTTAGAAATGTTCATTCCTATTCCATAATTATATCTACTAGCTTTTAAAAATGTCAAAATATTTATTAGAGTTCTCACTTGTCATGCCGGAGACCCAGGTTTGATTCCCTATGCCTGCCCATGCAAAAAAAAAAAAAAAAAAAAACCACCACAAAACCATTTACTAGGGTGCATGGGCAGTTCAGTGGTTAGAATGCCCACCTTTCATGCGGGAGACCTGGATTTGATTCCCGGACCATGCACCCCCCCCCCAAAAAAAATACATTAAAAATATATATATATATTTATTATATAGATAGCAATTTATAGATTGCAGTTTACAGAGTAGTTTAACAACAAAAAATCTGTTTAAGATTTTTCCTCCTCATTCCTTACGCATTATTCACAGCATAGAGTTCGATTTGGTTCTTACTTGAATAAGGGCCTTGTGAACTTCATTCTTCCTTGTTCAGTTGCCATTTTTAGAGCCAAGGGAATTGCTTCCTCCCACTTGGATTGAATGCAGAGCCGCAACCACCTGAAAGGATTTTTAGCGGGGGGTGGGATAGGATTTTTAGGGGGGATGAGGTAGGGGAGGATATGACTTAGGTATATCTGAAAATTATTTGTGTAATGATGAACAATCTTGTAATAGTTATATTACAGTTATATATATATATATAAGTAGTTATATTTATGTTATGTCTTTATTTTGAGAATCTCAACTCTATATATAATTTTATAATTAGAGAAGAGAAGGAAGGGGAGTTTGTTCTTGAAAAAGATCATAAATTTTAAAAGGTTTAGATTATGTAGGTGTTTATGTGCCTTACAAATGCAATTTCTAGAGGAATTAAAACTTTAAGTTCCACACTACAAGACTGAATTAAGAAAGATTTACATATCACAGAATCAAAGAGATGTAACTATTTTGATTTCAGAATTGATTTTGGGTAGTTGAGGAAGAAAGCCTATTTACTACTGAATTTTTAATTCTAATTTTTTAAGGCAAGAGAAGTTTAAAGCAAATTCTAACAAAAAGAGCAATAGTATATTTTTACAGATTTTGCAACTATTCTTTAAATACCACTAGAAACATTTATAGAGATGCAGTAAATCTGACAAGGATTTCTCAAGACTCATGTATGTCTCACTTCTGCTTTCCCTTTCTCCACCTTTTAAACTAGTTTTCTACTTTCTTCCACAGAGACAAGTTAAAATGATGTACCTGAATCGTATTTCAGAATTGTTAACGGCATTGAAGTTGTACACCTCTTGCATTCGCTTTATGTGCCCCAATGGAAGAGGTGCCTAAGGGCAAAATAAAGAATATATAATGTATCATTTCAACAGGATTCCTTGGAAGAAAGGAGCTGGAGAGAAATTCTTAGCCAGATTAAAATCCTATATATTTTATAATATGGAAATAAATTATATAAAAACAAAAGAAACAAATGCGTATTAAAGCAAATTTTGTGCTAACTTATTCTGTAACAAAAGGATGCTCTACAAGTTGCAAAGGGAGAATTTACCTCATGAGGTACTTAAGAGAATAAAATGAGTACACTGTTTATTACTCTCTTCAGACTTTCTGGTATTAAACTTTCAGTTCCTTTCCAGAAGATTCTTCCTTATACCATAGGTAGCTTAAATTTATTTTCATTCTCCATAATGTTAACCTCATTGATTCCCTCCACCTTTATCTGTGCATTTCCCCTGAAATCCCTTTTAGATTATATTCTATAAAACAGCAGTTCTTGTATTACAGACCTTGAGAATCTGATAAATAATACAGATGATGTAGATCCTTTACCTTAGGAAAAAACAACATTTGCCACACATACACAAACTTCTACCTATACAGTTAGAAGGCAATTAAGAAACCACCTATCCGCAGTTAACACCTGCTAAAAGGGAGGACAAGCTCGGGGGAGAGAAGGACAGAAAGAAGGTGAGCTCGGTTTGGACAGGGAGAAACGGAGGTGACTGCAGGCAGGGGGCCTCCGTGCTCGCTCAGCATCTGTGCGCTCACCAGCTGCTCCACCCTCCCACCTTATCTGGTGCATTCGCCCCTTACTGAACCTTCAACCTCAAGTCCGCACTGGCAGGTCAGCCAGTTAGGGTCCCCGCATAGCTCCCTCACTGTGCCCATTCCCGAGTAACCCCCAATGTTTCTCTTTTCCTACCTCCAGGCCACAGAGCAGTGCTACCCCAAGTATGAAATCCTGATACCCTAACTCACTAAAAACAGATTCTCTTACTTTAACTGGACTCTGTTGCCTAAAATCCTACTCCTCATTTTGTATCATTTCCATAGGGAATTGTTTCAAACTTCTCCATCCCCCTCAAGGTCCTGATACTCAAGAGTTCCCTTTAAGGTAATACTCAAAGATGAAGTTATTATTTCCCCCTCAAAATGCAGCATTTCCTTGCTGCTTTGCATGCTTTCAATGATCTGGGTTTGGAATCTTAAAATCTACCTCCCATCAACTCCCAAGTTCAGTCAGTCACAAAAATCTACACTTTGATCCCATGCAATCTCTCTCTCATGTTTCCTGCTCTTTCCATTCCTTCCTTATATCCTGAGTTACTGCAAGTCGCCAAACTAACTTTACCACTGGCATTTCCCATGTCAGCTGGCCTTCAAATCACTAGCAGATGAGCTGTCATAAGGTGCCATATCAATAAATAACTATCCTGTTAAAAAATTTAAATTCTTTCCTACTGACTAGAATAAGATCAAAACACCACAGATTAGCATCCAAGACCTATTATTTCTGATCCCTACCAGCCTCTCTGGTGTTACTTTCCACTAACTTCTTTCCCTTGCTCTACTACTTAATCCTGTAACACTGGGCAAGCTCCTTCCTATGCTGCTCCTTACAACTTACATTTCTACCCCTGCTAACAATGCTCTACTCAAATCACAGCCCTAGTCCTCCAAGACTCCTTCCTTGATTAAACCAGTTGAAAGGGATTCTTTCTTCACTAATTAATTGTTTTTCTCAAATGACACCTAAAATACACCTCCTTTTGTTTCTAAATTGTGCATGTTTTTCCTTTCCTACTTAGATTGCAAGCATCTTGAGAACAGTCTATTCTTTCCTATATATCTTTATACATAGTACAATATTAAGCATAGTTGGCATTCAACAAATGTTTTTTAGATAAAGAGGTGAATTTTATAAATTATTTTCCTCCGTTAGTTTTCACATTACTATTCTGTTCAAGTTGGGTTTGATGAAAATGCTGTGGCTTTATGTCCACTTTAATTTCTGATGTTTTGTGTTAGTACTTACTTTCTGGAGCATCTGTGATAAAAACTCATTCAGCTGATGAGAAGAGAGATCTTTCAAGTCTGCTGAGCTGAATGAATTAAAATCATCTTCTTTGGCCTAAAATAAACGTTACTTGGTTATTTCCATCCTTATACAATTTAGTAACATTTCCTGGCTTATCTGGCACAAAAGTAGTAAGTAAAAATTAACCAAAATATAGAAATACATGGCTGCAAGCACAAGATTGCAAAAAATAAATTAAATCCTTAGCTACTTACAATAGTCCTTATAGCAAATCACTGTAATGTAAAAAGCCAGTATGTCTTCTAAAATCTATATTACTTAAGAGTTAGACTATTAATAGTAAGAGTAAAGTTAAACTTTTGTTGCCACCCTTTGTACCATTCAAGGTATACAGATTTCAAGAGTAAAGAAACATAAAAAGCATGCCAACTAATTTATAGTTGTCAATAAAAAAAAAGGGGGTAAAGATAAAAATTTGGTAAAGAAATAGCAATTTTTTTTTTTTTGCATGGGCAGGCACTGGAATCAAACCTGGGTCTCCAGCATGGCAGGCTGAAACTCTGCCACCAAGCCACCATTGCATGGCCTTGTATATTCTTTTTAATGTCACCCGAATGAACCGATAATATCACACTACTGAACTGAAACTGATGTTTCTTTCCATTCCCATTCTATTTTCCTACTTAATCTTGAAAGTTATCTAAGAAATAGTGAAGTGGGTCTGTATTTGTAAAATTAGGATTCAGTGTCAAAACTCTCTGAGGCATGATTAAGGAATACTAAATAGAGCTAACTAAAATAAGAACTTTAAAATCATACTAAGGCTGAGCCTAACAAATCTTGAAAAACAGTGGTAAAGAGAAAACTCTGAAAAGCAGCCAAAAGAAAAAAAGTGAACCATTGGCGTTAGTACTGAGATAGACAAATAGAACAATGGAACGTAACAGAGAACTCAGAAACAAACACACACACACACACACACAAATTGCACATGTGCACGGACACTTGATTTACAACAGCGCTGACAATGCGGTTGTGGGAAAAAGAAAGACAATATAAGTTTGCCAGGATTACTTCCAGCAGCCATCCATATGTAAAAAGTGAACTAGGAGTCCTACTTCTCACCACACATAAACCTAAATTTCATGTGAAATGGAAAACTATACAACTTTTGTTTGATAATATAACATTTTTTGTTTGTTTACAGTAGGGAAGAATTTCTTAAATAAGACATAGAGAATACAAATCATAATTGAAAAGACGGATAACTCAAATACATTAAAATCAAACTTTTGTTCCCTAAAAGACACCATTTAAGAAGTGAAAAGTCCAGCTACTGTTTTACAGTCCACTCACATTCAGCACCTTTCTACAGGAGGAACACGCATGCCATCTTTTGGAAGTCAGCACCACATGAGACTGGCTATAGCTAACAAAAGGAGAGTGGAATGATAAGTGCTACTCCTCAGCTTAGTATGCTGTGCTTTCTTTTGGCTCTGCCAGGAAACTGGCAATGTCCCAGATAGAATCTTCTCCATCAGCCAAAATTCTGGAATGAAGATGACACAGGGCAGGCCAAAGCAGACGGAAGGCCATGTAGCATGGGCAATAAACCCTGTTCTGAGGTCATTGTCACAGCACAACCTAGCCTGTCCTGAATGACATACCTGACAAAAGAACAGTTCCAGAATATATAAAGAATTCTTAAGAATCAATAAGAAAAGATAAGCCAATAGAAAAATAAGTATGGAATACGAATAGGCAACTTACAAAAAAGGAAATGCAAATGGCAAAAAGATGTTCAACCATATTAATAATCAGAGAAAAAAATTAAATAAAATGAAATGCCATTTTAAATCCTCCAGATTGGCAAACCATATTGAAACCTGGTTGAAAAACCCCCTTCTATAAGAAGCCCTCCTTTATATTGCAGCCAATTCCAATTGCCCCATCCACCCTGGTTCGAAATAATGGATCCTTCTGCTGACCTCTTATTACTTCATCTCTATTATTTATATATAAGGCTAAATCCTCTGATCAAACTGTAAGTACCTCAAAGGCAAGTCCACCTTAGGATATCTTTTCATAGTGCATGGCACAGAATTTTGTATGTAAAAGGACACTGAGAGTATTGGTCAAATAAACTTGGAGACAAGATTCAAAAGACAACACCAGAATTTGCTATGGAGAACAGGATTATTCCTAAATGTTCTGATATTGTCCACTCAAGAATTATCCAGGATACATATTCACTCTGATTTCTCTAAAGGGTTAAGCTTCTCTATTTAGGAAGTTTCATAGGCGTGAACAAAACTATTGACAGAGGGAAAGTGCCTTAATTCTTCTCATCACTAACAGTTGGCATTACTGGTTGCCCAAGATCAATTTAGAAATTCCTGTTGTGTATAATTGCAATGTTTGAAATAGTATCTTATAAATGATTTATGAGGAAAAGACAAGAGGCAAATATTTTTGCATAGTTCTTTTAAGAACTGCAAAGAAAATTCAGAAGTAATGCCATCAACAGCTTTTATTTTATTCCCCATTAAACTTACCTTTACACATCAGGGCTGGTATGATATCACCTTGGACAACCTTGATTTATAAACTGCCTTTCCAAATACAACTGTTCATGAGAAAAATAATTCTACCCTCTCCCCTCCAACTTCATGAATAGAGACATATTTGTACAATTCAAAAAGAAGTAAAAAAAAAAAATCACACACTACTTACAGTAATCCACCTCTGACTTAAGGCAATACAAGCATTTGTCAGAGTCATATCATAACTGCAAAGATGAAAAAATATCCAAGATTAAATTTTATTAAAATGCACATGCTTTTACATAAATGCAAATTTAAAGTTACAGAACATACTTAAATTCCAAAGTTCCTTTTAAATAATAGCAAAGAACTTCAAAGTGATGGAAACAGGAACTCTTTTACACCTGACTTAAATATTATTGGCATAATCAAAGAACTCAGAAATCCATGTGGATATCAAATTAATGAAAAACCTGACTATTCTGAGAGAATGCCAAAACATCTCAAATGACCGTCATATGCCTAAGCAGTTGGGAATAAACTAAGCATATAAGAATAATATGAAGTCACTGTTCATGGACTGTACAGCCTGTTGTTTCAATCATGCAACCACCTAACCATCCCACAACTCTTGTGAGCACCTGTGAAGGAGCAGGAGCTATTCTAGATGCTCCTAGTGTAATGGAGTCACAAGAACTCTTGGGAGACTGAAATCATGTGATTTCATTTCTTTCTTTTCAGAAGAAAGTGAAACTAATGAACTGTGACTGTTAAGCAAAACAAGTTACAATAAGATTGTGTGCTCGTCCCTCTTTGTCCACAAATCATGCTTACTTGCTGCTAATGTTCCAGTAGAGAACAGAGGGTCCCTGGCCTCAGTGTCTAATGAAGTTAAGGTACCACTGGGCCTGCCTTCAACAGGGCAGTGCTGTGGCCACCTGAGACTCCCTGTTTGTGCCTTGGGGGAGATCATCAAAGGGGTCAGAGCTGCTCTCCTATCTGAAGTGCTGCTGGTTTATCTTCATGAATTCAGGCTGTGGACTGTAGGTATAACCTTGTGTTTGCCCTCAAAACTAAGTGGGATCAAAAATCTTGGATTGCTCAGACAATGAATTACCTATTTCCTTCAACCAGAACATTAATTGGCTTTGACTTCATAAAGAACAGTGGACAGTGAAAAACTTTCAGTCTCTGTTTCTTGACATCCTGAAACTTGCTGATTAAAGCAACCAGGTAAGGAGTAGCCTACAGAGGGGAAGAACTCTTCTTTAAGGCAAGGTCCTTAAAAGAGTAGTGAGTGAACCAGATATGAACCAGCTCTCATGGTACTCACAGCATAATGAAGGAGAAAGATTTTAATAATCAAGTGAATAAATGTAAAATTACTATTGTGGCAACTGCTATGAAGAGGTGATTCCACAGTGCCAAGAAACCCTGTAATAATGGGAGCTTCAACTTGGTAAGAGAGGTCATGAAGGGCTTCCATGAGGAAGCAGCTCCTGAACTGAAACTTGAGTTTCCTAGGTAAAGAGTATTCCAGGTAGAGGGAGCAGCATGTTCAGGTACTACATTCAGAGGAAGTGTGGAGAGCTTACGAACTTCACAAATTGCCAGTCTGACTGAAGCAGAGAACTTAATTGTCAGGGCTCATGCATCCCTAGTAAAGGGTTCTGTCTCAGCCTAAGAGCAATGGGGTGCCAGCAGAGGTATTAAGCATGGAGATGACATGACACCTTTGTGTTTTTAAAGGTTTATTCTAGCTTTAATGTGGACAATGGCTGGGAGGGAAGCCAGAATAAATACAGGAGCACACAAAGTTAGAATGCCAGTGCGGCCTTCCAGAAAAAAAGCGATCAGGTCAGCTTGGTGATAGTGGAAGCAGAGAGAAGTGGATGAATTTGAGAGATACTTAAATCAGAAGGACCTGGATGCCCATACTTGAGTGGCAATGAATCCAAGTATTTTCTATGATTTGGGATTTTTTAAGACACTCTCTCTTTAGAGGATCCCTGGGCACTTTTTCTTACTGAAAATTTTTTTACAGAACAATGCCTTACTCTTCTCTGTGTCTCCAGCCATCTTCTTGCACAACGGAGACACTCAATAACTATTTGCCTTAAATTGGACTAATTTATATTTATAATAATATGGAAATCATTATTTTGGCCTCAGGGTTAAGGTCCTAACACCAAAGAGCTCTAATCACTAAATTAGCATAGCTTAAGGAAGACATATGTTCCTTTCAGATATTCTGAGGAGCTGTAGGATTTAAGAGACAGAGAAGGAATGAGTTAGCAAGCAAGCACGTACTTGGGTTTTACAGGGGGCAGTCCAGGAGAGTAGAGCCAGGCATTCCAGTCAACCTGATTGAGAATGTCAACCTGTAATCAGGAAGAGGAACACCTGTTTGCTATACAATAACCTTTTCTAGTGAAAAAAAATCTAAAGTTCAATCTGTAATTTTGCCTGCATTGCCATGTCAAGAAAAAGTCTAGCCCTCTTTTATAAGTTTATAGTAATCAGCAGTGTTCTGTTAAATCATTAAAATGGGAAAATTATGTAGGTTTTAAAAGTGAAATTCTGAAACACAATATTGCGGATTTTTCTGAATTAGGAAAATTCTACACATTGTTCATTTTGTTGAGATTATACTTTAAACAGGAAAAAAACCCACAATGAAAGACTCATATATTCTAGAACACTACTACTATGAAGCAATTCAAATCAGCCTAACAAATAGCCAATAAGTAAAGGTGTTTTTGGCATGAAAACAAAAAAGCTTTTAAAATCCAACCTTCTCTTTAAAGTGGGAATACAGGAAATCTTTCCAGTCATCAGTGGTTATGCTCTTGTAGGAAAACTTTTCAACATAAGCCTTTAAAAATTCTAGGAAAACCTCTGAGTGAAAAAAAAAAAGGAAAGAAATTAATGGAAAGATAATTATTTAGCTGTTTTTGTACCTGGCATTGGGCTATTAATCATGGAGAACAGAGAACATTCAAAGAACAGGGAAAACAAAAACCAACGAGAAGATTTAAGAGTCAAAGTTAAAAAAGAAAAAAAAAAGGTAGGACTTACTTGATTTGGGCCTTGAGGGAATATATTTCATTTGAAGGAAAGGAGAAGAGAAATTCTAACTAAACATGTGGTGACACAGAATGAAAACACTGAAAAGGCCCGCACATGTTCTCAAGGCAGTGGCCACAGCCCCAAAGGAGGGAAATAAGATCAGCTAGCGGAAGAGACTGGCTCAGAGACAGCACCTAAGCACCCATCATTGGGAGAAGATTATGTAATTCAGCTCACAATTATAATGAAATATTATGACTGCCTTTAAAAGTGTGAGATAGGTATATATGTACTGATATGGAAGGATGTATATAAAATATTGTTGAGTAAAAACGTAACAAAATGAACACATGTACATTATGATCCCTTTTTTAAATTAAAAATTTTATGTATACAAATTATATTTATTTGTCTGTTCACTTAACACATACAAAAAGATCTGGAGTCATACATACCAAACCACTAACTACGGTTACCCACAGTGAGTGGAAAGGGGTTGAGGGACTCTCTTATTACTCTGAAAGCTACTATACACATTTTTTCAATGAACATGTACTACATTTTTTCATGGATAGCCTCCAGGAATTGAACCCGGGTCTCTGGCATGGCAGGCAAGAATTCTGCCACTGTGCCACTGTTGCCTGCTCATGTACTACATTTTTGATTTTTAAATCACTGTGCAATTTTTTTTTTAAAGTCAAGCAGCACAATTTGGAAGTCAGGTGTTATTCAAGAGGTAAGTAGAGAGGTGACAGAAAATGAAACATTTTTTTCAGCAGCTAAATACAGAATGAACTGGAAATACAAAATGGAGCAGAAACAGCAGTTTAAAACTCTTCCTCATACTTCACTCTCAAAAAGTAAAAACATCAGAAAATGCCAACTACTTGCCTGGTCCTCCAAGAAGTTGTTCAAGATAAAAGAGCAAAGCAAATCCCTTCTCATAGGGAACTGAAGAATATGCTATATCAGGGTCTGTATCTGTCAGGTCAACCACAAGTTTGGTGAAGGGATGTGTATTCCCAAAAGTCTTTACCTGAAAGACAGAAAATTAGATGAATGTTTACGTGTGAAGACAGGTATCACCATGCAGACAAGCTAAGAAGGAAGTCACTCACTCAGCACCACAATCTTCTGGGGAGTCTAGAACTTGAACAAACCTAGAAATTGGAAATAGTAGGATATATTGGCATAAATCTCTGGAAGTCCTATTAATAGAATGAAGACTTACAATGTTCCTTGACATTTCTTGCCTACTAACAGACTTTATTCTCATGAAAGATAAGGAAAATGTTTTCATGCCTAGTAAACAAATTCAGCTTTTTGGCAAGAGCAATTTAGAAATGCCATATGTAAATCAAATAAATCCAGAGTAATCAAAAATATTAATAGGAAAGACCCAATGAGGTCCTCCTATAGCTTCCAATTCAGACAAGGTTATGAACAGTGGCTTACACAGGTTTTATGAATGATATTTATCGAGAGTATTTATTATACTTATACCAGTATCTGCTTCAGTTTCCACTCCCATGAAATGGCTTTCTTCAGTCAGCCCGCCCGCCCTCCTCTCCCCTCTTTGTCCGCCGGCCCGGCGCGCGGCGCCCACGCCCAGCAGCAGCCGGCCCGCCCGCCCTCCTCTCCCCTCTTTGTCCGCCGGCCCGGCGCGCGGCACCCACGCCCAGCAGCAGACGGCCCGCCCGCCCTCCTCTCCCGTCTTTGTCCGCCGGCCCGGCGCGGCGCCCACGCCCCGCAGCAGCCGGCCCGGCCGCCCTCCTCTCCCCTCTTCCCCCTCCTGCTTCGGCGGCTCTCCAACCACCACCGTGCCCTCTTCCGCCTTCACCGGCTCCTCCACCACTGGCCTCGACAGCCTTGCCACCCTCACCTTTCCTCCTCCAGAACAGCTACTGGGGGAGTGGAGACAATACAGAGCAGCTCCCAGAGCCACAACGGAGATCAAAGGGACGGTGTACCCCATCCTGGAACGGCTGACTGTCTGGGAGAACCAGCTCCGGTGAGATCGCCGAGGGGCGCGGGCTTTCCTGGGCGGGACGGCAAGCGGCCGGAGTCCCTCCCTTCTTCCTTCCCAGGCCAGCTGGCAGAATTGGGCAGGCGGTCCCCGTGGGCCGCGGCAGCTGGCGCCCCCACCACGTGAAGCCCCCCGGACCAACTGAGAGAGTGGGTTTGGAAATCCCCAGACTGCGGAGAACGGTGACCGGGGGGTCCCTTCCAAACACGTGACTCCCCGGTCCGGCTTGGAACAGTGCACTCTCCCGGGCTACGACAGCTGGTGCCCTCCCGCCACGCTTGGTGCTCCGGGCCGACTAGGAAATTCGGTTGGGTGCTCTCCCGTGCTGCGGCGGCCAGCAACCCTCCCCGCATTCGGACCCCCGGGCCGGCTGGCACTCTTCCAAGACACTTCGGCTGGCGAACCTCCCCTACGGCGAGAGTTTTCCAAAGTTAAAGGACCCATAGCAACTTTCACTGGTGGAACCCGTAGACAAACGTGTGCCACGAGCGCCACCTACTGGGTAGGATAAGAAAAACAGAACCCAGAGATTTCACAGAAAAATCTTTCAACCTGTGGGGTCGAACACCCAGGGAACTCTGACTAAATGCGCAGACGCCAGCAGAAGATAACGGATCACGCTCAGAAAATTGAAAATATGGCCCAGTCAAAGGAACAAACCAATAGTTCAAATGAGATACAGGACCTGAAACAAATAATGCTGAATATACGAACAGAAATAGAAAACCTCTTCAAAAACAAAATCGATAAATTGAGGGAGGACATAAAGAAGACATGGGCTGATCAAAAAGAAGAAACAGAAAAACTGAAAAAACAAATCACAGAACTTATGGAAGTGAAGGATAAAGTAGAAAAGATGGAAAAAACAATGGATACCTACAATGATAGATTTAAAGAGACAGAAGATAGAATTAGTGATTTGGAGGATACAATATCTGAATTCCAAAAAGAAACAGAAACTATCCGGAAAAGAATGGAAAAATTCGAACAGGGTATCAGGGAACTCAAGGACAATATGAACCGCACAAATATACGTGTTGTGGGTGTCCCAGAAGGAGAAGAGAAGGGAAAAGGAGGAGAAAAACTAATGGAAGAAATTATCACTGAAAATTTCCCAACTCTTATGAAAGACCTAAAATTACAGATCCAAGAAGTGCAGCGCACCCCAAAGAGATTAGACCCAAATAGGCGTTCTCCAAGACACTTATTAGTTAGAATGTCGGAGGTCAAAGAGAAAGAGAGGATCTTGAAAGCAGCGAGAGAGAAGCAATCCATCACATACAAGGGAAACCCAATAAGACTATGTGTAGATTTCTCAGCAGAAACCATGGAAGCTAGAAGACAGTGGGATGATATATTTAAGTTACTAAAAGAGAAAAACTGCCAACCAAGACTCCTATATCCAGCAAAATTGTCCTTCAAAAATGAGGGAGAAATTAAAACATTCTCAGACAAAAAGTCACTGAGAGAATTTGTGACCAAGAGACCAGCTCTGCAAGAAATACTAAAGGGAGCACTAGAGTCAGATACAAAAAGACAGAAGAGAGAGATATGGAGAAGAGTGTAGAAAGAAGGAAAGTCAGATATGATATATATAATACAAAAGACAAAATGGTAGAGGAAAATATTATCCAAACAGTAATAACTCCAAATGTTAATGGACTGAATTCCCCAATCAAAAGACATAGACTGGCAGAATGGATTAAAAAACAGGATCCTTCTATATGCTGTCTACAGGAAACGCATCTTAGACCCAAAGATAAATATAGGTTGAAAGTGAAAGGTTGGGAAAAGATATTTCATGCAAATAACAACCAGAAAAGAGCAGGAGTGGCTATACTAATATCCAACAAATTAGACTTCAAATGTAAAACAGTTAAAAGAGACAAAGAAGGAAACTATATACTAATAAAAGGAACAATTAAACAAGAAGACATAACAATCATAAATATTTATGCACCGAACCAGAATGCCCCAAAATACGTGAGGAATACACTGCAAACACTGAAAAGGGAAATAGACACATATACCATAATAGTTGGAGACTTCAATTCACCACTCTCATCAATGGACAGAACATCTAGACAGAGGATCAATAAAGAAATAGAGAATCTGAATATTACTATAAATGAGCTAGACTTAACAGACATTTATAGGACATTACATCCCACAACAGCAGGATACACCTTTTTCTCAAGTGCTCATGGATCATTCTCAAAGATAGACCATATGCTGGGTCACAAAGCAAGTCTTAACAAATTTAAAAAGATTGAAATCATACACAACACTTTCTCGGATCATAAAGGAATGAAGTTGGAAATCAATAATAGGCGGAGTGCCAGAAAATTCACAAATACATGGAGGCTCAACAACACACTCTTAAACAACAACTGGGTCAAAGAAGAAATTGCAAGAGAAATTAGCAAATACCTCGAGGTGAATGAAAATGAAAACACAACATATCAAAACTTATGGGACGCAGCAAAGGCAGTGCTAAGAGGGAAATTTATTGCCCTAAATGCCTTTATCAGAAAAGAAGAAAAGGCAAAAATGCAGGAATTAACTGTCCACTTGGAAGAACTGGAGAAAGAACAGCAAACTAATCCCAAAGCAAGCAAAAGGAAAGAAATAACAAAGATTAGAGCAGAAATAAATGAAATTGAAAACAATAGAGAAAATCAATAAGACCAGAAGTTGGTTCTATGAGAAAATCAATAAGATTGATGGGCCCTTATCAAGATTGACAAAAAGAAGAAGAGAGAGGATGCAAATAAATAAGATCAGAAATGGAAGAGGAGACATAACTACTGACCTCATAGAAATAAAGGAGGTAATAACAGGATACTATGAACAACTTTACGCTAATAAATACAACAATTTAGATGAAATGGACGGGTTCCTGGAAAGACATGAACAACCAACTTTGACTCAAGAAGAAATAGATGACCTCAACAAACCAATCACAAGTAGAGAGATTGAATTAGTCATTCAAAAGCTCCCTAAAAAGAAAAGTCCAGGACCAGATGGCTTCACATGTGAATTCTATCAAACATTCCAGAAAGAATTAGTACCAACTCTCCTCAAACTCTTCAAAATAATCGAAGTGGAGGGAAAACTACCTAATTCATTCTATGAAGCCAACATCACCCTCATACCAAAACCAGGCAAAGATATTACAAAAAAAGAAAACTACAGACCAATCTCTCTAATGAATATAGATGCAAAAATCCTCAATAAAATTCTAGCAAATCGTATCCACCAACACATTAAAAGAATTATACATCATGACCAAGTAGGATTCATCCCAGGTATGCAAGGATGGTTCAACATAAGAAAATCAATTAATGTAATACACCACATCAACAAATCAAAGCAGAAAAACCACATGATCATCTCAATTGATGCAGAGAAGGCATTTGACAAGATTCAACATCCTTTCCTGTTGAAAACACTTCAAAAGATAGGAATACAAGGGAACTTTCTTAAAATGATAGAGGGAATATATGAAAAACCCACAGCTAATATCATCCTCAATGGGGAAAAATTGAAAACTTTCCCCCTAAGATCAGGAACAAGACAAGGATGTCCATTATCACCACTATTATTCAACATTGTGTTGGAAGTTCTAGCCAAAGCAATTAGACAAGAAAAAGAAATACAAGGCATCAAAATTGGAAAGGAAGAAGTAAAACTATCACTGTTTGCAGACGATATGATACTATACGTCGAAAACCCGGAAAAATCCACAACAAAACTACTATAGCTAATAAATGAGTACAGCAAAGTAGCAGGCTACAAGATCAACATTCAAAAATCTGTAGCTTTTCTATACACTAGTAATGAACAAGCTGAAGGGGAAATCAAGAAACGAATCCCATTTACAATCGCAACTAAAAGAATAAAATACCTAGGAATAAATTTAACCAAAGAGACAAAAAACCTATATAAAGAAAACTACAAAAAATTGCTAAAAGAAATCACAGAAGACCTAAATAGATGGAAGGGTATACCGTGTTCATGGATTGGAAGACTAAATATAATTAAGATGTGAATCCTACCTAAACTGATCTACAGATTCAATGCAATACCAATCAAAATCCCAACAACTTATTTTTCAGAATTAGAAAAACCAATAAGCAAATTTATCTGGAAGGGCAGGTTGCCCCGAATTGCTAAAAACATCTTGAGGAAAAAAAACGAAGCTGGAGGTCTAGCGATGCCGGACTTTAAGGCATATTATGAAGCCACAGTGGATTATGAAGCCACAGTGGTCAAAACAGCATGATATTAAGGCAGTCAAGCCAACTCACCTGGGACAGAACAGCCTCTTCAATAAATGGTGCCTAGAGAACTGGATATCCATATGCAAAAGAATGAAAGAAGACCCATATCTCACACCCTACACAAAAGTTAACTCAAAATGGATCAAAGATCTAAACATTAGGTCTAAGACCATAGAACAGTTAGAGGAAAATGTAGGGAGATATCTTATGAATCTTACAATTGGAGGCGGTTTTATGGACCTTACACCTAAAGCAAGAGCACTGAAGAAGGAAATAAATAAATGGGAACTCCTCAAAATTAAACACTTTTGTGCATCAAAGAACTTCATCAAGAAAGTAGAAAGACATTCTACACAATGGGAATCAATATTTGGAAACGACATATCAGATAAAGGTCTAGTATCCAGAATCTATAATGAGATTGTTCAACTCAACAACAAAAAGACAGCCAACCCAATTACAAAATGGGAAAAAGACTTGAATAGACACCTCTCAGAGGAGGAAATACAAATGGCCAAAAGACATATGAAGAGATGCTCAATGTCCCTGGCCATTAGAGAAATGCAAATCAAAACCACAATGAGATATCATCTCACACCCACCAGAATGGCCATTATCAACAAAACAGAAAATGACAAGTGCTGGAAAGGATGCGGTGAAAGAGGCACACTTATCCACTGTTGGTGGGAATGTCAAATGGTGCAACCACTGTGGAAGGCAGTTTGGCGGTTTCTCAAAAAACTGAATATAGAATTGCCATACGACCCAGCAATACCATTGCTGGGAATCTACTCAAAGGAATTAAGGGCAAAAACTCAAACGGACATTTGCACACCAATGTTTATAGCAGCGTTATTTACAATTGCAAAGAGATGGAAACAGCCAAAATGTCCATCAACAGACGAGTGGCTAAACAAACTGTGGTATATACATACGATGGAATATTATGCAGCTTTAAGGCAGGATAAACTTATGAAGCATGTAATAACATGGATGGACCTAGAGAACATTATGCTGAGTGAGTCTAGTCAAAAACTAAAAGACAAATACTGTATGGTCCCAATGATGTGAATCAACACTCGAGAATAAACTTGGAATATGTCATTGGTAACAGAGTTCAGCAGGAGTTAGAAACAGGGTAAGATAATGGGTAACTGGAGCTGATGGGATACAGACTGTGCAATAGGACTAGATACAAAAACTCAAAAATGGACAGCACAATAATACCTAATTATAAAGTAATCATGTTAAAACACTGAATGAAGCTGCATCCGAGCTATAGGTTTTTGTTTTGTTTTGTTTTGTTTTGTTCTTACTATTATTACTTTTATTTTTTTTTCTCTATATTAACATTCTATATCTTTTTCGGTTATATTGCTAGTTCTTCTAAACCGATACAAATGTACTAAGAAACGATGATCATGCATCTATGTGATGATGTTAAGAATTACTGATTGCATATGTAGAATGGTATGATTTCTAAAAAAAAAAAAAAAAAAAAATGGTCAGCACAATACTGCCTAATTGTAATGTAATTATGTTGGAACGCTAAATGAGGCTGCATCTGAGCTATAGTTTTTTTTTTTTCTTATATATTTTTGTACTTTTTATTTTTATTTTTGTTTTCTCTCTGTGTTATCATTTTATTTCTTCTTCTTTTGTCTCGCTATTTCTTTCTCTAAATCGATGCATATGTACTGAGAAATGATGACCATACACCTATGTGATGATATTACGAATTACTGATTGCATATGTAGAATGGAATGATTTCTAAATGTTGTGTTAGTTAATTTTTTTTAATTAATAAAAAAAAAGACCAAAAAAACCAGCATGGTATTGGCATAAAGATAGATATATCGACCAATGGAATCGAATAGAGTGCTCAGATATAGACCCTCTTCTATGGACATTTGATCTTTGATAAGGCAGTCAAGCCAACTCACCTGGGACAGAACAGTCTCTTCAATAAATGGTCCCTAGAGAACTGGATATCCATATGTAAACGAATGAAAGAAGACCCGTATCTCACACCTTATACAAAAGTTAACTCAAAATGGATCAAAGATCTAAACATTAGGTCTAAGACCATAAAACAGTTAGAGGAAAATGTAGGGAGATATCTTATGAATCTTACAACTGGAGGTGGTTTTATGGACCTTAAACCTAAAGCAAGAGCACTGAAGAAAGAAATAAATAAATGGGAGCTCCTCAAAATTAAACACTTTTGTGCATCAAAGAACTTCATCAAGAAAGTAAAAAGACAGCCTACACAATGGGAGACAATATTTGGAAATGACATATCAGATAAAGGTCTAGTATCCAGAATTTATAAAGAGATTGTTCAACTCAACAACAACAAAAAGACAGCCAACCCAATTACAAAATGGGAAAAAGACTTGGACACCTACCAGAAGAGGAAATACGGATGGCCAAGAGGCACATGAAGAGATGCTCAATGTCCCTGGCCATTAGAGAAATGCAAATCAAAACCACAATGAGATATCATCTCACACCCACCAGAATGGCCATTATCAACAAAACAGAAAATGACAAGTGCTGGAGAGGATGCGGAGAAAGAGGCACACTTATCCACTGTTGGTGGGAATGTCAAATGGTGCAAAAACTGTGGAAGGAAGTTTGGCGGTTACTCAAAAAGCTGAATATAGAATTGCCATACGACCCAGCAATACCATTGCTGGGAATCTACTCAAAGGACTTAAGGGCAAAGACACAAACGGACATTTGCACACCAATGTTTATAGCAGCATTATTTACAATTGCAAAGAGATGGAAACAGCCAAAATGTCCATCAACAGAAGAATGGCTAAACACACTGTAGTATATACATACGATGGAATATTATGTAGCTTTAAGACAAGATAAACTTATGAAGCATGTAATAACATGGATGGACCTAGAGAACATTATGCTGAGTGAGTCCAGCCAAAAACTAAAGGACAAATACTGTATGGTCCCACTCATGTGAACGGACATTCGAGAATAAACTTGAAATATGTCATTGGTAACAGAGTCCAGCAGGAGTTAGAAACGGTAAGATAATGGGTAATTGAAGCTGAAGGGATACAGACTGTGCAACAGGACTAGATACAAAAACTCAAAAATAGACAGCACAATAATACCTAATTGTAAAGTAATCATGTTAAAACACTGAATGAAGCTGCATCTGAGCTATAGGGTTTTTTTTTTTTTTTTTTTTTCTATTATTACTACTTTTATTTCTTTTCTCTATATTAACATTTTATATCTTTTTCTGTTGTGTTGCTAGTTCCTCTAAACCGATGCAAATGTACTAAGAAACGATGATCATGCATCTATGTGATGATGTTAAGAATTACTGATTGCATATGTAGAATGGTGTGATTTCTAAATGTTGTGTTAATTTCTTTTTTTTTTTTTTCCGTTAATAAAAAAAGAAAAGAAAAAAAACCATTATGAATCAAGCAAGGGCAAATAAAGCATCATATATTGAAATGGCTTTCTTGTTATTTCAGATAGATGTCTTACAAAATAAATATTTGAACAGTTATACAATTTTGCATGAATCCTTTTAAAAACAACTCATTTAGAGTTCGGAAATAGACCCTCAGGTCTATGGCCAACAAACCTTCAACAAGGCCCCCTAACCCACTGAACTGGAATAGAATAGTCTTTTCAATAAATGGGGCTAGGAGAACGCGATATCCATAACCAAAGGAATGAAAGTGGACCCCTACCTCATACCCTATACAAAAAAATAGCTCAAAATGGATCAAAGACCTAAATATAAGAACCAATACCATAAAACTCCTAGAAGAAAATATAGGGAAACAACTTCAAGACCTAGCAATAGGAGGTAGTTTCTTAGACCTTACACCCAAAGCACAAGCAACAAAAGAAAAAAACAGATAAATGGGAATACCTCAAAATCAAAATCTTCTGTGCCTCAAAGGCCTATATCAAAAAGGTAAAAAGGCAGACAACTCAATGGGAGAAAATATTTGGAAACCATATATCTGATAGGGTTTGATACCTAGTATATATAAAGAAATCATACAACTTAACAACAAAAGAACAAACAACCCAATTATAAAATGGGCAAAGGATATGAATAGACATTTTTCCAAAGAGGAAACACAACTAACTAGCTAAAAAGGACATGAAAAGATGTTCATCTTCGTTAGCTATAAGGGAAATGCAAATCAAAACCAAAATGGGAGATCACCTCACATTTATAAGAACGGCTACCATTAACAAGCAGGAAACTACAAATGTTGGAGGGAATGTGAAGAATTTGGAACTCTTATTTACTGCTGGTGAGTATGTATAATGGTACAGCTGCTATGAAAGACAGTTTGGTGGTTCCTCAGAAAACTAAATATCAAATTGCCCTATGAGCTGGCAATACCACTCCTCAGTATAAATCCAGAGAGCTGAAAGCAGTGACATGAACGGACATTTGCACACTGATGTTCAATAGTGGCATTATTCACAATCACCAAAAGATAGAAACAATATAAGTGCTCATCAACAGATGAGTGGATTAGCAAAATGTGTATATATATATACACACACACACCATAGATATGGATGAACTTGAGGGCATAATGCTGAGTGAAATCAGCAAGACACAAAAGGACAGATATGGTATGGTGATTGTGCTGGTATGAACTCCCTAGAAAATGTAAACACAGAGTCTTAAAATGTAGAATACAGGGGACCT
This sequence comes from Tamandua tetradactyla, assembly GCF_023851605.1. Lineage (NCBI taxonomy): Eukaryota > Metazoa > Chordata > Mammalia > Pilosa > Myrmecophagidae > Tamandua > Tamandua tetradactyla. Next base: position 166,102,434 of record NC_135333.1, read on the forward strand.
AGAGGAAGACAGAAGCTAGAGAAGAGGAAGTGGTTACCTAACATTTACAGACTTGTTAATGAGGTTGAACTTAAATGTATGGGAATGGTTAGAGGTGATGGTAGTTTATTAGTAGGATTTTAAGTAATACTGCTATATTGAAGGTGAACATGATTGAAAGAGGTTGTTTAAAGCCATGTATCTCATTGATTAGCACTATAAATATAAACAAGTTCTTGCATGAACTACTTCAAAGATATGACATTTATACAAAGACTTAGTAATGGAAGGGCACATGGGAAAAACTTGATACATGCTATGATCTATACTTAACAGAAATATCTCACAAGTACCACAACAATGCTAGGGGTAAGTAATTGGGAAGAAGATAAGAGCTAAGGGGAGTTTGGGGTTTTCTCTTTGGGGTAGGTGTATTTATCTGTTATTTTTCTCTTTGGAGGAATGAAAATTATCTAAAATTGAGAGTAATGATGATTGTACAACTACGTGAAGACACTATTAGACCTTGATTGTATATTTTGGACAGAATATATGCTATGTGAATATATATCAACAAAATCTGCAGATTCAAAATCAATCAATCGATCAATCAATAAACAGAGGGACAAAACAATGACTCATTTACCGAATTCTGTAGTTCTCCCCATCCTCCCAGAGCATGAAAGTGTCTGAACTTTTCACCAAATAATCGTCCACAAATGTGGCGTTCCAAGTACACAGTATGTCCTTCATTTAACCTGGAAAAAAACAAAAGAATCAGACACTGACACAGCTGAGGGGAAAAGGCATTTAGGTCCACAAGGCATTTTCTTTTTGGCTTTGCCACAGAGTAAGCGAACTGGAAAGCATGAACTCCAGAGGCTGAGCAGGCTGCCGAAGTGGCCCCCAGCCCAGCACGTGGCAGCAGGCAGATGCAGCAACAGTTCTGGCAGTGGAATGAGCCTGAATACCTACAATGTACGTAGCACTGTGACAGGTATAGAATGAAACGCCTGGCCACTAAAGAGATGACACCACAGGAAAACTAAATATGCTAACTATTATGCTATCTATAAAACTAAATACACCTACAAAACTAAACTAGGAGAGATGGTGGGCAGGGAAAGAAGTCAATCAGTAATAAGAACCAATAAGGAAATCTTAAAAATCTTACCAAAAGTGATCCCAAGTTTTGTTGGTCACTAGATTTCCTGTCCAACTATGAGATATTTCATGTGCAATAACCTAAAGGAAATAGTGGAAGTGGTTAATAGTAAAGTGTAATATCTTGTCTTAAAATAATTCATTATTTAAGCACTCTAGTTCTCCAATTTTTTTTTTTTAACATTAGCAGAGATATTCTGGGAACAAAAATTTATAATTTAGCCAAAGACAAAAAAAAAAAAGGATGGCATAGTAGAAATATTTAGATATTAAATTAAATGGATATATCACTCCATTAAAAAAATAATCCCAGGTTATCTTTTAAACCATATTTTATTGAAGATATGGATCAATACAATGGATATTTTAAAATCAATTGACTTAATACTTGAGAAGAAGACCATACATAAGAAACTTTAACTTACATTGGAGAGTGACTTATCACCTGCCTAAAACACAAAAAGAAAATTACCTTAGTATTTCAGTAATCAAATTACAGCCTGTATCTAAAAGACCGCCTACCTCAGTATCTGGTACCCTGGCCTTAGCGAGTAATGAGAAAACAAGACAAAAATGCAGGACTTAAAAATAAAACAATTCTTTCTCTGTTACTAACCCTAAGGAATTTTTTTCCAGTACCAGGAAGGCCTGTATTCTTGTCTCTAATTAACTTCCAGAAACACTTCTCCGTCTTCCACTTTGTATATCTGTTCCTATTTTCTATTTCTCTCTCCTAATTGCCTACAGTATATTTAAGAAAAGTTGTTTCCTGTGGCTTATTTTAGTTTACTTATTAAGTTGCCAATTCATTACTCAGCTGGTTCTAGGAAGGATTTAAAGTAGGTTATAAAGGCATATAAAATAGGGCAGTATATGGTCTACTCCTTTCCTATACGTGGCACACTGAGTTTTTTTTTCCAGTATCCATATGCCAAGTGCGAATGGTGCAGTTTCTCTGTCTTGGAACATAATTCATCGGTGGATGGTTGTTACTGCCCCTCCAGCCCCGGCATCCCCAAACACCTTGACTACTCTCTTCTCCAAATGGCCAATTTATTTTCTTTGAAAAATGAAATGACGATAACAACTAAAATAAGTGACACAACTGAAAACAAGGTTATGTGACCAAGAAAAAAGACTTTTTTCTATTATTAGGGGTCTAAGATTTCTCATATCTGAAAAGATCTTTCTTTCAAATGAAGAAATCTTTACACTTACCAGCAGGGTGGGGGTTACAAAAGTAAGGCAAGGGTTCTCCATGCCACCGTAGGGGAAGGACGGAGGCAGGACCAGCAGGTCATATTGCCCCCAAACGTACGGTCCTCCCAGGTCTTCTGCAATTCTAAGCATGGATTCAGTCTGAAAAATGAATGGTTCAATATTGTATGTCTCAATTACTACCACCATAAATTATGACTGTATACTGTGCTTCCTATGAAGGTTATAAGCTGATGCTTATTTTAAATGAAGATGATACAATGAATGTAGCAACTGCAAATTCACATAAAATAAGATATATTTGGTTCTTTGCCATATCACTTAAAATGTTTCCATTTCACACTCACAGTTTTAAACCTAATGTCTACCATAATTATTCAAAATGATAACCAACCTCAGAAAATTCATATGCAGACTTTTCCACCTGTTCTTTCTCAGACCACACCAATGTTCTTGGTCCAATTTGCCTGCAAAATTTAAAAACTTAATCAGAGAAATTCAAGGCAAACTATTCACCTGGTTCTCAGAAGAATTTTAAGTATGGCACACACACCTTTGTGGAACACGGTTTACCCAGAGCTTGTGGGGAAAAGATTGAGGCTAAATGGCTTCTCTGATATACAAACCTACTTTTTATCTTTTTAATATTTTTACTGAGATATCTTCATGCACATTCAGTCCATCCAAAGTATACAATCAATGGTTCATAATATTACATAGTTGAGTATTCATCGCTGTGATCATTTTTAGAACATTTGCATCACTCCAGCAAAAGAAAAAGAAAAAATCTATATATCCCTACACCCCTTACACCTCCCTCTTATTGATCACTAGTATTGCAATCTACCCAATTTTATTTTTTTTACTCCTTATGCCCTCTATTATTTAATTATTTTTGTCCTTATTTGTTTTACTTATCTGTCCATATCCTGGATAAAGTGAGGTCAGCCACAAGGTTTTCACAATCACACACAAACCTACTTTTTACATGTGCAGTAGACAGGCATCTCTAGAAGGAGGTGGTTGGGCCACATGAAAACTAAACATACACTGGCTCCCAAGGTTAGCTTCCTGGCACTTATAAGACCTTTGGGGCTCTAGTTTCCTTCTCCAACCTCACAACTACAGAAATTTAGTTGCAGCTCAGTAAGATTATTCTAGAATGGGGGTGGAAATAAACGTTTTAATACTTAAAGGTTGAATACTCTTAAATAAGAAACAAATAGAACTATATATATCACTTGCATAGTGCTACAACTCAAAAGTATCTTTTTCATCTAAGTTCATTTATTCTTAAATACATGCAAAATCAACTCTAAACAAGACTTTGTTTTGGTATCTTACCACCAAAGAGCAGTGGTTTCTAAAGCTTCTCAAACTTTATGTACATACAAATTGCCTGGGGATTTTGCCAAAAAAACAAATTTGGATTTAGTAGGTCTGGGTTAGGGCCCCAAAACTTGCATTTCTAACCAACTCCCAAAGCTACTAGTTTAGACTATACTGTGAACAGCAAAGGTAACCAACACTGTCTAATATAAACTTAATGAGAGCCACAAATGGGAGCTATACATATAGTTTTAAATTTTCTAGTGGCCACATTTTTAAAAAGGCAAAAAGAAGCAGATGAAATTAAATTGTAGCAGCATCTTTTTTTTTTTTTTTTTTTTGGCATGGGCAGGCCCTGGGACTCAAACCCCAGTCTCTGGCATGGCAGGCTAGAATTCTGCCACTGAGCCACGTAACAGTATCTCCTAACCTGATATATCAAAATATCATATCAACAGAAAATATAAAAACTTATTAATGAGATAGTTTATGTTATTTTATTCATACTAAGTCACAGAGACCCAAGGTGTACTGTACACTCCATGCACCTTCATTTGGATTAGCCTCATTACGAGTGCTCAATAGCCTCACATGGCAGCTGCTGTACTGGACAGTACATGGCTCTGAACTCAGACCGCAAGGTTTGGGTCCTGGCACTGCCAGTTCCTAGCTGTATCATTCTGGGCAAGTTAGTAAAATTTACTAAATATCAGTTTCTTTGCTGGTAAAACAGGAAAACAATGGTATGTACTCCACAGTGGAATTGTGAGGATTCAATGAGAAAATGCGCCGGACTTGGTACATGATAGAGCTCAGAACTGTCAGCTGCTGTGGATAACTGCTACCATTACCACTGATCGAGTGCCTTTTATAGGTCAGAACTTTATCCTCACAAAAATCCTTTGAAGGATATTATTCTTTCTATTTTTCAGGTGAAGAAAACGAAACTCAAAAGAGGTTGTCAATTGCCCCAGTATGTAGCTAACAGCAATTGGAGCTGGAATCTGAATCTTTGTTTGCTTGACTTCTCTATTTCCACATTTCTGGTACTTTAAAGAAAGAGATTACTACAGACATTTTTAAAATTAAGCAGGAAGGGGACTCTAGCAATTAATACATCTGTAAGAAAATACATTTTTGTAATAATTATAGTGCTTTAATATCCTTTTTAAAAAAATTTCATTTGTTTTACATAAGGCCCCGGTAAAGCAGCAAAGGCAAATATGAGAATTTCAAAGATGAGGAAAGAGAAATGAATTATTCATGTTCACCTTAGAACCTAGGTTTCTGGTAAAGCATTTTAAAAATTGAAATTTAATTTTTTACTTACATTTTATGAGACTGTAATTTTTCTCGAGCTGTCAGTTTGATATTTTGAGAAATACACAAATGATCTACCAATTATTCCCAACAGAGGCTCAGACGCCTTAAGTCTGATCGTTTCATAAACCTCAATATTTGTCCAAAAACTCACCTGCTTTCTAAAGCTCCAACAACTAAAGCAATCAAGTAGCTGGGTATTGGAACCTAAAGAAGACAAATACACACCACATGCTTGCATTAGCATTTTAAAAATGTTACAGGGTAAGATGATTCATATTAAAAATTAAGTCAATTCCTTTTTAAAATTAAGTCAATTCCTTTTTAAGACCCATTAGTGTGGATGACTTTCCTATCGTTCTCCTCAAACAGCTGTCATTTTTGAGGGGCCAAATAGTTCAAAACTGTTAAATTGTTAGGTAAAACATTTCAAACCATCTATTTCCTTAATTCCAACAGAAAGGAAAATTTTTTAACATGTAAAAAACAAGATTGCACAAGTTTTAAGCCTTTTTCAAAACTTGGCGTTTAAGAAGGTAATTGTGTTTTTTCTTATGTTTAAAACCACTACTGGGATATTCTAGAGTCATACAAAATAATCCAGCAATAAGTGGAAGTTGAAGTTAGGGAACTTCCTGGGTTTTAAGAAGCTAGAGTGGCAGCAAAATTGTCCATTGTGGAAGGAGGTCAATTATAATAAATATTCTGCTCATTAAAGATCAAAATACAAGCTAAATTACCAGCTAGGGAATTTTTAACTCTTTTTGCTCTAAGTTAGTCCTTCCATTTGTAAACACTCTTCAATCACATGCCTGTGCTATGGTTTGGGGCAGGTGAAAGGGTAAGTTAAAGAAATAGGAAACTCACCCCTGCCTGGAGTAAGAGCAAACGACATCACTGCTGGCTGCTGCTATGCGTACCCAGCAATCTCTCTGTCTATGCAACACTTTCATGAGTAGAACACCATGGTTTAAAAGCATAAAAGAAAATGGAATGAAAAAGAAAAAACAATACTTGCTTTTTTTTTTTTTCACTCTGAAATCTTTCAAAAGCAATTTTGCTCTTCCGATGGGTATAAGCTATTTGTAGTTCGGCACCTGCTAAAACAAAATTCAGACCCTGTACACATACCTTTTGTTTGAATTTATAGATTTTCCTGCTCGGGTCTTCAGGGTCAGGTGCTTCTCCATCACGGATCGCACTCATCAGAGCCACCAGTTCTTTAGGAACAGACACCTACCCGAGAGGAACAGTCACGCCCAATTATAAATAAATAATACATATGCAAAATAACCGAGTTTCCCTTCTTGACTAACCATATAACGCACAAACTATGGACTCAATGGGTATCCACATGGTAGTTTTGTCAATGAATTAGTAATATGTAAAACCGGCTTCTTTATAAATGAATGTGAAATACCTATCTGTCCGTTTGTCCACCCATATGAGGAGCAGTTTGGGGAGAAACTGGGTTAAAATCCCAGCTCTGCCACTTCCTAACTACATGGCCTCTGGAAAATATCTTCCTGGGACTTTAGCTTCCACATCGACTGAGGGTACGACTTCCTAGATCTGACCCACAGGAAAAATGAACAGCCTAGCACCATGCCTGGCAATGGGCCTCCACCCCTGCTCCTCCCCAAAGCCCTCACCAGAGAAGGTCAGGGAATAGGGTGTTGAAGAATTTTATACTCGAAATATGAACCTGGAATTACAAATAGAAGGACTTACTAAGGGTAATGACTGTGACGACCTAAAACTATGAAATAATTTTCTTTGGAAATCTGTATGGAAAAGATCCTTATGGGACAAACCACATGGTCACTTAACTGTACTTCAATTCTAGCCCCATGAGTCTGAAAGTTGCATTTCTAATAAATGGCAGAATAAAGTACTAACCTCTGAGTATTAATGATTTGGCAGGCATGCAATACAATAGGTACCAGATTTTCTTGCTCTTTTTGCTTGGCCAGGGACTCAAAGCTATTACTGAGGCAGGCACAGAATTAGAAGCTCCAGGACCAGTATTACAATAACCACAGATCCTAGAGCTTTTAGCATTCAAGAAATAGCTTCGGGTAGCCTCCTCCCTTTATTTAGGCCATGATATGTTTTACAGATGAGACAACTGTGGTTGTGAGAGCACATGATCTGCTCAAGTCACATGGTTATGAAATGCTATTCAGTTAAGAACTGGTGATATTTACCTCTGCACTGTACGTTAATTTCACAGAAGGCGAGTCCTGGCAAGGAAGAATTGCTCTGCAGTGGATGGCCTGGGGAAGAAAGAAAAAGCAATAGCCACTCCCCTTTCTTATAAATCAAGACATTAAACAATCATTAAAAGTACAGCTTTATTCTTAGATATGTTCTTTTTTTTTTAAAGAAAGAGGGAGGAAGGGAAGGAAAGACAGAGAAAGAAGGAAGGATGGAAGGAAGGGAAACATTTTTAAACATTTTCTTGTTTTATTATATTTTGTTTGTTTGTTTGTTTTTTACATGGGCTGGGGCCGGGAATCGAACCGGGGTCCTCCGGCACGGCAGGCAAGCACTCTTGCCCGCTGAGCCACCGCGGCCCGCCAGATATGTTCTTTTTAAAAATAAAGATTATATCTCACATTTCTTGGGATCTTTTAAAGAAGCAAAATTTAAATTTTGTGGATTTAAAAAAGATCCAATTTTCCACTTCCATGTATGATTCATCGCATTTCAATTGTGCCATGAAACAAACTGCTTAGCAGCGTTTCCTACTGTGCTTTGAGGAACAGCAGTGCCCAAGCAGAAACTCTTAGGAACCCCGAGAAAACAGGTCTCTTTAGTCAAACAAATCTGAGAACCATGGCACACTGCCTCTCTAGCTTGGAGGGTCACTGGGCCCCTCAGCCTTCTGCGGACTGAAAAGGCCTTCAGTAAAGGAACCTGTCTGACTTCTCACATTTATTTAACATGAAACCCGTTTTTCTCTCAGTGGTCATTAACACCTAGTGGGACACCAGTGTTCTGAGGAGCACAGCTTGAGAAGTGCGGCTATAATCTTTTTTTTTTCACATGGGCAGGCACCGGGAATTGAACCCGGGTCCCTGGCATGGCAGGCAACAGCGGCTCTAATCTTGACGTTTTCAGTCTTGCGGCAAACTATGAAATTAAAACAAGGAAAAGAAAGAGAAAGAACAGTCTCTCTAGATTCTATCTAGACATCCTCCTTCATATAATATGTAGTATTCTCTGCTTCCACATCACTCTGTCCTAAACAGTGGTTCAATCTATAACAGCAGGAACATCTATGATTTCATACTTGAGGCTGTCTAGAAATAAGTCTGTGTCTATTGCTGGTGAGCAATGGCACCAAAAGCTCACTGATAGAGAGTTTACTGAGCTTAAAGGAATACTGAGACTAACACCCATCTCTGAAGCTTTTCAGAAATCCTAGACATACTTCATTTCACCACAAACTTCTTTTAAAACTCCAATTTCTGGTCCCTTTTCACTTCTTATCTGGAAGATTCCCTGGGGGCATGGGCTTCTGAATGCTCTCTAGATGGATTAAATCAGATTAGCAGGACCACCTGGTTTTCTCTCCCAAACAGGGTTCCAGGACCATGCCTCTAGAGCTCCTTAATGGCCCCTAATCAGGTGATTCTGCACAGCCAAAGAGGTTTTCATAGGTCCTCATCGTAAGAGACCAAACTCAGGCAAAAATGCCAAGCGAACTACCAAAAGCAAAGTCATCACACAAAATCACAGCCACACATTGCCTATCAGCTGTTATAATTTATTAATTTCACTGAGATCTCCTTCCTATATTTCAAACACTGCTGCCAATAAGAAATGGGATAATATACTCAAAAGTGACATGCATGTGAGTCACCATTCTTTCTTTTCTTGCCAACTTTAGCTTACGGACATTCTATAAGAAAAAAAGACTGAAAATTGAATCTTACCAAGAGACAAAGAGCACAGAATCTGTATGTTCTTGCCCAAAACATTACATCTCTTCCAGATTAATGAATTAAGGGTTTCATAGATTGAGCTATTTTGATTGACAATAAAAAGTAAACATGAGTAATACTGCTTCATTTTTATGGACTTACATTCAACCTTGAGCCTAACGTATCTATTACACAGGACTATTGGGAGGATTAAACATGCAAAGTACCTAGCATGATGCTTAGAAATACAGTGAATGTTTCAGGTTTCAGGAAACTCCCTAGCTGCCTCTGGATCAGCAGATACTGCCTCTTCTTTATTTTTTTATTATTTTTTTTAATTTGTGTAGGCTAAAGCTTTTTTAAAATTTTCAAACCAGCTTTTGCTGGCCTGAAAATCTGTACGGTAGACCCTTCACCTTCATTATCCTTTAGAGATTCTATAAGGACTTAGCCTTTTCTCATGTGATGCCAGAGTCCACCAGAATGCCCTTTTAATAACAATCCTGCACCCAGAAGAATGCTGCACTTTCTATGCAAGAGTGACGTGAACCTCATGGTTTATGCAAATATTTTGCAGTGGTTGGTGTAGCTGTAGCAACAGCTTTGTGGATTTTCTCCTCTTTTTTCTGATTTCATTTTAGGAAAAAAGGAGGGAAGAAAGAGAGAAAGGAAAACAGGGGAGAAAAGAAGGGGGCAGGTGGAAGGGTAATATTGGCAGGAGAGCACTACATTCATCTGTCCTCGAAATTTTCATCCAGATCATTCTAGAGCAAAATATCAGAGAAAGTTCCAATGACTTTACATCTGGGAACTGATCACTTCTTGGTCTGTCTTCAGAGCAACTCATCTGGCTCACTTGAGCCTTGACACTGTCATCTTTACAAATCATAATATCAGTTAATATAGTATCTATCCTTTTGTGTCTGGCTTATTTCACTCAGCATTATGTCCTCAAGGTTCATCCATGTTGTCATGTGCCTCAGGACCTCATTTCGTCTTACTGCTGCATAATATTCCATCATATGTATATACCACATTTTGTTTATTCCACATCTGTTGATGGGCACTTGGACTGCTTCCATCTTTTAGCAATTGTGAATAGTGCTGCTGTGAACATCGGTGTGCAAATACCTGTTTGTGTCACTGCTTTCAGCTCTTCTGGGTATTTACCAAGAAGTGGTATTGCCAGATTGTAGGGCAACTCTATGTTTAGTTTCCTTAGGAACTGCCAAACCGTCTTCCACCACTTTACATTCCCACCAGCAGTGAGTAAGTGTTCCAATTTCTCCACATCTTCAACATTTGTAGTTTGTTTGTTTAATGGCGGCCATTCTTATAAGTGTGAGGTAATATCTCATAGTTTTTTTTTTTCTCCAAGCCAGACTGTGTCCAGCTTTATTAAAGATACTTTTCATAAACAATCATGTTATCTCAGGCAGGACATGGGCAGACAATTGTTAACAGTAAACAACAATTTTAAAACTCCCTTCTTCAGTGAATACCAAAGTCAGAAAGCCACTATAAAACCCAAAGAAGTCTTCATTTGATGCTTTTAACAGGGAAAGTTTAGAGTAAGGTTTGATATTTGACATTTAGCATGTTGTTTGACAACTTTCCACAAGTTGCCCCTGACTTTCAGGAAATGAAATGAAAATGGCATTTTTTGAAGATCCACAGCCTAAACAAGGAGTCGCTGCTCTTTTGGGGGATGCCATCACAGGGGCATCACAGGAAAGTCCAGGTTGCCTGACATTCTGGTAATTTTGGGGGGTCAGGCCTTAACAGATTTCAGGGAGTCAAGTCTATGCTAAAGGCTGAGAAGAGGACATGAGGACACAAAAATGAATTTTATTTTTCCCATACCACAAGGCATTTATGCCAAGGTGGCTAACATGTAGCAACATCAGGGAATCCAGTATCCTGGGAGCAAAGATGAAGTCTCTCAAAACTAGAGGGGAAAGATGTTTTCTCTCATGTTAATCCAGCTTTGGAGACATTCTATTAGTGACATTTGCCCCTTTCCCAAAAAACAACATACGTTAAAAAAAAAAAAAAAGTAAAACAAAATTCTGCATTTTTATAAAACTCAATAAAAAATAGTATTTCAAAATGTACAGTCACCAGAAGTACAATTATCAAAAATGTACACACTTCACTTGGCATCTCCAGCACCTTTCTGCTTTCTGTGCCTGGTCTGTTTTGGCATCTCCATTTTCTGCAGGGTTATTTCCATTCTTGCCAGTATCAACTTTCCCTTTTCCCCTCTCCCTTCTTTGCAGGGGTCTTGCTAGGCTTGAGTTCTGGCTTTGGAGAAGCAGGTTTAGCAGACAACCTTGCAGATCTTCTCTGTGGTCTTTTACCTTGGCTTTATCTCCTTTAGCATCCCCTTCAGCCCTTCTCTTGGGCATGGTGGTGATGGCGGTGGGACACAGACACTCGATATGGGGATGCAGCAGCGCACAGGCTTTGGTCAGTCAGGGGCCGCTTCTTCACACTGCTCTGTTCTCTCATAGTTTTAATCTGCATTTCCCTTTTAGCTAAAGAAGATCAGCAACTCTTCTCATGCTTTTTAGCCATTTGTATTTGCTCATTTTATAACTGGGTTATTTATTCTTTTGTTGTTGAGTTGCATGATTTCTTTATGTTTACACGGGTTATCAAACCTTTATTTGATGTATGGTTTCCAAATATTTTTTTCCCATTGAGTTGACTGCCTCTTCACCTTTTTGACAAAATCCTTCGAGGCACAGCTTTTGATTCTGAGGAATTCCCATTCCTGGTATAAATCCCACTTGGTTGTGACATATAATTCTTTTAATATATCATTGGATTCGATTTGCTACAATGTTTTTGCATCTATATTCATTAGGGAAATTGGTCTGTAATTTTCCTCTCTTAAAACGTCTCTATCTGGCTTTGGTATTAAAATGATATTAGCTTCATAAAATGAGTTAGATAATGCTCTTTTTTCCTCAATTTTTTTTAGAGTTTGAGCAGAACCGGTGTTGTTGTTTTTGAAAGGTTTCATAAAATTCCCCTGTGAAGTCATCCAGCCCCCGACTTTGCTTTGTAGGAAGATTTTTGATGACTGATTGAATCTCTTCACTTGTAACTGGTTTGTTAAGATCTTCTATTTCTTCTTGTGTATTCATATATTTCTAGAAATTTATCCATCTCATCTAAGTTTTCTAGTTTGTTGGTGTATAGCTGCTCATAATATTCTCTTAGGATATTTTAAATTTCTCCAGGATCCATAATAAGAACTCTCTTCTCATTTCTAATAGTGTTTACTTATATCCTCTCCTTTTTCCTTTGGTCAATTTAGCTAAGAGTCCATCAACTTTATTGATTTTCCTCAAAGAACCAACTTTTAGTTTTGCTGATACTTTCTACTGTTTTTTGTTGTTGTTGCTGTTGTTTTCTAGTTCATTTATTTCTGCTTTAATCTTTATTTCTCTTCTTCTGTTTGCTTTGGGGTTAGTTTGCTGTTCTTTCTCTAGTTCCTCCAGGTGAGTAGTTAGGTTCTCTATTTTCACTTGTTCTTCTTTTTTAATGTAGGCATTTAGGGCAATAAATTTCCTTCTCAGCACTGTCTTCACCACATACCACATATTCTAAAATGTTGTATTTTCATTTTCATTTGTCTCCAGATATTTACCAATTTCTCTTGCAATTACTTCTTTGATCCACTAATTTATGTTTAAAAGTATATTATTTAATCTCCATATATTGTAAAAGTTTTGGTTCTTTGATGATTGTTAATTTCCAACTTAATTCTGTTGTGGTCAGAGAAAGTGCTTTGAATGACTACAATTATACTAAATTTATAAAGACCTGATTTGTGCCTTAGCATATGATATATCCCGAAGAATGTTCCCTGAGCACTAGAGAAGAATCCTGGTATTTTAGAATGCAATGATATATATATCAGTTAAGTCTAATTCATTTACCACATTGCTTAAATTCTCTATTTCCTTGTTGATCCTGTCTGTTGTTCTATCAATACAGAGTGATGTTATTGAAACCTCCCACTATTATTGTTGAAATTTCAATTGCTCCCTTGAATTTAGCTAGTATTTGCCTCATGTACTTTGAAGCTCCTTGATTGGGAGCATAAACATTTATGATTATTTCTTCTTGGTGTATTGTCCCTTTTATTAATATATAGTGTCCTTCCTTATCTCTTATGACATCTTTAATTTAAGGTCAATTTTACCTGATATTAATTTAGCTACCCCAGTTTTCGGTTAGAGCTTGCATAGAACATCTTTTTCCATCTTTTCACTTTCAATCTACTTCTATCCATAGATATAAGATGAGTCTCTTGCAAGCAGCTATCAGATGGATATTTTAAAATCCATTCTGTCAAGCTCTGTCTTTTAATTAATGAGTTTAGTCCATTAACATTCAGAAGTATTACTGTAAAGGTAGTTCTTGAATCTACCATCTTATCCTTTAATATTTATTTATCAGATCTATATATTCTTTCCCCTCTCTTATAATCCTTTACGTTGCCCTTACTGTTACTCTTCAATCCTGTACTCTCCTCCAGACGTCCCTCTCCCATCTTTTTTTTCAGTTGACAGAACTCCCTTTAGTGTTTCTGGTAGGGCAGGTCTCTTCTTGGCAAATTCTTCTAGCCTTTGTTTGTCAGTGAAGATTTTAATCTCTCCCTCAATTTTGAAGGGCAGCGTGGCAGGATAAAGAACTCTTGGCTAGAAATCACTCTCATTTAGAATCTTAAATATATCTTACCACTGCCTTCTCATTTCCATGGTGGCTGTTGAGTAGTCTGAGCTCAGTCTTCTGTGGTTTCCCTTATAAGCAGTAAATCACTTTTCCCTTGCTGCTTTCATGTCTTTTCGCTTCTCTTCAATATTTGACATACTGATCAGTGTTTGGAGGAGACCTATTTTTCTAAATTTATTCTATCTGGGGTTCATCGGACTTCTTCGATTTTCATATTTATGTGTTTTTTAAGAATTGGGAAGTTTTTTCCCATTATCTCTTCAACTAGCCTTCCTATCCCTTTACTCTTCTCTTCTTCTGGGACACCAATAATTCTTATATTTGTGCACTTTGTGTTACCTATTGATTCCCTGAAATCTAGTTTCATTCCCCCCCCCCATATTTCTTGCCATTTTTTTTTCTGTGCTCAAGTTCAACTGTCCTATCTTCTAATTCGTTTGTTCTTTCTGTATCTTCAAATTTGCTATTGTTGGTCTCTACTATACTTTTAATTTGGTCTACAGTATCATGAGACCTGCTATTTTTCAAATTCTTCTTTATGTTCTTCCAGTGTCTTTTTTATATCTTTTATGTTGCTATGAACATCCCTGATTAGTTGTTCTAAATTCTGTGTCCCCTCCAGTGATTTAATTAGCTTATACGTCTGGGCCATATCTGCATGAATCTTAATGTGCTTTATGATTTTCTATTGAACACAGGGCAGCTAAATGCCTTAATAAGGTTATTTTTAATTAATTTCATTCACATATCTATGGTTTTATATTTAGATTTGCATCGAAAGCCCCCTTTTGGACTTGGTTTGTCAGTCCTTCTTCCCCACCCAAGTCATGGAACTCAGGTGGGGACTGTAATTCTCCTTAAAACCCTATTGAGAGCTAGACAGATAGGTAATTTGCCAGACTGCATTTTCTGCTTCTTCCCAGCAGATGGCGTTCTAGAGCTACCTCTTTCTCGCAGGCTGTCCCCAGCCACAGGTGCCTGCTAAATTAATTATAAAGCTGATATAATTCCAGTCAGGGCCCACAGCTTGCATGCCCAATGGTTCTGGTAGCCCCCAAACTCTCACCTGGGATCTTGGGTTGTGGGACTGGGAATTTCAGCTTCCCCTGCCCACAGCCAATCTGGAAATGTCTGGTGAACGGCTGTGCACAATTCAGTGGTTTCCTCGCCTCGCCTTTCTGTCCATCTGTGGATGTCTGAAATCCTCAAGCCTCTGTGGAGGGGAGTGATATCTGGACCCCAAACAATTCCCTCTCACTGGCCACTCTGCGTTCCTCCCTCCTCCCTGGGGAAGGCCTGACAAAATCAGGGCCTGCAGCAGCCTGGCTAAGGGGTGGGGAGCAGACACCGGCCTCTGGCTAACTGGTCCTTGTATGAAAGGAAAGCAGGTCTGTTAACTTCCAGCCCCCTCCAGGAACTCCTGGCTCACAGAGCTAAGGGAATTCTCCATAGCCAGCTGCAGGGGTAGCTGGAATTATGGAGGAGCTCAATCACCCCAGTCTCCCTGTTCCCATATCTCCACTTTTTTCTCAGGGTCTCCCTAGGTAGAGATGGAGACCCTCCCTCATCACTCACACCCTGGAACTGCTGTCCTGGTTGTTTTTCAGTCCCTTCCCTATTGTTGCACGGAGAGTGGGTGAACTCTGCCTCTTCTATTCCACCATCTTGCCAGAGTTTCTCTTTTCTCTTGATGTGCCTCACGGTTGACTCATTAATGCCATGGCACAGCAGCTGTTTGCCTGATCGAAGCATACCTAACAATTCTACTTTTACTTCAAGTTCAACACTTGCCTCTGTTTCCTGGGAGCATTTCCAAACCACTAGGAATACTATGCTTGGGACCCATGATTTTGATCTAGTTCACGGTGTTTAAACGACACAAGAAACGAGAAGTTCCAGATGCAAAGATCAATGCATGATCACCACAAAACATCATGTGGGACTGTAGCAAACACACCTAGCATCCTCAAACCAGGGTCTGGAACCAGTTCTTTTACCACAAGTTTGATTTTATGAAAAAAATTGTGTAGCTGTTCATTTATGTTATTAAGCAGTAAAATACATACTCTAGAAGCAATATTATACATTAACAGTACTACATTTTATGCATTGATGAGTCAACTAAACTTACTAAAGTTATCTCTACATTTTAAGACTTCGTATGTCATCTATAACTTCTGTAAAACTCCTCCAAAATTCCATTTAATTTCTTATCTTGACCCAAGAGATATCAAAACCATTGTGGAAGGGATAACTGTGTTTACATAACATACACATCTGTAAATATGTGAGAAAAAGCTGGAAAATCTACATACCAAACCCAAAGGTGATTACCTCAGGGCAATGGAGAGTTGAGAAATCTGATCTTTCACTTCCCACTTCTTTACTGTTAGCATTTTTGGTGACAAATACTACTTGTGTTTTATTTATTTTTATCTTTCATTTTATGACCATTTATTGACTGTCCACTTCATGCTAGGTACTATGCTAGCTGCTGGAGATATAAGCATGATTAAGACACAGTCCATGCCCAGATGGTAGACATGTTCTCAAATTAAAAGACGTTTATTTTTTAAAGTAATATATGAATGTGTCAATACCAAATTTAAAAATATATATTTTGCTTTTATAATATGAAATAAATGGAAATACTACATTAGGTAAGACCCACATATCCATAAAACCTTTGTCCATTTTGCTTCATTAAACTTCACGCGCATTTTCTGTAAAATAAGTAGTTTCAGAATCCATTTTACCTGGCACTGACTAAAGAGATATGGGTGTTTCTTCCCAGAAGTTTGCTCAGGAGTGAGCCACTGAAGAGCAGATGATTTCGGAGACGTTTCAAAAGAAATTTCTATAACCACCTCTTGATTTCTGTATGAAACAAATAAATATATTAGTAGAATGTAATTCCATCTTGGTGGACCTATAATTTGAATTCTTAATACATACACTGAATCATATAAATGACATTGTATGAGTTATTGAGGCAGGCAGGAAGGGTGGAGAGCCAGCTCTAGGCCTGCCCCCTCTCTCGCGGCTTTCCTACCTGAATGCCAGCCTGTGTGTCTTTCCCACTCTACCTTGCTAACTGCTAATGAAGATACAGCAGGAAGTAATACTAGTCAAGGATGCCACTGTGTGCCACACACTTTGCATCTGTGATATCACTTAATCTTTTCTGAAAGTAGAAAGGTGGAAGAAATAATTTAGGAACTTCGACTATCTCAGTGGTAGGGACCAGGCCATGACAGAGCAGTGCTGGTGTGCAAACTCGCTGGTCTGCAGTGGGGTAAGTAACTTTGCATCTGTGATATCACTTAATCTTTTCTGAAAGTAGAAAGGTGGAAGAAATAATTTAGGAACTTCGACTATCTCAGTGGTAGGGACCAGGCCATGACAGAGCAGTGCTGGTGTGCAAACTCGCTGGTCTGCAGTGGGGTAAGTCAAGCAATTGAGAATAAGCATTTAGAAACTTTTACAGTCATTTTTATGTCTTTTGAATCTAAGAATTAAAAAATGTGTATATCAACATTATGAATGTAATTAACTGAATTATATATATAATATGGTTAAAAGGGAAATTTTTAAGTCATACTTATGCCACTAGAATAAAAATTAAGAGAAAAATGCAGGACTGTACAACACATTGAACGCTATTATAAATGATGGACTTAAGAGTACAACTATTAAAAATGCTCTTTCATGAATTATAACAAATGTATCTCACTAACACGAGGTATCACTCTTAGGGCGATATGTGGGCACTCTGTATTTTATATATTTCTTGCATGATAATTCTGTAAAACTCAAACAAAAAATATTAATTAAAAAATGTATGCATGTATTTTGTTTTCCTTTTTTAAATTTCTTCTAATAATTCATTTTCACGTCACAAAAGTATCAGTCTGTGACAGACTGGAAATAACAAAACTGGTCCTTCACCCAAGATAGTTTGAGAAGCACTGGTAATGAGGACAGAGTAAGAGCTCTGGAGACAGCAGCCATGCCTGCCTGAATACCGACTCTGTAACTTACTGGCACCATGAACTTGGACAAATTATTTGCTTCCCTTTGTCATAGTTCCTTCAACTTCAGAACAGGGCTAATAATACCTATCCCGCAAGTTTCAGCTGGGTGTTTCTTTTCCCTTTCCTAAAGGGGAAGAGAAGACATGGAAGGAGTGGCCACTGGAGGGGGTGGGGTAGATCAGCTGTGTTCTGGCCAGTTCTGCCTTTTATTCCTCCCCAATCTACCCATGCGGAACGGCAGGCCCCCAGTATGACAATTCTTGCTACCACTTTCTTGAATAAGTACTTCATTTCTCTCAGGTTCCCTTTTTCTCAGCTGTAAGAATTAAATAAAAGATGCACCTAAAGATTTATCCCAAGACTGGCACATGGAAATGGCTCTATGTGTGGCTACATACACACGCAGACACATCTGTGTATGTTATCACTCCATGAACAAAAGTGGCTGGTCTTCACGGTGAGTGGGAAGTGTGCAGCTTGTAAAGGCTCCCCACGTGATTCCGAAATGATGGCATGCCACATCATCATGCTAGCCTTAGTAAAAAAGAAGAGTAATTTAAAAAGTAACAGTCATCTAAAGTCCTATCTTAGTATTTTATGCAGTACAATTCTTTAGTATCTGAGGAACATACACTTTTTGCTATAAATTTCAATGTAGGAGTGTATCAATTACTACAAACTAAAAAGGGGGAGAAAACTTTTAAAGTAATTACTTTCCCTACTGTTCAGCTATAAAAGAGAAAGATAACATTCATACTTGCTCAGAGCAATAGGAAGAGAGATTTCCAGTGGAGATCCTTTGTAGCTTTGTTTTTCTCCAAGAGCATATTTGGCTTCTTGTCCATTGATCACCACTTTTTCTATTGTAAGATCCTTTGTATCCAAAATCTATAATTAAATTAATATTTTTAAATGATAATGAAAGTTTTATATTCCAGAGAAAATTAACATTAGATGCACGTTAATTACAATAATTACAAAGTAGAACTAGCTGCTTATGGAGAGTAAAATGTAGAGTGAAGATACAGGAATTAAAGGAGTCAAAAGTTGGCCTAGGTCCCATTCTAAGGCCAGTAAGTGTCCTGAAAAATCCTGGGTTCTAAGATTTGTATATATATTGTTAGATAATTCTGCAATAGCGCCACAAGTTTTAGGCTTTAAGTAAAAAATCAAATCCAAACAAAAATGCTTTTGCTTCCATCTCCTAAAATTTAACTCCTTTGTTACGAAAAATTCACATATAATTTCTTTCACTCTGACTCCTCAATGAACCTCACCATTTATTTCTCTCTGTAGTTCATACAGTCCAACTCCTATGTCCTTTCATATGTCCGAAAATTAAAAAAAACCTTGGTCCTTCTTAGGCAAATAAGCAGACTATACATTGTTATTGTGTCTATAGCAACGCTGACCAAATGACTCTGAAAGGACTGTCCACTGTCAATGGCAATTAAGGACAACTGCTTTGGGCAACAGGGGGAGTGGCAGCAAATGTCTGTTATGTATTGAAGATTCTATTAGTTAAGGTGAGGCCAAACTGAATCAGGATTGGCCTTAGCACAATGCGACTGGATTCCTTACAGGCAAAGGAAATTTGAATGCAGAATAGTAGGAGAGGGAAGGAGGCAGAGACTGAGATAAGGATTGTCAGCAAGCCACCACCAGGACACTACAGATTTCAGAAACAGCATAATCCTGCTGACACCTTGACTTTGGACTTCTAGCCTCCAAAACTGTTGAGACAATAAATTCTTGTTGTTTAAGCCAACCAGTCTGTGGTACTTTGTTAATGGAAGCCCTGGCAAACGAAGACAGTGTCTGAGTATCTTCCACCTTGATGATTCCATATCTGAGCCCCAGAAACCATATCCTCCCATTCTCTTAACAAACATCTTGTTTCAGAACCTTCAACTTTCTTTTGCCACAATACTGTTTTCAAACAAACATGATTGAGTCTCCCACATTATTTTAAAATGTCACTTGATCCTCCTGCCCACCTGGCTAGCTATTCTATTTTTTTTTAACTTCAAGGGCAAACTTCATTGTCAATCACTACTTTCTTCACTCTCTTCAATCTGGCCTCTATCCCCTCTGCTACTAAAGTTCTCTTGACCAGGAGGGTCTTTTCTGTCCACTTTCCTTGACCTCTGTCCTCTCACAGACCTTATGGACCACACCATCTGTTGGAAACACCTCCCTTGGCTTCTTTTACACTGAAATGGTTCTCCTACTTATCTACTAACTTTTCCTCTCCCTCCTTCTTTCCGACTCCTAAATGTGGATATGTCCCACTGAGCCTCCTTGGTTCTCCCATTTTCTTACATTTTCACCCCCTTTCATATTTTCAACCAATACCTTTGTGCAGATGACTGCCTGTCTATTCTGCAGCCTGACCTCTCTAATTGCCTGTTCAACATTTCCATGGGAACCATCACCTCATATTCGATTGGCTTCTAAAAACTCTAAAAATGAATCTACCAACGATGACTGCGCAAAACTCTACAAATAAATAGATATAAAAAGTTCTTTCATGAACTAGAACAAATGAACAACACTATTACAGTGAGTTATGAATAAAAGTATATGGGGAAAACGTACCCATTGCAAACTATGACTATAGTTAACAGTAATATCTTAATATTCTTCCATCAACAGCAACAAATGCAACACATCAATACTAGGGGTCAATACCAGGGCAGGGGGGTGGGATAAGGGGTATGGGACGTTTTGGGTTTTCTTTTCATTTCTTTTTCTGGAGTAATAAAAATGTTCTAAATGCAATCATGACAATGAATGCATAACTATGTAATGATACTGTAAGGTGCACTGATTATGCACCTTGGATGGATTGTATGGTATGTGACTATATCTCAACAAAATTGCATTAAAAAAAATGAATCTACCCTCATGCCTCCTAATTCAGCTCCCTCCTGATTTCACTAGTCTGTTAATGGTATACCATCCTCCAGGTACTTCAGGTTTGAAACACTCAAGGAATCCACAACTGATCTCAACTCTCAATCCCACATTACACTTTAAGCTTTTTTCCTGTTACCACCCTCAATCAGGCAGTGGGTTGTCACAGCTGCCTACTACCTGCTCTCCCTACCTCTGGCATCTCTTTCGTACCTGAAATCTGGTCTGGATGGCAGAAGGAGTTGGAAGGTCAAGAAACAGTCATATTTAGTTGCCTCTCTTTTATGATATACTAATTTACCTTAGGTGATTAGCTCAGAAAAAGTTCCAAGGTCAATCACTAATTTGATTTTCACTGCTCTTTAACCTCTTTGGAGCCAACAACTGTATGGTTGGGAAGAAATTTCCATCCTGGTTTAATTTTCTTTTCTTTATCTTTTTTTTTAAAAAAAAGCAGTCAAACTTGTTATGGGTACCATCTATTTCCATCTAAAGGGCAGTCATTCGTTTCAGGTTACTTTCTTTTTAGAGTATCTCAAGTGGTGCCCTTGCTAACTAATAAAACTAGCTTATCTTCCTGCACTTGCTCATTCAGAATACATGGCTTTATTATGTTTATATCTTATTAAGAATAATATAATTATTCCATTGTTTTGTAACATTCTAGTAACTATTACTTAATATTTTGGAATATTTGACTTGTTTTAAGCTCTTGGTTTCAATATCCATATTTGTAACAACTCATGTTTATACTGACCTTATAACTAACAAGATGAATTAACTGATTCATTCTGCAGTGGAACACACTCTATTTTCCATATTACCTAAACTTTTCAGATCTGCTCAGAATTAGGAGAGTCAGGTTACTGTTACGACTGTTTCTGTGAAACCTTTACATAGTCCCTGTGTTTGTGGTATGTAAAAGTTGGCCCAATCCTCTCCTATAGCACTTATCGTATTGTACTATGATTTGTTTTCTCCACTAGATTGAGAGTTCTTAAAAAGACGGGATTTTACTCAGATTTGCATTCCCAAGATCTAGCAAAGTGCCTGAAAAAATAGTAGGTATCAATTTCTACACAAAGTCCTGAATCAAGAGAAAATAGAAAATGTAATGCTTAAGTAGTATATCTCAAGTCCTAAGCTTCGGCTGCTAATTCCAAATTATCTAAATTCCCCTTCAAATTTCACTAATAAAATCTGCCTGTTAAACAATTGGGCAAAAACAAGAAAGAAAAATGAAGGAACCTATATAGTCTGCAAGTTGGAGTTTATATTTTCAAAAAATATTTATTGAGCACAGCCAAGTTATGCATATATAGAAATAATAAAGCTCTAACAATATTAGGAAGTTACTAAGGATATAATTTACTACATCTCACAGTATCTTCTTTGCATAAGACCCCGAAAAAGGTTTGTACTTCTAAGTACCTGGGAAGTTATGATAGAATAGATAGATAAGACATAGTTCCCCTTTTGTACAGGCTTCCAGAAACTTCCATGCCAAACTTACTTTTTATGTGTATATTGGACTTCATGCCATGTATTGTTTCTCCCATTCTTATTCTCCTTCTTCCGAATTATTTAATTATTTTTAATTTATTATAAAGCATGTTGTTTTAAGCAGTCTCAATCTTAGGGAACAAAGCAAGGTAAAAAAAAAAAGCCTTATGCTTCACTAACTTATCTTTATTTACGTTTTCTACTTGTTATTTGCAGGGTGTTGTAATGAAGAAACCATGGGCTTATGGGTTAAAAATAAAACACAAAAATCTTGATTTAATTCCTAGTTCAGACATTTACTTGATGAAGTAGACTTTCTGACCTGTGTTCAATTCCTGGCTTCTGCCACTTGCAGTGGCAAGCCACTAAAATCATTCTGAGTCTCCAAGTGAAAGAACACCTAAAAAATGGAAAATTTTAATAAAAGAAGTGCTGGAAAGTTATAACAAATTTGGGTTCCAAACTTCAGTGTAAATAAACGAAACATAAAAAAAAAAAACAAAAAAACCTGTAGAAAATCAGGGAATGATCCCTGTTGGAGTTTCTTCACTGTTCCCCAGCAACCAAACTCCAAGAATTGAGAGGAAAAGGCATACATGCAGTCTCCTCACCCTGCACGGGCAAAGGGTCTTCTTTATAGTTATGGGTTAGGTGTGCTGCCATACTTCACCTTGAAGATACAGGCAGAACTGTAATCAGTGTAGACCATGTTAAAGATCAGCCTCCGTTTTCCAACTGAATTCCTTCATTAACGAACTGATCAAACTTAGGAGTGCCCTCTATATGCCAGTGCTGTACCAGGAACTTGAGACACAAAGGGACAGGAAACATAGAAAGCATCTTAAACACCAATCTATACTTATCCTTTTCCCCAATTACTTGACCTCACTAATTTCCCTCTGTCAAGCCACACAGAGCTGATCTTCTGACCGCTTACTGCTGTGCTTTAGGAGATATGAACGTGCTACACTGAACAAAATAACCCCATCCTGATCTGGTGAGGGGGCCAAATGTGGTAGGTTTTTTCATGTATCGCTTCTAAAATGCTCTTCTATGAATTCTTCTAGCGAAAAGTTCATTCCAAATACTATCAGAAATTTGAACAGAGGGCACCGAAAAAAAAGTGGAACAGATAAAATAACTGAATAACATTCCATTATTCCAAACACATTTTTAGCGACTCGAATGCCTGGAGAGTTTGGAAGTGCTATTTTCCAAGAAGCACCATAACTACCTGCCCTTTGGAATCAGTTACTGATAAAAGCACCGAGTCCTCCTTAGGCAGCTGGAATGCCCCACCCGGCCTTGGATCAGAGGATCCGGGTTGTGAGGGCTGCAAGTGGGAGCGCCGCCAAGTGACCCGGAGAGAAAGGGCAGCGAGCGTGAGAGAGGCAGAGGCTGGAAGTACCAGGGCAGAGAGGAGGGGTCTGGGCTCCTAAGGGGGTTCAAAACCACCTTCGGGGAGTTGGAGGGTTAAGATAAAGGTGCCTGGAGGAGGGCAGGGCAGGCCCTGGGACCGGCGGGGTGTGGGATCTGAGGTTTGCGTGAGACTACAGACTGAGGAGGGGGCTCTCGGGTGGGCCTGAGATGGGGGCTCTGGGAGGGGGGCCGAGGAGGGAGCTCTGGGTTGGGCCAGAGGTGGCGGCTCTCGGTGGGGCCCGAGGAGGGGGCTCTGGGGAAGGGCCTGAGAAGGGGGGAGGGGGGACAGGTGCAGAGATGAAACCTGAGGGCTGGGCGAGGGGCGGCTGTGAATGGGGCAGTAGTCCGGGCGAAGGGGCTGGGGAGGGGTCGGAGAGAAACAGAAGCTTAAGTGCACTTGAGGGGTGAAGGAAGGGGTGCAGAGACGTAAGTGGGGTTGAGGAGGGGGCGCGAGGGGTAAGTGGGGGCTGAAGAGGGGGACAGAACAGAGCTCGGCGGTGGGGGAAGGGCAAAGAGGGATGCGCGGGGCCGGGAGGTCGGGGCTGGGTTGGGGGGCTGGAGGGCTGGGGTCGCGGGGCGCGCGTGCCCCCGTACCACGCTTCGCAGATGGTCCTGCTGGGACTGGACGGTGAGCGCCGCGGTCCCGGTCAGCGTCCGGCGGGTGAAGTCGACGCCGCAGCGCAGGTGCAGGCTCCGGGTGGTGCAGACAGAGGCCGGCGAGGCCAGCGAGCAGGTGTCCACCGCCCCGGGCATGGCTCTAGGGAGCTCCGCGGCGACGAGTCCGCACCACAACGCCGCGGCCCGGCTGTGCGACTGGGAGGAAAAGTGGAGGGAGCCCGGAAGGGAGAGGAATGGGCCGCGGGGCACGCCGGGAAAGGAAGTTTCTCGGACGACGTGGCGTGTCGGGAATGGTGTGGAGCGAACTACAAGTCCCGTGGTGCAGCGCGACAAGGTGTGCGCACTGCTCGTTGGGAGTGCGTGTGAGAGTGTGTGTGAGTGCGTCCGGGAAGGCGGGTCCGGAATTGCTCTTGGTGTGGATAACCGGGACGAGGAGGGCAGTTAGAGAAAGGGTGGGCTGAGAGAAAAGCCGGGGCGGGGGGCGGAAGGCCATATCGACCCCTTCTTCCCATTTAACTCCGTCCGGTTGCAATGGAAACGGCAACAGTAGCACCAAAGGGAAGTTCAACCTATTGGTGGTTGCTGATGGAGAGGACGGGGAGGGGCTGAAGACGACAAAAGGCTTATCAGAAGGCATTTGCTTGTGCAGCTCCTCGTTAGTATAGTGGTAAGTATCCCCGCCTGTCACGCGGGAGACCGGGGTTCGATTCCCCGACGGGGAGGCACTCCATATTTTTGTTTTTTTTTTCCTTCTTTTTCACCTCCTATGCAAGCATTTATAAAGCCAATGTGGAAGGAATCATCACTTTCAAGTTTAGCTGTAAGAGTTACATTAATTTAAGAGCTGTTTTGTTGCTCCGCTGTCATGCTGAAAACAGTGTAAACGAATCCCCATCAGTGCAACAAGTATTTATTTAGTGCTTATTATGTAAATATATCAGAAAGTAAAACTCAGTAAGGCATAGTCCCATTTTAGAAACATAGGCAGATTATTTCAATAGACTGGAATGAGAAAGTTCTCTGATGTGAGTACGCATTGGCGGCAGTGGGAATGAGAGCTGGGACACCTGGCTGTGCCCTGGGGCACCTCCCAGAGAAGAGGAGAGACGACCCAGGAAAGACCTGCCTCTGGGGATGAGTGGGAAGAGGAGGGGTGGGACGAGGGCGAGGGGGCTGGGGAAATTGCAAGTGGCCAGGTCTCGAGGACCTTAAACAACTGAATCTTGTATCCTGAACGCATGAATGGGAAACACGCTGAAGAAGTTTAAGCAAGGGAGTGACATGGTCAGATTCATATTAATAAGAGAACACGGGTAGTATGCAGAGAATGGGTATGTATTATTAAAATTAGAAGCAGGAGGGATTATCTATCTATGTGAAATGTTCAGCACTGGGTTTGGCATCAAAGGAACATTCTTTACACGTTAGCTTATATTTGTAGTGCCCTTGGCTTTTATTTTGCAGGTTTTAATAATTTTAATATTCATTTTATCTTATTTTGTTAGAAAGAGCCTTTAGGAAAATGTGAGGAATAACACGCAACCAGCAACGCAGGTCAGGCTGAATCAGCCATCTAAAAAGGGATTGCAACATTAGTAATGATCGCATGTTGTAAAATGCTTTAACGTTTAGGAAATTCAGGAAATTGCAATTGGTGCATTAACACTTTGCTTAAAAGGGTATAAAGGCTTCTCATTGTCCCCCCCCCCCCCCCAGCCCTTGTTTCACATTGACCTTTCCTTTCTTTAAATGGTCAAGGCAATTAACAGATATTTATTAAGTGCATTCTTCTATACTGTGCTACCTAGATAGAGTTGGGGAAGGCTCCAATTCACCTGTCAGAGAATTTACACTGTAGTACGCAGCTATTCCCATGACCAAGTACGATGAAGGACAAGACCCAAGGAGGACTACAAGTGAAGTTCTAAAGGGACAAGTTCTTTTTAAGAAGGGTAAGGAATAATTTCATGGCTGATATAGCATTTGAGATGGAGCTTGAAAGATGATGAGAATCTCAATAGGTGAAATGGTAGGGGCTGTAGGATTGGGTGTCAGGAATGGGAGGTGGGCAGGTTTCCAGGTGGACATCATAGCAGTAGTCAGACAAGGAACCAAAGCAGGGGTGTGTTTGAGAAAGAACAATTCTGAAGGTACAGAATCCTACAAAATTGACCCAGTATCTCACACATTCCTTAATAGCTTGCGTTTCTTCTTTCCTCTTCAGGATATACTGCTGCTTTGGTAGAGATCACGAGTTGGTTCCCACTATGTGTTCTTATTTTCATCCTTAGTATCTTTAGTAATAAGCCCCTCAGTATTTTGCTGGGCACATGGCTGCCCAGAGGAGTACATTTTCCAACCTTCTTTGCAACTATGGCCTTGTAACTAAGTACTGTTCAGTGGGATGTACATGGAATTGTCATTTATGACTTCTGGTAATTTTTTTAACCCTTTCTCTATTCTGTTACTTGGAACTCAGATGTGATGTGTAGCGCTCTAAACGCCCTATGGCATTATGAGGTTGGAGCTATGAACTGAGGGTGGCAGAGCAATAAGAGTGAAGGAGCCAGGAGCTGGAAGTAGCCAGGTCTTTGGGGATTACAGAACCTGCATGTGGACTGTCTATCGCTGGATTTCTTTTCCTTAAACTTTTTTTAAGATACTGTTATTTTGGGTTTTCTGCCATTCACAAGGAACTCAATCATTGCTAAGATACCTGGTCTCAGTTGGATGGGCTGATCAGTTTTGCTATGGGTACTTGCCCTTGTCTATCAGTTTGCTCCCACTTTATTGTACAGTAATACATAAGTTTTAAAAATGTTATTCATGACCCTGGCACTGTGGGATCAACAATTCCATCCTGACCTAAAGGGGAAAAGAAGTGTAATTAATAAAGTATCAGTGGCAGAGAGAGTTCAAATAGAGTCGAGAGGCTACTCTGGAGATTGCTCTTACACAAGTTTCAGGTAGACCTTGCTACCTATCATAACCTGCCAACCCCCAACCAGGACCATTCCAGCCAATCCTAAAGAGCACCTAGGGCAATATATAAGATTCCACAAGAGTTCCATGCACTAGAGTAACTTTCCAGAAATCTACAACCTCCAGATGGGTCTCATGTCCAGATAAGTCCTGAAATCTAGAGGTCCCAGCCTCTCCAGAACATCAGATAGTTCCATCTCCCTACCCCATATTAGTGACAGACCCTTTCAACATGAAAAAGTTAGAATGGCCATAGCCCAAACACCCCTAAAGAGAGGGTTGGAAAGATCAAAGGTAATGGTGGTGTTATACAGTGAAGATAGGATTTAACAAATGAATATGAATGTTGAATCATGAAATTGATATTTCTTTTAGTCTCCAGTATCTCAGAGCAGTTAGAAGTAAAAACCTAAAATTGTGGAATTGTAACCCATGTTAAACTCTGAGATATGTTCTACAACTAATTGTGGTGCTATGCTTTGAAATTTATTGCTTTTTTGTATATATGTTATTTTTCCCTAAAAAAGAAGGGAAAAAAGTTGCTTTTGATGATTTAAAAAAAGAAATTTAAGCCTTCTAGCCTCCTATATTCTGGAGCAGCTAGAAGGAAAGAAAATCTGAGAGGACTGTATGGTAGCCGATGACAAACTCTGGAATCTGTAATTGTTGAAGAGTGCTTTGAAAACTATTGCTTTTTTATTTCTTTGCTTTGTACCTATGTTATACTATACAATAAAAAAGTTAAAAAAATTCATCAGGTGTTATTTATTTTCCCTCAGTCTTCTTTTATCTGCTAGAGAATTCTTTATAATTATAATTTGATCATCTCAGTACCCTGCTTAAAATCCTTCAAGGTCACACCAATATCTCTAGCAGTTGTTCTCTATTTTCCTTTTGATTTGGGGCCCATTTTCAAATACCAGAACTTCTGTCAAACAGTGAAATGGATTCAAAGGTGGCTGTAGGTGATCATTTTTTAAAGCAAGCTTTGACAAAATTTTTTAAATAGCCCATTTTCCACAATATGTAATGATATATAATTAGTACATTTGGATGCTTTGAGGATTTCTTTAAACCTGAAAGTCATATTGAAAGAAGTCTTCTTGAGTTCACTTTTCTTTTTTTTGCATTTGGTGTTTAAAACAGCTGAATCCTAACTTGTGAGAAATACCATGGAACAGTGCAGCATAGGCCCTGGGCGCTCGGCTGCTGAGCTTCAAGACCTGTCACCATTTGAACAGAATGCCTTCCTACCTAGGCTGTACCTGCCTGAGTGGTCAGGTCATCCTTGAGTGCCAGCTCCTCATTAAAATCTGCCTCTTGTCTCTTTCTTGTAGAGATATGTAAAACCCTGCTTTACACCAAGTTATTTAAGTCATTCGGCTTAATATTCCATCTGACAAATAAGGCCAAAGCAGTATAAACCCTCAGGTTTAAACCAAGCATAGTTCTCTACATTGGTCAACAGCTATGCTGATTGCTGAGTGACTCAGAAATGCCAGTGCCTTATCAGGGCCATCGGACCTCCATGATCTCGTTCCACTTACCTTTCCATCTCATCCTCCGTTCTTCTCTGTCCTCTGACTTGACCTGATTTCCTGCATTGTTCCCACACCTCCACTTCAATGCGCATGATCTCTCCAGGAACATTTTGCTTCTCTTCCCTTCCTCCACATTCTGCCTGGAAAATTCCCTGACTGGCAATTCTCAGTAGTTTGTAAGGTGAGAACATGAAGGATAGACCTGGGAGGGGAACAAAAGCAGAGGGCAGTGGCAGGCAGTGGAAGAACCTTTAAGCCATGAGAAGGAGCTTGGGCCTTATCCTCAAGGCTGTGAGAAGCCACGGAAGCATTGTCAGCTGGGATGTCCGTGATGAGGGCTTGCCTTTTGGAAAGATGTTTCTATGGCCGTGTGGAAGATGGATTGAAGGGGTGTGTGTGTTGGAGGGCAGGAGGGAAAGGAAAGAAAATGAATTCCCAGGCTCACCCCTTGACCTACCCTCTGTCCATATTGTGTTTGAAGACAACCATGTAGATCTTTTCAGTTTTGATAGTTTTCCTGGTAATTTTTGCAGGAAAGCAGACTGTAGGGACAAGGGTAGAAGGTGGGAAACTAATTCTGAGACTTTTGCAGTAATCTAGATGAGAGATGATGGAGGCTTAGACAAAGGAATTTGTGGTAACTTTGATAAGAAGTGATCAAATTTAATATAATGGTTCAAGGTAGAGCCACCAGGATTTCAGGGCAGATTAGATATGGAGTGTGAGACAAAAAGAGGAGCAAAGGATGATGCCAAGACTTGACCTGAGAAACTGGAAGAATGTGGTTTTGATTAATGAGGTAGAGAGATCATGGGAAGAGCGGGCCTGAGTACAAGAAGTTAACTTCAGGAGTTGTCTTTAACCTGGTAAATTTGAGAGGAAAATCCTGGGCTGGAGATGAAAATTTGGGAGTTCAGAATATAGGTGGAATTTCAAGCTATGAAAAAAAGATGAGCTTCCAATTCTCTGGAAATGAGAATTAATGGAGGCAATAAGAGGTCTAAGAACTCCCTCCTGGGCACAAGGAGAGGAGGAGAAATTAGCAATGGAGAATGAAAAGGAATGGCCACTGGTGGAGAAGAAAAACCAAGGGAGTATGCCTCTCAGAGGACAAGTAAAGAAAGTATTAGTTTAAGTTCAGTAGAGGTTGAGACTTGATATTGAGTTTAGCAACAAAGAGATCATTGGTGGCCACAAGAGCAGTTTTGGTGCATGGGGGTAGGGGAGTGAAAGCCTTACTGAAGTAGGTTCAGTAAGGAGTAGAAGAAGAGGGGGGATTAGAGTCAGAATATAGATTATTTTTTTTTGAAGAGTTTGCTGTAAAGAGGATCAAGGAAATGGAATGGTAACTGGAAAAAAAAGTGGGACGAAGAAAGGGCTTTATGTTAATTTAGGAGAATTGAAAGTATGTTTGTGTGTTGTTGCAAATGTTCCAGTAGAGATGGAACCGCTGCTGATGTAGGAGAGATGTGCAAGAATTTCTGGAGCAGTGTTCTTGACTGGGCACTAGTGGATGGGACCCAGGCCAGAAGTGAAGTGTGCCTTGGCTAGGCGCACAGGCAGTCACCCAGAATCTTTCAGGAGGGAAGGTTCAGTATGAGGGAAGGTTCAGTATGCACAGAGGCAGGTAGGGGGGTGGTTGAGGTGAGGAGAATTCATGGACTTCCTTTCCTGATTGCTTCAATTTCCTTTGTAAGGTAGGAAGCAATGTCATCAGTTAGGAGTGAGGATGGAAGAATGAGTGATGGGAAGTTTGAGAGGAATAGGAAAGGAACAGGTAGTCTTCCAGGAGACAGGGAGAGTGGATGAACTGGGAAATGTATTTGGTTACTTGGCAGCTCTAAGAGTCCACCAGAGCTTCTTAGTCATGGATGCAAAGTGAGCCAGGTTAGCATTATTGCATGATTTTTCTCTAGCCAGATGTGGCTTTCTGGGGGCTGGTATAGCATAGGTAAGTTTGTGGTTTAGCCAAGAGAGTGTGCAAAAAGGGCAAGGAGGAGAGAGATGACAGCCAGGATTGATGGACAGTGAAGAGGTGTAGAGTCAACAGATTGGAGTTCCTATAGGGTTCAAGGACACTTGGAATTAGGGTACAAAATCTGGAAAAATAATAGGCAGTATAGTATGAGAGTATAACAAAATTGTGTAAAAAGCTAGGGGGTGGGGCAGAGTATATGTATACAATTTATTCATACCAAAGTATTTCTGGGAGGATCCTCAAATTCAGTATCATCTGCCTGTGAGATGGACATATAGTGTGGCTCAGGGATAGAGGTGAGAAGTAGATATTTCAACTGAATAAAATTGTAATTAAGCCTTTTGGATTTTGATGCATGTGAATATGTTACCTATTTTTGAAAGTTATTTATTTGTATTTTAAAAATGAAGGTCAAAAGAACCCCAAACTATAAAGAAAACCAAAAACAGACTTTGATGACATCTCAGTGGCTTCAGACTCTGTTCTAACTCTCCAGCATGATCAGCAAAATCCCACCTGGCTCTGTAGCCTGCAACCTCCGGTGAAGCCACATGCCACACTTCAGCCATGCTGACTGCAGAGGTCCATGCAGCTAGCCGAGAAGCCTCCACCCCACCACTGTCTCCACTCTCCTTGCCCCGCTACCCGCTTCCCCTCCAGCTCGGCCCTCCCTCCCCGGCCTGGGCTGGAGTCTAGTGGAATCTCACTTCCTAATGGACCCATGTGTGTGTGTCTCCTTTCATTTCCTCCTTCCAGTGTGTGAGAAAATAAAGGAAAAGATTCCAGCCACCTTTTTTGATATATGTTTAACTCACAAAACAATTAAGGCAACCCTAGCACGTCTCTCCATTTTTCTGTCAAATCTGTTTTTGCTCATGCAGCCTTGTGCAATAATTTAATATTTAGATTCACATCTCCGCAGAAAGGCACAGAATTTTCCTTTGTGCCTTTCTGTGGAGGCCAGAAATGAAAGGCACATAAGCTACGGTTCTGCCACTTTTGTAGAAGAGCCTCAGCGTGCCCCTTCGTCCCCGCCCCCTCCCCGGGGTTGGCAGCAGGCAGGGCTTGGCATGCCTCCCCAGGCTCCCGAACCCCTTCCCGCCCAGGTCTGCCTTAGGCTTCCCTGCTAGTACTTTCCAGAGGAACCGGCCTGCACCAGGCAGACGGTCCACCTGTGCTGGGTTGGAGCAGAATCACTGCCGGCACCTGGCGACCAGCACTATTTCCTTGGAGGAGCAGCACCGAAAGCATCTCCTGGGCGCCTGATAGCGAATGCAGACCCTCGGGCCCCGCCCCAGAGCAACTGGATTGGAACCTGCATTTTGACAAGATCCGCAGGTGATTTGCACATGCATTTAAAAATTGAGAACCAACACCTTAGAGGGGACTTTTGGAGTTGGAGGAAATTCAGTTCAAGAGTTAGTCGACTGTGCCAGGGCTTCTCTCGGAGTCCACTGCACGGAAACTCCAAGTCAGGACTTCCTCACACCTTTATGTTATCCAGCCCAGTACTTCCACTCCAGGCATAATTGTCCATTTACTTGTCAGTCCCCCTGTTAAACAATGTGTCCTTAAGTCCCAGACTGTTTATTTTCCCTCTGAACCTGTTGTGGAAGAATCAACAGGTATGTGTGAATGAATGCGATTTCACCTGGGGTTCCAGGTCTCCTTGTATTTGTTGCTTGACTCTGTATTGACTCTGGGGCAGAAAGAAAGCTGCCCTCTGCCCCCTTGTTGTCCCCTCATGACACCAGGCAATACGCTGACTTGTGACAGAGAACATCCTTGTCATCTCCTGCTAACTGTAAACTTAAGCGTCTTTTACTGAAGTATGTAGACGGTCATAAAAGTGCACACATCATACACACAGCCTCCTGAATTTTTTTCACAAATTGAACACACCAGTGCAATCAACAACCAGATTAGAAACAGAACATTTCTAGCAACCCCCAAATGTTCTGTTCAAGCTCCCGTCCAGTCTCTGCAAATCCTGTGCCCCGGAAGTAACCAGTGCCTGTCTTCCATTAGCATATCACTTTGACCTGTTTTGCTATTTATATTTCCTTTATATAAACAGAAACACAGTATGTACTCTGTGTCTGGCTTCCTTTGCTCAGCATAATGTTTGCATGATTCCTCCATATCGCATGCAGTCCCAGGTTCATTGTCATTGCTGTACAGGATTACATGTGCAGGTATACCATGGCACGTTTATCCATTCTACCGAAGATGGACACTTTGGTACTTTCCACTTTGGAAATTATAAATGCTGGTGTTATGCACATTCCAGTACTTGTCTTTTGTTGAATAATATACTGTAGCCAGGTTTTGATGTGCTGGATTGAAGTTCAGACAGCTTAACCCATGCCAGGAAATTTCCTTTGGGACCATTGCACTAAGCCCAAAATCATTCATTGTAGCAACCCAGGTTCACTAGTTATTGTTACAAGTTCCAAAAGCATCTCAGCTTGGGGAGGGGGAGGATAGATGAAGCAGATGGGGAGGCTGCTTTTAAGCTACGAGAAAAAATTCTTTGCAACTGTTGGTCCAGGTCATACTTGAATTTCCTGTTAGTCACTTCCATTCCTTTTCTAGGTGTGTCTGACTACAACGTTTGGATATACCATGTTTTTTTTTTCTGACTCAGAAATTTCAGCTCCTAACGTATTTTTCCTTCTGATGGCCTAAGGTATGAGCGGGATTTGACAAATGCCTACAGGATTTCATTTTCCAAAGCAGTCTTTCTGTCTCATTCTAGTTGGCTTTAATCCCAACTTCTCTTGTTTTGCATACAGAGCAGGATATTGCTAGTTGCTCATGAAATATGATTTCATAAGTGAAGACCAACCTCAAGGACTTTCCTCCTACACATTCTCATCTACAAATACCTGTTTGAGGAACTAACTACAATTTTGCCACTTCCCACAAAAGGCCTGTCTCATGTTGTATTCTTGGTATATGAGTGGAGCAAACGTGTGGCTCATTCTCATTGCCTTTTCCCAGCGATGTGTCTCAGTATATCTCCAGCTGAGCCATGCCTTTCTGCATACCGCCTTGACCTGGCCTCTACCTCCTCTCAAGCCGGCCCCTGGCACATCCCACTTCCCCAGCCAGAATCAGCTTCCTTTCCCGCAGACACACAGTCCCCTCCATGCTTCACTTAGCCCAGTCAAGATACTGGAGGCCCTCCTAACCGGCTTCTCTTAACTCACAAGGGCCTGTTCATAAATATTTTCTCCATAATAATTTTCCCAATGTATTTCTCCTTTCTCTTTTGGTCCTTGATTTGTCCGAATGCAGGTTTTTCAGGGATATATATTTCTTGTCCTTCTGGTTAGTTCATACTTGTTTCTTCACCTTCCTCTCTGCTCCCAAAGAGTTTTCAAATGCAATGTTATTGAGTTATATTCACATACCATATAATCATCCAAATATATAATCAGTGGTTCACAGTGTCATCATACAACTGTGCATTCATCATCACATGTGATTTTTGAATATTTTCATTACTCCAAAAACAATAAAAATAAGAATAAAAATGAAAGTAAAAGTAAAAAAGAACACCCCAAAATTTCCCATGCCCTCTACCCCCTTATTATTTATTTATTTCTGTCTTTATTTTCTTACTCATCTGTCCATACACTGGATAAACAGTGTGTCAGCCACAAGGTTTTCACAATCATGTGGTCACACCATAAACACTATATGGTTATATAGTCATCTTCAAGAATCAAGACTCCTGGTCTACAGTTCAACAGTTTCAGGTATGTCCTACTCCAATTCACCAAAACACTGAAAAAAGGATATCTATATAATGCATAAGAATAACCTCCAGAATGACCTCTCAACTCTATTTGAAATCTCTCAGCCACCGAAGCTTTATTTTGTTTCATTTCTCTTCCCCTTTTCGGTCAAGAAAGCTTTCTTAATCCCACGATGCCAGAGGCAGGCTCACCCCTGGGAGTCGTGGTCCATGTAGGGGTGAGGAGAAGGGCATTGACTTTACCTGCAGAGTTGGCTTAGAGAGAGAGAGGCCACATCTGAGCAACAAAAGAGGTTCTCTGGGGGTGACTCCTAGGCACAATTATAAGTAGGCTTAGCTTCTACTTTGCAGGAATAATTTTCATAAGGGCAAACCCCAAGGTTGAGGGCTTGGCCTATTAAATTGGTAGTCCCCAGTGCTTTTGAGAATATAGTATACCTTAGGTAGGTACGTTTAATATTTCCACAATTTTCCCCAGTCTCTTAAGGGAACTTTGCAAATACTTTTTTTTAAAAAATTTATCTTCTGCCAAGATTACTCTGGGATGTATCAGGGCATCCCACCAACCAATACAAACTGAGAAGATCTCACTCCTTATTCTTTCCATGTAATTATGGTGTTTGAATAAACTGACCATATAAGTTACATTAGATAGTGTGCTAAGAAAATATAAAATTTGCACCAAATAAACATCTCTTCCTTCGGTCTCACACAGAAGCTGAAGTTCTAAAACATAGCCAATTATCATTTTTTACTCTTTAGTCTGATTTACCTTAATCCTACTCAGAACAGCTTCATTCATATCTCTATATCTCTAACTGAAGTCTGATCTCTTTTTCAGCGTCTTTAACAATTGCTGTATGGGGTAATGTATACCTTCAGAACTGCAGAACTCTAGCTCTTGACTTTCAGATGTCACACAAATACCCAAAGTTCCAGGGAATGACCAGGTTATACACAAAGAGCTCAGCATCTCAGAATTTAGAAATAACCATTTCAACTCAGGAATAGATGTGACTGCTGTAGGAGTTTAAAAGCTAGGAACCTTTACAATAAACTTTGCCCCGATAGGCTGTGCTCTCAAATTCAATTTGTCTGCACGTTATAGTTAGTCCATTTTCATGAGGTATTATAATGTCTGTCTTTTTGTTTCTGTCTTATCTCACTCAACATACTTTCTGCAAGGTTCATTCACATAGATGCATGCCTCACAACTTCATTTCTTCTTGCAGCCGCTCAATATACCATTGTATGTATGCATACACCAGTTTGCCCTTCCATTCATCAGTCACTGTACCCTTAGGCCGCCTCTATCCGTTCAAATCCTGAATACTGCAGCCATAAATACTAGTGTGCAAATGTCCATTCCTGTCCCTGCTTTCAGTTCTCCCAAGTATATGCCTAATAATGGTGTTGCAGGACCATATGGCAACCCTAAACTTAGCCTCCTATGAAACCACCACACAATCCTTCAGAGGGGCTGCACCACTGTACTTCCCTCTCCACATTTTCTTCAGCACTTGTATCTTTCGGTTTATTTTTTATTTATTTAAATTTTTTATTGTGAAATGTAAAATATATACAAAAAACAATAAATTTCAAAGTTTATTTTTGAAACAATAAATTTCATTTTAATAAGTAGTTTTAGAACAGATTTCAAAGTTTGGTATGGGGTATAGTTCCACAATTTCAGGCTTTTCCTTCTAGCTGCTCCAAGACACTGGAGAGTAAAAAGAAATATCAGTATAATGATTCCATAGTCATAGTCATTTGTTAAATCCTAACTTCTCTCTTATAAGTCCTTCTTCTTCTCCTTCGATCCTTCTCCGAATCTTTAGGACTATTTGAGTTATGCCCATTCCAGTTTCTTTTCATGTTGAAAAGGGATATAGACAATATGGGATAGCGGATGGAATGGGTTCATATTCTTGGACATGCTGGCACCTCTGAATTTCAGGACTTATCTGGCCTAGGAACCATATGAAGGTTTTAGGCTTCTGAAAAGTAAACAGTATGTGCAACTTTTGTAGGATCATCCTAAATAAACAATCAAAGTTTGCTGGTATAATCACATAGTTATGCCTTCACCACCACGATCTTTATGAGGATATTTTCATTTCTTCTACAAAGAAAGAAGAGGGAAAAAGTGAAGATTAAAAAATAAATAAAAAGGAGAAACACCACCACCAAGAATCCCATGCTCCTCCCTTATATCCCCCTCTTATTGACCTTTAGCTTTGGTATATTGCCTTTGTTGTATTTAATGGAAGCATATTACAAGGTTACTGTTAACTATAGACCCTAGTTTGCACTCGTATTTTTTCCATATATATATCTTGACACATTTTCAACACCTTGCACTGTTGGCATTCAGTGCATTGTTCTCCCTCCTGTACAAACATTCTTATATTTGTACATTAATCACCATCATTGTTCACTCCAGGCTTCAGTAAGTTTTATAGTCCCAGGCTTTCCCTTCTATTTTTTCTTCTGGTGTCATACATGTCCCCAGCCTTCTCCCTCAACCATACTCACACTCAGCTTCATTCAGTGTATTTACAATATTGTGCTACCATCAGATAGTATTGTGCTATCCATTTCTGGATCTTTACAATCAGTCCTGTTAAATATTTTGCCCTTCTTCAGCATCCAATGCCTATTCTCTACCCTCTTTCTATTCCCTGGTAAAGTGTGTTCTCAGCTTTAAAAGTTTGCTCATTAATGTTAGTTCAGACTAGTGAGACCATATAGTATTTGTCCTTTTGTTTCTGGCTGATTTCACTCAATATAATGTCCTCAAGTCTTACCCACATTGTTGCATGCATCCTGACTTTATTCTGATATATCACATCTTATTTTCTCTCTTTTCACCCTTACTAATAGTCTTCATTTCTACATTCTTCTCCGGACATCTCTTTCCTGTCTTTTCCTATCTACCTTAGTGCTCCCTGTAGTAGTATTTCTTGTAGAGCAGGTCTCCTGTTCACAAACTCTCTCAGTGTCTGATTGTCTGAAAATATTTTAAACTCTTCCTCATTTTTGAAGGACAGTTTTGCTGGATATAGAATTCTTGGCTGGCAGTTTTTCTCTTTCAGTATTTTAAATATATCATATCACTGCCTTCTCACCTCCATGGTGTATGCTGAGAAATCCACACATAGTCTTATCAAGTTTCTCTTATATGTGATGCATTACTTTTCTTTTGCTGCTTTCAGAATTCTCTCTTTGCCTTTGCCATTTGACAATCTGATTTAGTAAGTGTCTTGGATTAGATCTATTCAGATCTATTCTATTCGGGGTATGCTGTACTTTGAATCTATTCTGTTTGGGGTACGCTGCACTTCTGTAATTTTATGTCTTTCATAACGGTTGTGAAATTTTCAGTAATTGTTTCTTCCATTATTTTTTCTTCCCCTGTTCCCTTACCTTTTCCTTCTGGGACACCCAAAACATGTATATTCATCTGCTTCACACTGTCATTCAATATGAGACCCTGCTCATATTTTTCATTCTTTTCCCTATCTGCTCTTTTGTGTGTGGAATTTCAGATGTCCTTGGGCAGTCATAAAGAAGAACTTAAAAGCTTGAAAAAAGAAAAAAACCAAAAAAACCAATGGCAGAACTGAAGGGAATGATCTCAGTCCTCCTACCCATTCTAGGTATACTGTGTGTCTGGTCATGGATGTCCCCCAAATAGTTGTTCCAGACAGTTCCTGGCTATGAACTAGCTGCTCTAGAAGACAAACTAAATTCTACACCTCCCTATGCCACCATCTTGCCCTTGCCTCTGTTGTCAAAGAATTTAAGGTGGCAAGTTCCTTACAGGAATACCTTATAGTTCCTTTAAATCTCCTACAGTACCCAAATCAGTACAAACAATATAAGTGATCCTTGATAGATGCAAAAGAAATAAAAGAAGGGGAAGGATGGAAGAAGGAAGGAAA
Source organism: Tamandua tetradactyla (assembly GCF_023851605.1). NCBI lineage: Eukaryota > Metazoa > Chordata > Mammalia > Pilosa > Myrmecophagidae > Tamandua > Tamandua tetradactyla. The sequence goes on from NC_135333.1 coordinate 166,140,820, forward strand.
AAAGGAGGAAGGAGTGGCTGAAACACATTACGGAACCTGAGGTTGTTGCTTTGTCTAAGAGACAGTTTCCAGAATTTCTCCATCTCTCACACCTCAGATGCTTCCTCTTTATTTCAGAGAGGAATCATTGAATTATGAAATTAGAAACAAAGTGATATTTTGTGATAGATTTGATTTTCACTTCTGCTCTTTGGGGAATCAGAGAAAACCTTCCAGATTCTTTTGAGTTTTCAATTTTTTGTCTCCTCCCTCTCCCCACCTTCCAACCTTGGTCTTCGCTTAAGGAGGGAGAATCTAGAATTCCAGACCAGAAGGAAAGTGGACATCCATGGTGGGCACAAACATGCCTACAAGGTGTTAACAGATATTTTTAGTGGGTATCAGGTTGCATGGGATAACTGCTTGCTCCTGGGAAGTTTGTGAATTTATTGGGAATATGAAACCATAAATTGAAACACCTAAAGATTAGTGCAGGAGACTAATTAAAGCATAATTAGGTGGAATATTCCACAAATGCTGTAGGAATTCAGCACAGAGGTCAGAGGCATCTTCCTTGAAGCATAGGTTTCCAATTTTTTTTTTATTGCTCACCAAAATCATTAAAAAATTGAGGACACATTCAATTTTGTTTATTTGTTTGTTTATAAATTCTCTATATATGCTAATATAATTAACAATTATTTCAAGACAATGCATTGAGGTCCAGGTTCATTGTCAATGATAGTCGATATAAATCCTTATTTTAAGTAACTTTAATAATTTTGATTTGAATTGGAATGGGAGGAACTAACTTCTTGTGAGATATGATTTGACCATCATTGTTCTGTCTTGCTTTTAAAATTGTTGTGCCCACCTCATTTTGGAGTAGCAGAATTATTTTCTGCCATTTTCTTTTTATTTACATATGCTTGCATTATTAGTCTTGTTTTCCATTTGTGATTTCTTTGAAGGAGTCTTCTTAAACTGCTTGTCCATTTTATGAGGGTTAGTGTAGTAAAAATTAAATTAAATAACTGAACCCTCAAGAACGGTCCTATATCAAAATCTGAGGAATGAAGCCAGCTCAGCACCTCTACATTGTGAAACGCTCCTCTTCCCTCAAGATAATTTTATTGCTGAAGTTGATCTTCATGCCTATGGATCAAGGGAGATCTCCATACGAAATAGTCTTAAAACTGAATTTCTTACTTTTTTTTAATTAAAAATAAATGTGAAGGAAACGTGCTTCCGCCATGATTGATTGGGGCAGCAATGCGGCTTGCGGAAGGAGGTTCCTGACACAGCACTGTTTCCGGCGTCAAGTTGGTTGTCTAAGCAGTTAGATTTCCTCCCCCTTTCTCCGACCTTCTCGAGTTTTTTTTAAACCTGGATGTGACGCATTAAAGGACTCGACGGAAACAGCGCGGACGGTCTTCTAAAATGGCGAACCGTACCGTGAAAGATGCACATAGCATCCACGGCACCAACCCTCAGTATCTGGTGGAGAAGATCATTCGGACTCGAATCTATGAGTCCAAGTACTGGAAAGAGGAGTGCTTTGGACTTACGGCTGAACTTGTAGTCGATAAAGCCATGGAGTTAAGGTTTGTAGGTGGCGTCTATGGAGGCAACATAAAGCCAACTCCCTTTCTGTGTTTGACCTTGAAGATGCTACAGATTCAACCTGAGAAGGTTATAATTGTAGAGTTTATCAAAAATGAAGATTTCAAGTATGTTCGCATGTTGGGGGCGCTTTACATGAGGCTGACAGGCACTGCAATTGATTGCTACAAGTATTTGGAGCCTCTGTACAATGACTACCGGAAAATCAAGAGCCAGAACCGCAATGGGGAGTTTGAACTGATGCTTGTGGATGAGTTTATTGATGAGCTACTGCACAGTGAGAGAGTCTGTGATATCATTCTGCCCCGGCTACAGAAACGCTATGTGCTAGAGGAAGCTGAGCAACTGGAGCCTCGGGTTAGTGCCCTAGAGGAGGACATGGATGATGTGGAGTCAAGTGAAGAGGAGGAAGAGGAGGATGAGAAGTTGGAGAGAGTACCATCACCTGATCACCGCCGGAGGAACTACCGAGACTTGGACAAGCCCCGTCGTTCTCCCACACTGCGCTACAGGAGGAGCAGAAGCCGGTCGCCCATAAGGCGGAGTCGGTCTCCCAAAAGGAGGAGCCCTTCCCCTCGACAAGAAAGGCATAGGAGCAAGAGTCCAAGACGTCACCGCAGCAGGTCCCGAGATCGAAGGCACAGATCTCGCTCCAAGTCCCCAGGTCATCATCGTAGTCACAGACACAGGAGCCACTCAAAGTCCCCTGAAAGGTCTAAGAAAAGCCACAAGAAGAGCCGCAGAGGGAATGAGTAATGGACTCAGTTTGGTTTTCATTCTAATGGCCTCCTGAGGATGAGGGTATCTGTCTATGTTGAAGGATTAAGATCTACTCCCTAGGCAGCTATAAAAATATTTTTTTTCCTATCAGGTTTTTCAACCTTCCTCCTCCCATCCCACCCCCCCAATTAAAGAGGTGCTGAGCTTTGTGAAGAAACTCTTTTAGAATTGTAATCCACATGTTTGGGGGATGATGCTTCCTATGGCTGCTTTTGACCCCTTTTGTACACACAAGCTGAACTATACTCAGATTAAATTCATAAGGACAGGAAAGATATGGGTTGAAGTAGTATATGAATGACAGGGAGAAGATGTGGCCATCTGCTGATTCTTTCCTTTTATTAACTTGTTATTAAACCTAACACACCATTTCCCATCTTTCTAGTAGTTTAGCCATTGCTTTCCTCAGTGATTGGAACTGCTTTGAGACTCCTGGGATTTATGCTGCTGCTGTTAATCAACAATGAAATCAGTAAAACATATTAGCAGCTTAGCTTTGTTTTTTTTTTTTTTTTCCAGCAGCAACAAGTGGTAATGAACTGGTTAGCAGCAGCTTTGCAAAAACAGAATACAATTAAATGCAAGGTTCCTTCTGGATCACTTAATCCAGTTTCGTGGAACAGTTCAAAAAACAGTAACACAACCTCCTTTATATATAGTCCCGTTCTTCCTCACAAGCCTTGAATTCCACATCAAAGACCTCAGTCTTTATCTTACAAGCATTTATATTATCCAAGCCTAATCAGTAGCAGTAGAGCAACAGGATTGGAAAAGATTGGATGGAGAGACAGGTATCTAATCCTACGCAAACTTTGGACCTAAATGGCTCAACAATGGTTCTATTCAGTTAGAAAAAGCAGGAAGAGACTAGGTTTTGGAGGAGCAGGGAGTAAAAGGGAAGTGGTGGTGAAAATGACGTACTCACTTGAGCAGTTTTAATTTGAGACAGCTATGATACATGTAGGTAAAAGCCCAATTGCAAATAGGGACTAACATTCAGCACGGTGATCTAAGTTAGAGTTGACAGTGTTTAGGTAACTGTGGAAAGTATAGAAGTAAATGAGAAATTGCCGAGGGAGTGTGTCCATACGTAAGAAAAGCGAACAACAGAACCAAAGGCAACGCCAACATTGGTCAAGAATGAAAACTAAAATGAACCATTCAGAAATGTAGGAGAATCAGGAGGAATTAGGTCAAAGCAACCAAGGTTCTGAGAATGCAGAGCAAAATAAGAACTGAAAATTGTTCATGGACATTGATAAAAAGGGAAAAATGATTGAATGACATCTTCCAATTCTGGTCTCAGCATGAACTGTGAAAACCACTGCCTCACAGGATCCAGTTTCTTGGAAAGTTGTATCTGATCATAGGGTAACATTCCTTTGCTTAGTAGACACAAATCTTTTATAGCAATATGAAATCACCTTAGATTCATTTTGAGCTTCATATATTACTCTCATGATAATAATACCTGAGTTAACAGAAGTCTATAAGAGTACTATGGTTTGTGATACAACTATATATAGGACTGCCTTTTAAAATGAGATAAATGCATTTCAATGGTTTATATCAAGAGTCATAGCCGTTTTTTTTTTTTACCAGAGTGATCTAGGTGATAAGAAATATTTTACAGCTAAATGACCCATGGACCAAACAATAGTTTGCGATCTGTTATCATCCAGTATACTGTTAAAGATATTAAGACCCCCACCAGAATTTTTAATAGCAAAATAAACTTCCCTGAAACATAAAAATAAATAAATAAATAAACAAACAAATAAATAAATAAATGTGAAGGCTTTGCTTGAGACTTCAAGACAAAAGATGTCATATAATCACGTGAGCCATAAGATGGTCACCTTGGAGAATTTGTGAAAAGGGATGGCCAAGAACCAATTAGACGACTTTTAACCCTTCATCTACAGGGAGAGTATAAATGAATTGGAAGAGGAGGATTTGTAAGGAAGGATTGTTGGGAGAGAGCTGTGCTGTCAGCTCCCTGTCTACCAAAGAGGTGAGGTGAGGAGTGATTCCTCCTTAATGTCCAGTTAAGAGAGAGAAGCTTTAAGGGGTCAATTTGATGTGAATCTCTGACAGGTGGGTAGGGAGTACAATGGATTGAAGGTACAAGGTGGGTTGATGATCTGTTAATGAATGAACCAAAGGATGGGGGTTGTGTTGGATGGCTTGCAATCCCAGAATTAGCTCAGGAAATGAATGTGGGGGAGTTTCCCATAGACCAGAGGTGGGTTATGGATGGGAGTGAGCTGGAGTGGACTTATCTGAGGCTCTGTCCAGTAGGGCCACCTGAAGGGGCAATGCAGAAGGAAGCTGAGAACATCGCCACATTCCCGGGGACTGTGGAGTGAACAAACTTTGGAACTGAAATGTGTCCACCCATATTAATGAGATTTCAGGAAAAAACCTTACCAAGGGAATTGGAAGCCTTAGTTTTGAGTGCGGATTGACATGTTGAATATTAAGGAATTGGACTTCTACAATTTGGACAGGCTGCAATTTGTGAAAGTGACCACAGAATCCTGAATTACCTAAGTGTCCAGAAAAGTCATGAGCCCACACAAAGTTTTACCCAGGGCAGGGGAAAGACTAGCTCACTCAGAATAAAGGGACAACAGAATAGAATTACATCACACAAGCCATACTCATGAAGCAGACCAGTTACGTAAATACAGTGATTTAATGTTTTCTGCCTGCACAAAATTGACCGTTGCACACATGTTCACCCCACAGCCCTCCTGAAAGACTGTGCCAAGTTTGGATGGTTAATTGGCACATCTGTTCTGTGAGAACAAAGTCAGAAACCAAAAGCAAATTCAGAAAAATAACTCACACCCTTTGAGCCTCCAGATGTGCTTCCAAAGAAGAATGAATGCATCACATTTGACACGAGAGCCCTGTGGCATTGGGGCTGTCCATTCCACCTTGGCTTGGTGATCAAGAGTCCACTCCTGTCCCCTAGAAGTGAAGAAAATGGCAGCTACTGGAAAGCTACCCTTTGGCCTAAAGCTCACATTATTGAGCCTTGAAAGGGACATACCACCACTTCCACCTTATTCTACTGGTCACACAGATCCATCCTGATATGATAGAGGTGATCACACAAAGCCATGAATCGTGACCTTCAGGAGCCTTCTTTGAGCCCAGCTACTATTTCCCAGAGCAAGAACCTGAGGTTCAGATAAGTAATTTGTTCAAGTCACTCAGCTAGGAACCGACAGAGCCGGGATTCAAACCAGGGCAGAGCTGATCCTACTGCCCTTTATTCTGGTTTCACACAGCCTTTTTTTGTTTTTCATTTTCTTCTAACTTCCTTTCTTCCCCCCTCGCTGCATGAAACGTTACTGCTGAGCTCCACTTCCTTTTGCTTAGACCATATTGAAAGTCACTGTTACTTAAGGGTGGAGGTTGGAAGGTTTCCAAAGAGTCAAATATAATGGGAATATCTGGCCCAAGTACCTAACATTTACACAATTGAGAAAATGTAAAACACCAACTAGGAAGAACAAGACACCGACCCAATTTCAGGATTGACATTTACAAAATTAACACAAGGCAGAGTGGGCCCTGGGCACATTCTGTGAAATACTTTCCTTTGTGGTTGTTTGGGTCTCTGTGCGCTAAGTTGAACAATGTTTTGCTAACATAAGTTTGCCAAGATTAGACCTTAGGAAACAAAAAACGGAAAGAGTAACTACATTTTCTATAAAATACGTAACTGTGGTTTAACAGTCTGACAACAGTTTTACTACATAGCTGGCAATTTATATATGAGAAGGCACTGGTTTGTACATGCTGTGTATTGTTGCTCATTTAAATTACCATGAGAAGAAAGGTAATGTGTTGTTCTTTAGTAGTTTTTTTCTTTTAACCAAATTTGTACTGCATGGCACTAAATAATTGTAGGCCATTTTTAGAAACTAGGTCATAGCACAGCATTAATCAATACACTCAATTTGTTTTATTGTATTTTTTAACAATGTTAAAAGCACTTTCTAAATGCCAGACTCTGTTCTAAGTGCTTTAGACATACTAACTCATTTTCATTAACCCTGAAAGCAATCCCTGTAGATATTACTATCTACACAGGTGTGGAAACTGAAGACCAGAAAGATTAAGTAACCTGCCAAGCGTGCCCACAGCTAGTAACTGTCAGACTTGGGATTCCAACCAGGCAATTTGGCTCCAGAGCCAGGCTTTTAATCACTTGCTGGGTACAGAAATATGGATACACGGTTCAGTCTTGATGCTGGGATCCTCTGGCTCCTGTCCTCACACCCTTTCCCCTGCCTGCCCAGCAACTTGCTCTTTGTTTCAAGAGCCACCCAGGTTTTACCCTGAGCTCTGAAGCCTTCTGCCACTTGCATACAGGGCCAGGCACATGTTTCTCCGGGTTCTCACCATCTCTTGCATATCCTTTGTAGGGACAGTTGCTATTTCTTGTCTACCCAGCAAGAATTTTCCCTTCTCCAGTAACAGTTCTTCAATCACCTCTCCCCATCGCAGGGGGAAACCATGTGATCCATGGCGAGCCAATCAGAGCTCTCAATGTGGGAGGCACTAGTTGGGGTGATCACATGACCCACACTGGTCCAATCAGCGTGAACCCTGGGATGCGAGCTGAGAGGAAGTGCGTGACTCCCTCCTCAGCCTGGAGCTGTGGCAGCTGTTTTGTCTTCACCTGGTGGCCGGAAAGGATTCTGAAATGATGAGAGCAAGAAAGAGATGGAGAGAGGAGGACGTGGTTTGAGCCTCTAGGTCATGTCCCACATAAATTCAAAACACACTCTTGGATTTCATGAGCTTACAAATTCCCTCTTTCAGCTCAAGTTAGTTTGAACTTTCTATCCTTTGATGTATTTCATTATTGTCAGTGTATCTTCCTACTAGACTCTACTTCTTTGAGGGCGGTACATGCTTCCTAACTATTTGTTGAATGAATTTAGCTGCAGTGTGGTTGGAGGAAACTGAGACCAGAGCAGGGACATCTGTAGGAAGGCGAATGGACTTAGTGTGATCAAGGGACGCAGCAGTGCTGAAGACGGAGCCTGAAAGGGAAGGGGCAGAGGGCCAGAGGGAGAAGGACTGGACAGGGCAGCGATACGGAACGGGTGGACGCTTAAAGTTGGGTGTCGCCTTGTGCTGCGTCTTTCTGTCTGTGTGTGTTTTAATAAGCTTCTCTTCAGGAATTAGCCTTAATTAAAATGTTATTTTTGTAGCTGGTGATTGTCTATCTAGAGCCCTCAGTTCTGCCAGTTTGCCACGAGTGAAAAAAGGAGGTCATATATGAGCTAATAAACATGATTATCACCAAAAAAAGAGCTTTTATTAAACAACACACTCAGGTCTTGGTAGAGAGGGCTGGGAGTTCAGAGGTCAGCCTGAATCAGTTTGCAGTGCTGGCAACTGCTGGGCAAAGGCCCTGAGAGAGATGGAGATTGGGAGGTGACATTGTCCTTGTCTTCTTATACCAGCCAAGAAGACACCCATAAGGATACACTCAAGATATGACCAGCAGCACCCAACAACCAGCTCCAGCACCCAGTGGCAAGGATAAACAAAGCGTAGCTGCCCATCACCTTACATAGAAAAGGAGCCAAATCCCTTTAACCCAGTTAGGCTCAACACCTCTGTGTTAGTTTGCAAGCTGCTGGAATGTGATATACCAGAACGGGAAGGGCATTTATAAAGGGGAATTTAATGTTACAAGTTTACAGTTCTAAGGCTTTAGAAATGTCCAAGCTAAGGCATCCAGGGAAAGGTACTTTAATTCAAAAAAGGCTGATGCATCTGGAAAGCCTCTGTCAGCTGGGAAGTCACGTGGCTGGCCCCTGCTGGTCCCTTGCTCCCGGGCTCCCTTGCTCTCAGCCTCTGTTCCTTTGGGTATTCCTTGCTTTGCTTCTCTAGGGCTAGCTTTCATCTCTTGGCTTCCCTTGGCTCTCTCCAGGTTCTGGCTTGTTTAACATCTCATGTCTGCTGGGCTCCAAGCATCTCCAAATATCCCTGTCTCTATTCTCTACATGTCTGCATCTGTGTCAACTTTGCTGTGAATTTTCTGTTGGTTCTAAGGTTTCTGTTATTTCTGTCAGCTCTGAAGTTTCTCTCTAAAATATTTCCTCTTTTAAAGAAGTACAGTAAGCTGATCAAGACCCACCTAGAAGGGTGGTGTCACATCTCCATCTAATCAAGGTCACGACCCACAATTGGGTGTGTCACATTTCCATGGAGAAATCCATTCGAAAGTTTCCAGCCTACAGTATTGAATCAGGATTAAAAGAAACAGCTACCTCCACAAGATTGACTCAGGATTAAAACATGGTTTTTCTTGGATACAAAATACTTTCAAACTGGCACAACCTCCAAATTCAGCTGGTCCCTGGGATAGGTAAGAAAGGAGGAGAGACACCATCTATGGTGCTCAGGGGTCATTATGTTTATGTGTTCCAACTTTGTCAATGGCCTACAGACCCCCAGCTCCAACATGATCTCTGGGCAACCTCTCTGCCTGGACCAGCTGCAGGGAAACCCCCTTCTCCAGGATAAGGGATTTGTAGCAGTGCTGTCTAGTAGAGCTTTCTGCAGTGATGGAAATGTTCTTTGTGTGCACTGTCTAATATACTAGCGGCAATCACATGGGGCTCCTGAGCTCTTGAGATGTAGCTAGTGCAGTGAAGAAACTGAATCTTAAAATTTCTTTAGTTTTCATTAAAATTTAAACAACCACATGCGACCAGCACAGATCCATAGTTTTTTTCCTTCTCTTCCCTCTCCTGCTCTGCCTTTTACAAAACTATTTAACTATTTAATATTTTGTAAAACTGTTTAACCCAGTTAAGGTACTTAGACTGGTACCTTAACTTATATTCAGTCAGTTGAATGTGGCCTCTTTTAGCTGAAAGGAAAGGTACCTAAAGTTGAACCTAAAACAGAATCCATAAGGAATAAAATGATGTACTGCCATTTCATATTATCAGTTTTTTACCCAACTCCTCTAATTAAAAGGAAACTGTGATAGACCAAAGGTGTTAATGGAGTTTTACAGAGAAGGTAAGATTTAACAAATGAATATTATTGCTGAATCATTAAATTTACATCTTGGTCTCCAATATCTTAGAGCAGCTAGAAGTTAAAACCTCAAATTGTGAAATTGTAACCCATACCAAACTAAGTATGCTCTACAACAAATTGTGGTGCTGTACTTTGAAATGTGTTGTTTTGTATATATGTCATTTTTCACAAAAAAAGAAAAAAAAAGTCGATTGTGATGATAAAAAATATTTCTGCCTTCTAACCTCCTATATTCTGGAGCAGCTAGAAGGAAAAATCTGAGAGGATCGTATGATAGCCCATGACAAACTCTGGGACCTGTCTTGTAACTACTTGTTGAGGGGTTCTTTGGAAACTATTGCTTTTTTATTTCTTCGCTTTGTATATACGATATGTAAAAAAGTTATTAAAAAGAAAAAAGAAATTATAAGATCCTTGAGGGCACAGAACTTGTCCGTCAAGAGGGTTCTGAGCCAGACTCCCTGGTTCCAGATCTGACTCACCAGCTTGGGCGCTGGGGCAAGTTATGCAACTTCCCTGTATTTCTGTTTCTTCCTCAATGAAAGATAATAATACCTACCCCATAAGATTGTAGTGAGGCTTAAATAATTCTTGCATATAGGTTAGGGTTCAGCTCATCGGAAGCATACAATCAATTTTCACCAATATTCTTCTTCTTGTTCAGCATACTGCCTTCCATAGGAGCTCCATAGATATTTTTTTGAGTGAAAGAAGGAACAAACGGATTTAGATGCGGCCACCAGGTGGCAGCAGTACCTTACTCATAAACATGTGAGACTTTTTCTTTCCCTTCAAACTCAAGCCTCAAATGCGCAAAGAAACAAACAGCCCCATTAAGCCCTGAAGAAGCCTCTTTCTCTCCCGTCATTGCCCTCATGCTACTGTGGCAAACCTTTTCTTTTTTCTCATCTTTCTGTTTTTTCTAATCCCTCATTTTCAAACTTAATACCAGTGTAGGCTTACTTTCTTATTCCCTATTCCCCAACCCCTCCCTGCCCCCCACCTTTGTATGACTCCTAGAACTGGCAATATAGGTTGTAAACTGAACAGTTCTGGGGGTAACGATCATATCATACATTTGCACATTCGGATAATGCTGTGGTAGGTGCAATAACATGTGTTGAGGAAGAAGAACCCTTTTTTCTTCGAATTCACACAAAGGTGCTAGTCCAGGTTCTGGTCCCCTCATTTCCCTCCTTTGTCTTTCTTTTCCTGCCATCATTCTCTTTCTTCAGCTTCTTTCCTTTCCTCTCCAGGCTAAGCCTGCTCCATGCTCATAAAATGATGTGTCATTCGCCATTAAAAGATTATTTAATTCATCACAACACACATTTGTTCACTACTTTTGGTGGGCCAGGTCCTGTGTGGGTGGCAGATGGTCTGTTCTGTCCTTGTACCTTTACACCCACCAATCCATCCACCCCAAGAGGTCAAAACCCAAGGGAACGAGCCTTCAGAATCCTTGGGCCATTCATGGCCTACATGTACCTTGGAGCAGATGTTCGGACCCAAGCATGAAGGGGAGCTGGGGAGCAATGTAGTATAGTAATATAAACTAGCATTTATTAAGCCCCACATGCTGCACAGTAGTCTAATCCCTTTCTATGTGTTACATTTAATGATCAAAACCACCATTTCATTTTATAGACAGAAATAGTCACAGAGAATGTGGCAGACTTTTGGTGTTCCCTAACTTCCATTTTCTCTTCCTATCATTAATAGAATCTCATGGATTTTAGTTGGGCATATGGCTGCCCAAGAGTAGTCCACATTTCTCAGACTCACTTATACTTCGATGTGGCCATGTGACTAAATTCTGGCCAACGGGATATGAGTGAAAACAATGGCTGCAATTTTAGGGCTCCACCCTTAAAAGGAACTGACCTGCTCTCCTTGCCCTTGATGGCCTCTTTTCCTTGACCCCAGGCTGGGACGGGCATGGGGCAGCAGTGAGCCAGATTTGACCATGAGGATAGGAATAAGAGGCTGGGGAAGAGCAGAACAGTAGCACAGAAGAACCTGGCCCTTGGAAGAGCTTGTGGGCAGAGCCATGTGCCTCCCTGGGTCTATCTCCACATTATTATATAAGCAAGAAATAAACTTCTACCTTGTTCAAATCACTGTATTTTGGCTATTTTTTGTTAAAGCATCTTGACCTATATTCTAACCAATATTGAAAGGTTAAGTAACACGCCCAAGATCATACAACTAATATAAGGCAGTGAGGATTTAAACCCAGGCAGGATTTGAATCCAGAGCCCAAGCTCCTAACCAATAACTCTATAATGGCAGTGACTTGTCCCTCAAGAAGTTTATAATCTTTAGGTAAGACAGCCCCAGCACCTACAGTCTCCTCCCTATGTATCTAAGAGCCCTGTCATCAATTTCTCCTTTGGGACATTAGGGATCCAGTTAAAATGTGAACACAGTGTGGGAAGAACAGCACAAAAAACATTATCAACTATGGACCTAATAATACTAGTTAATTTCTCATAATAACTGTCCTGTCAGGTGTAACGGTTGAGAAAATGGGACACAAAACAGACAAAACTTGAGGGAATGCTCGGGTAAAATATAGAGTATGGGGGACAGAGTATTGGGAAAGGAAACAGAAGGATGTCTTGCCTTGAAAGAAGCTGTAGTAGTAAAACATTGGCCTCACAGAGATGTCCACTTCCTTATCTGGAAACTGTAGATATGTTAACTTACGTGGCAAAAGGGACTTTGCAGCTATGTTAATTGAGGATCTTGAGATGGGAGGTTATCCTGAAATGTTTAGGTCAGTCCAATGTAATTGCAAGGGCCCTTATAAAAAAAGAGGGAGGGAAGAGAATAAGAGTCAGAGTAGGCAACGTGACAACAGAGGCAGAGGTCAGAGAGAGATTTGAAGATGCTACACTGCTGGATTTGAAGATGAAGGAGGAGGCCACAAGACAAGGCATGCAGGAAGCATCTAGAAGTTGCAAAAGGTAGGTAAGGAAATGGGATTCTCCCCAGAAGCCTCTAGAAGGAGTGAAGCCCTGATGACATCTTGATTTTTGCACATTAAGCACATTTTGGGCTTCTGACCTTCAAAACTGTAAGAAAATAAGTTTGTGTTGTTCTAGGCCACCAGGTTTATGTGGTGCATTGTTACAGCAGTGATGGGAAGCTAATGCAGGAGGTGGAGTAGTAAGGAACCCGGCAGGAAACAGGTGGCACACACATAGGGCTTAACTGATGAAAGCTTCGTGAAGAGACTGTGTTTTACAGAGGTATGGGCAGGATTAATGACATAAAAACAAAGATGAGGAAGTGCCACTGGCTAAACAATAGCAGGAAGCCAGTTCCACTGTGACCCTGCAGAGCAAGGGGGATGGAACGGTGTTTCTGGAGACCAAAGGGATTTGGAGCCACAGAAGGCTGCCCAACAGAATCTATGTCCAAGAGGAGTGCCTCGATCAGGTGGCAGGGAGGGGTCAGGAGGAATAAATACTAGGACCCAACTCGCTTCCCATCCTCCAGTCTCTTACTGGTAACTCACAATATTAAAGCCACCCAGAAGCTGTAACAAGGGAGCTGGGTGAGGTAGTCCATAGAGAACTGCCTATTCTGTAACAGAACAGGCCAGAGAAGTAAAGTACAGAAGGGAAGCTAGGACAGAAAATAACCAGCACAGCAGTGATGAGGGCAATGCCAGAAAAGACCAGAAGGGTCCAGAGAGGCTGGCAAATGTTTTTAGCTAGGCAGTCATGTACCCAGGAACAAGGGGAGAATGAAGATTTACAGGACAACAAACAGCCTGTCACATCACTCAAAAGACTTAAACACACAAAAGGATGGAGTAAAGAGGTAATGGAGGCGGGCTACAGTGGCTCAGCAGGCAGAATTCTCACCCCAGTGCCTGCACATGCAAGAAAAGAGAGGTAATGGAGTGATGGGATGTCCCATGGAAACTGTGAAGTTTGCTGAGCCTCAATAATGGACAGGAACCAGAAATTTGAAAATAAACAAGCAGCCAATCTCAAGCTCTTTTCTTCTGGACACATATGGTCTTCCCTTTTGGCTTCTGTCTATACCTCTGTTTCATTCTCTCTCTATGTGTTGGCTTTATCAAGTTCTCCTACATGGGGCTGATATCCTGCAGTTCTCAAGTTTGCATGTCCTCAGGTGCAGATAGTGGCAAACTCAGGGTCAGCCTCCAGATTCCAATCCAAAATCCAGGGAGAGGATTCATGGGTGGTTCAGTGGTACAATGCTCGCCTTCCATGCAGGAGACCTGGGTTTGATTTCTATACCATGCACCCCCCACCAAAAAAAAAAAAAAAAATCCAGGGAGAGAAAGTCAGATTGGCTCAGCTTTCAGCAAAGGTCTTGCTTTCTCTGATCTATTCCACCATGCCCAGAGGTGCCAAGGCAGGGTTATAGTCATGGCTGTCTTCCAAAGGTGGACCTGGGGTTACATATCTGTTATCTACATTAAGCTCTGATGCTAAAGAATTCTTTTTAGAGACTCTTGTCCCTGAAAAGGGCTGGACCAAGATGGATCATACAGAATTTTTAACAACTGGCAAGAACTGGCAAAGCCATCATCCTCAAAATTTTGGAAAATAGTTAAAGGATTGTAGCAATTGGCAACAACTGAATTTTTAAAAATGCAGCTTTAAAAGTGGTAGGAGGAAAAAAAAAGTGGTAGGAGCAGCTCAGGTGCCCTTGCTGGCCTCTCCACCATCCATTCCCTGACATGGTGTGGAGCCAGACTACACTCCCAATGTGGGTCCCTGGCCCTGTTCTGGAGGGGGTACAGTAACACCAAGGTGCATACAGGGATGTCTGTTTGTTGTTGCCAATCTATCAGGTAGCATCGTGAAAGACTGAACAGGAAACTCATCCCAGGCTCACTTGCTTATAGGCAGAAGCATCTTGCTGACAGCTAAAGCAGCATAAGTGGCCTGGGCACTAAATCAAAGTGGCCTGGGGCAAAGGATGACCTGCTTTAAGTCATATAATAGGCACCTAGGAAGAGGAGAAAGGCTAATTCATAGGCGGTAGAGGGGATATTCAAATTCCTGTAGATGGGGGAGTTCCTAAGGCTATGAGTAAGCACAAGCTCAGGACAAGAAGAAGGCTTAGAAAAAATGGAAAGGACCCTAAACTTCACATTCACCTTTTGTTAGGAGGGCAAAACTCTGGAGGAGAGCCTAAGCCAGCACAGAGCCAATCTGCAAAGACTGTGAGAGGCCTTTTGCTTGGTTGGTTGGTTTTTGTGGACTCTTGGCACTCTAGGAAATCTCTGTGATAACAATAGCTGGATACAAACTGAAGGAACAGAAAACTGAGGGACAAAATCCAAGAGTAATACTAAAATTTATAGCGTGCCACAAAAGATTACAAGAAAAACAAAGAAACAAGAAATGATGGCCCATCCAAAGAAAAACAAGAAATAATGGCCCATCAAAAGAAGAAAGATAAAAACCCAGAAACTATTAATGAAGAATACCAGACTTTGGACATACCAAGTAAAGACTTTTAAAAAATTATTCTCCATATGCTCAAGGAGATAAAGGAAAACACAGAGAAAGAACTAAAGAATATTGGTAAAATAATAAATGAACAATATGAGAATCTCAATAAAGAGATAAAAATTTTTAAAAAGAACCAAACAGAAATACTAGAGTTGAAGACCACATTGAATGAAATAAAAAATTCCCTAGGGGGTTTCAAGTAGTTTGAAGTTAGCAGAAGACAGAATCAGTGAAGTTGAAGCAAGGCAATTTAAATGATTCAGACTGAGGAGCAGAAAGAATAAAGAATTTAAAAAATGAAAGGGCCTAAGGAACCTGTGGGACACCATCAAGCACACCAATAAATGTATTATGGGAGTCACAGAAGAAGAAAGAAATAAAGGGGCAGAAGAAATAGTCAAAGCAATAATGGCAGAAAATTTCCCAAATTTAATAAAAGACATGAATATGTACATTAAAGAAGCCCAACATGCCCCAGACGAGAATAAACTAGAAGAAAAACATACCTAGACACATAGTAGTCAAATTGTTGAATACTGCAGATAAGGAGAGAGTTCTGAAGCTGCAATGGAAAAGCAGTGTTTTTTGGACAATGGCGTCCCAATAAGATTAAGTGCCAATTTCTCATCAGAAACCATGCAGGCAAGGAGGCAGTGGGATGAAATATTTAAAGTACTGAAAGAAAACAATTGTCAACCAAGAATTTTATATCTGGTGAGACTGCCTTTCAAAAATGAGGGAGAGATGAGGACATTCCCAGATAAACAAAAGCTGAGGGGGTTCATTATCACTAGAACTACTACAAGCAATGCTAAAGAGAGTTCTTGAGACTGTAAGGAAAGGACGCAAAACAATGATTCAAAGCAGCATAAGGAAATTAAGAACTCCAGTAAAGGTAACCACATAGGTAAGTATAAATTTACCTATGGTACCTATACAGTACCATTGCATTGTATTTTTTGTTATGTAACTCCACTTTTCACTTCTTACTGATTCTACAATGCAAATGCATAAGAATTAATGATAAATCTATGGTTTTCTACATACAATGTATGTGGTGGTTAGATTCAGTTGTCAACTTGGCCAGGTGAAGGTACCTAGTTCTGTTGCTGTGGACATGAGCCAATGGTAGGTGAACCTCATCTGTTGCTGATCTACATCTGCAGTCGGTTAGGAGGCCTGCCTGCTGCAATGAATGACGTTTGACTTAATTGGCTAGTGCTTAAATGAGAGAGCACAACATAGCACAACCAAGCAGCTCAGCATTCCTCATCTCAGCACTCGCAGCTCAGTCCAGGCCTTTGGAGATACAGAAAGAAGTCACCCGGGGAAAGTTGTTGGAACCCAGGGGCCTGGAGAGAAGGCCAGCAGAGACCATCCTGTGCCTTCCCTCGTAAGAAAGAACCTCAGTGGAAAGTTAGCTGCCTTTCCTCTGAAGAACTAACAAAATAAATCCCTTTATTAAAAGCCAATCCGTCTCTGGTGTGTTGCATTCCAGCAGCTAGCAAACTAGAACAATGTACAAAGATATAATTTGTAACAAGTGCAACAATAAGGTGGGATGAGGAAGCGGTTTATGTGTATATAATTGAAATTAAATTGGTATTAAATAAAATGAGTGTTATAGATTTAGAAAGTTATATGTAAGACCTATAGTAACTGCAAAGAAAGTATATGAAAAAATATATACATAAAGAAATGACAAGGGACTAAAAATGGTACAATACAAAAAAAATCAAGTAAATATGAAAGTAGGCATCAATGGAAGAATTGAGGGACAAAAAAGGCAAGAGTTATGAAGATCAATAGCAAAATAGTAGGAGAAAGTTGTGCATTATCAGCAGTTACTTTAAATGTAAGCAGATTAAATTCTCCAGTCAAAAGGCAGAGATTGCAGAATGAGTGTGAAAAACATGACCCAATTAAATACTATGTATAAGAGAATCACCTTAAATTCAACGACAAAAGTAGATTGAAAATAAAAGGATGGATAAAACCTATGCCATGCAAACTGTAACCCAAAGAAAGATGGGGTAGCATACGAATATCAAATACAATAAACTCTAAGCCAAAACCTGTTACAAGGGGCAAAAAAAAGGCCACTATATACTGATAAGGGGTCAATTCAACTCGAAGACATAACAATTATAAATATAGAAGCACCTAATGACAGAGTCCCATGATATAAGAAGCAAATATTTACAGATTTGAAGGGAGAGATAGACAGTTCTGCACTCATAGTTGGAGACTTTAATAAACTACTTTCAATAATGAATAGACCCTCAGACATGATCAATAAGGGAATATAAGACTTGGACTATACTATATAGTAACTAGACTGAACAGATATATATATATATAGAATATTTCACCCAACAGCAACAGAACACACATTTTTCCCTAGTGCATATGGATCATTCTCCAGAATTGACCATATATATGGTCACAAAACCAGTGCCAGTAAGTTAAACAATACTGAAACCATACAATGTATCTTTTCTGACTACAATGGAATCAAACTAGAAATCAATAAGAGAGGAAAATTGGAAAATTCAAAAATATGCGGAAATTAAACAATGGACTTTTAAGCAACCAATGGGTCAAAGAAAAAATCACAAGGGAAATTAGGAAATATCTTGAGGCAACTTAAATTGAAAACAAAATTTAGGGGATGTGACAAAGGCAGTTCTGAATGGGAAACTAAAAGCTCTAAATACTTACATTAGAAAAGAAAAACGATCTCAAGTCAAAGACCTAATTGCACAACTGAAAGATCTAGAAAAAGAAGCGCAAATTAGACCGAAAACAAGTGTAGGGAGGAAATAATGAAGATTAGAATGGAGATAAATTAAATTAAAAAAACAACAATAGAATCAACTAAAATGAAAATTGGTTCTTTGAGAAGATCAATAAAACTGACAAACCTTAGCTAGACTGACAAAGAAAAAAGATAAGAGGATACAAATAAGTAACATCAGAAATGAAAGTGGTAACACTATATTGACCCCACAGAAATAAAAGGATAACAAGAGGATACTATCAACAACTGTACATTAACAAATTAGAATGCCTAGGCAAAATGGACAAATTCCTAGAAACACACAAATACTTGCTCTGAATCAAGAAGAAATGGTATATCTCAACAGACCAATAACAAGAGATTAAATTAGTGATAAAAAAACCTCCCCAAAAAGAAAAGCCCAGGATCAGATGACATAATTGGTGAACTTTACCAAACATTCCAAGAAGAATTAACACCAATCCTGCTCAAACTCTTCCAAAAAATTGAAGAGGAAGGAGCATTTTATGAGGCCAACATCACCCTAGTGATGCAGCACCAGATAAAGATACCATAAGAAAAGAAAATTACAGACCAATTTCTCTAATGATTATAGATGCAAAAATCCTCTCTAATGATTATAGATGCAAAATATTAGCAAACCGAATCCACGAGTACATTAAAAAGATGATACACTCTGATCAAGTGGGATTTATCCCAAGCATTTTAGGGGTGGCTCAATCTAAGAAATCAATTAGTGTAATACATCACATTAATAGAACAAAAGAGAAAAACCACATGATCACTTCAATTGATGCAGAAAAGGCATATGACAAAATCCAGCATCCCCACTTGCCAAAAAGCACTTATAAACCATTAATAGAAGAACAAAACTTCCTTAGCATGATAAAGAGCATATGTGAAAAACCCACAGCTCTATGATCAGGAACAAGATAAGGATGCCCACTGTCACCGCTGTTATTCAACATAGTACTAGAAGTTTCAACCAGTGCAATTAGGCAAGAGAAGGAAACAGAAAGTGTCCTAATTGGGAAGGAAGAAGTGAAACTTTCTCTATTTGCAGATTACATGATATTCTACATAGGAAATCCAAATACACAACAAAGCTACTACAGCTAATAAATTCAGCAAAGTAGCAGGATACAAATCAATATGCAAAAATTAACAGTGTTTCTATACACCAGTAATAAACAATTTGAAGAGGTAATCAAGGAAAAAATTCTGTTTATAATAGCAACTAAAAAAATCAATTATCTAGGAATAAATCTAGGCAAGATGTAAAGGATTTATACATGGAAAACTATCAAACATTACTAAGAGAAATCAAAGAAAACCTAAATAAATGGAAGGACACTGCATGTTCATGGGTTGGGAAACCAAATATTAAGATGTCAATTTTACCCAAAGTGATTTACAGACGTCGTGCAATTCCAATAAAAATCCAACACCCTACTTTGCAGAAAAGCCTATCATCAAATATATATGGAAGGGTAAGGGTCCCTGAATAGCTAAAGACATCTTGAAAAATAAGAATGAAGTTGGAGGACTCGTACGTCTCTATTTTAAAACTTATTACAAAGGTACAGTAATCAAAACAGTGTGGTTCTTTTGAAAGGACAGACATTTAGATCAATTGAATTGAGGTGAGAGTTCAGATAAACCCTCACATCCATGGCCAACTGAATTTTTTTTTTTTTTTTTTTTTTTTGCAGCTTCATTCAGTGTTTTAACATGATTACTTTACAATTAGGTATTATTGTGCTGTCCATTTTTGAGTTTTTGTATCTAGTCCTGTTGCACAGTCTGTATCCCTTCAGCTCCAATTACCCATTATCTTACCATGTTTCTAACTCCTGCTGGACTCTGTTACCAATGACATATTTCAAATTTATTCTCGAATGTCCGTTCACATCAGTGGGACCATACAGTATTTGTCCTTTAGTTTTTGGCTGGACTCACTCAGCATAATATTCTCTAGGTCCATCCATGTTATTACATGCTTCATAAGTTTATCTTGTCTTAAAGCTGCATAATATTCCATCGTATGTATATACCACAGTTTATTTAGCCATTCTTCTGTTGATGGACATTTTGGCTGTTTCCATCTCTTTGCAATTGTAAATAACGCTGCTATAAACATTGGTGTGCAAATGTCCGTTTGTGTCTTTGCCCTTAAGTCCTTTGAGTAGATACCTAGCAATGGTATTGCTGGGTTGTATGGCAATTCTATATTCAGCTTTTTGAGGAACTGCCAAACTGCCTTCCACAGTGGTTGCACCATTTGACATTCCCACCAACAGTGGATAAGTGTGCCTCTTTCTCCGCATCCTCTCCAGCACTTGTCATTTTCTGTTTTGTTGATAATGGCCATTCTGGTGGATGTGAGATGATATCTCATTGTGGTTTTGATTTGCATTTCTCTAATGGCCAGGGACATTGAGCATCTCTTCATGTGCCTCTTGGCCATCCGTATTTCCTCTTCTGGTAGGTGTCTGTTCAAGTCTTTTTCCCATTTTGTAATTGGGTTGGCTGTCTTTTTGTTGTTGAGTTGAACAATCTCTTTATATATTCTGGATACTAGACCTTTATCTGATATGTCATTTCCAAATATTATCTCCCATTGTGTAGGCTGTCTTTCTACTTTCTTGATGAAGTTCTTTGATGCACAAAAGTGTTTAATTTTGAGGAGCTCCCATTTATTTATTTCTTTCTTCAGTGCTCTTGCTTTAGGTTTAAGGTCCATAAAACCACCTCCAGTTGTAAGATTCATAAGATATCTCCCTACATTTTCCTCTAACTGTTTTATGGTCTTAGACCTAATGTTTAGATCTTTGATCCATTTTGAGTTAACTTTTGTATAAGGTGTGAGATGTGGGTCTTCTTTCATTCTTTTACATATGGATATCCAGTTCTCTAGGCACCATTTATTGAAGAGACTGTTCTGTCCCAGGTGAGTTGGCTTGACTGCCTTATCAAAGATTAAATGTCCATAGATGAGAGGGTCTATATCTGAGCACTCTATTCGATTCCATTGGTCGATATGTCTATCTTTATGCCAATACCATGCTGTTTTGACCACTGTGGCTTCATAATATGCCTTAAAGTCCGGCATTGCGAGACCTCCAGCTTCGTTTTTTTCCCTCAAGATGTTTTTAGCAATTCGGGGCACCCTGCCCTTCCAGATAAATTTGCTTATTGGTTTTTCTATTTCTGAAAAATAAGTTGTTGGGATTTTGATTGGTATTGCATTGAATCTGTAGATCAGTTTAGGTAGGATTCACATCTTAATTATATTTAGTCTTCCAATCCATGAACACGGTATGCCCTTCCATCTATTTAGGTCTTCTGTGATTTCTTTTAGCAGTTTTTTGTAGTTTTCTTTATATAGGTTTTTTGTCTCTTTGGTTAAATTTATTCCTAGGTATTTTATTCTTTTAGTTGCGATTGTAAATGGGATTCGTTTCTTGATTTCCCCCTCAGCTTGTTCATTACTAGTGTATAGAAAAGCTACAGATTTTTGAATGTTGATCTTGTAGCCTGCTACTTTGCTGTACTCATTTATTAGCTCTAGTAGTTTTGTTGTGGATTTTTCCAGGTTTTCAACGTATAGTATCATATCTTCTGCAAACAGTGATAGTTTTACTTCTTCCTTTCCAATTCTGATGCCTTGTATTTCTTTTTCTTGTCTAATTGCTTTGGCTAGAACTTCTAACAGAATGTTGAATAATAGCGGTGATAGTGGACATCCTTGTCTTGTTCCTGATCTTAGGGGGAAAGTTTTCAATTTTTCCCCATTGAGGATGATATTAGCTGTGGGTTTTTCATATATTCCCTCTATCATTTTAAGAAAGTTCCCTTGTATTCCTATCTTTTGAAGTGTTTTCAACAGGAAGGGATGTTGAATCTTGTCAAATGCCTTCTCTGCATCAATTGAGATGATCATGTGATTTTTCTGCTTTGATTTGTTGATGTGGTGTATTACATTAATTGATTTTCTTATGTTGAACCATCCTTGCATACCTGGGATGAATCCTACTTGGTCATGATGTATAATTCTTTTAATGTGTTGTTGGATACGATTTGCTAGAATTTTATTGAGGATTTTTGCATCTATATTCATTAGAGAGATTGGTCTGTAGTTTTCTTTTTTTGTAATATCTTTGCCTGGTTTTGGTATGAGGGTGATGTTGGCTTCATAGAATGAATTAGGTAGTTTTCCCTCCACTTCGATTATTTTGAAGAGTTTGAGGAGAGTTGGTACTAATTCTTTCTGGAATGTTTGATAGAATTCACATGTGAAGCCATTTGGTCCTGGACTTTTCTTTTTAGGGAGCTTTTGAATGACTAATTCAATCTCTTTACTTGTGATTGGTTTGTTGAGGTCATCTATTTCTTCTTGAGTCAAAGTTGGTTGTTCATGTCTTTCCAGGAACCCGTCCATTTCATCTAAATTGTTGTATTTATTAGCGTAAAGTTGTTCATAGTATCCCATTATTACCTCCTTTATTTCTGTGAGGTCAGAAGTTATGTCTCCTCTTCCATTTCTGATCTTATTTATTTGCATCCTCTCTCTTCTTCTTTTTGTCAATCTTGATAAGGGCCCATCAACCTTATTGATTTTCTCATAGAACCAACTTCTGGTCTTACTGATATTCTCTATTGTTTTCATGTTTTCAATTTCATTTATTTCTGCTCTAATCTTTGTTATTTCTTTCCTTTTGCTTGCTTTGGGATTCGTTTGCTGTTCTTTCTCCAGTTCTTCCAAGTGGACAGTTAATTCCTGCATTTTTGCCTTTTCTTCTTTTCTGATAAAGGCATTTAGGGCAATAAATTTCCCTCTTAGCACTGCCTTTGCTGCGTCCCATAAGTTTTGATATGTTGTGTTTTCATTTTCATTCGCCTCGAGGTATTTGCTAATTTCTCTTGCAATTTCTTCTTTGACCCAGTTGTTGTTTAAGAGTGTGTTGTTGAGCCTCCATGTATTTGTGAATTTTCTGGCACTCCGCCTATTATTGATTTCCAACTTCATTCCTTTATGATCCGAGAAAGTGTTGTGTATGATTTCAATCTTTTTAAATTTGTTAAGACTTGCTTTGTGACCCAGCATATGGTCTATCTTTGAGAATGATCCATGAGCACTTGAGAAAAAGGTGTATCCTGCTGTTGTGGGATGTAATGTCCTATAAATGTCTGTTAAGTCTAGCTCATTTATAGTAATATTCAGATTCTCTATTTCTTTATTGATCCTCTGTCTAGATGTTCTGTCCATTGATGAGAGTGGTGAATTGAAGTCTCCAACTATTATGGTATATGTGTCTATTTCCCTTTTCAGTGTTTGCAGTGTATTCCTCACGTATTTTGGGGCATTCTGGTTCGGTGCATAAATATTTATGATTGTTATGTCTTCTTGTTTAATTGTTCCTTTTATTAGTATATAGTGTCCTTCTTTGTCTCTTTTAACTGTTTTACATTTGAAGTCTAATTTGTTGGATATTAGTATAGCCACTCCTGCTCTTTTCTGGTTGTTATTTGCATGAAATATCTTTTCCCAACCTTTCACTTTCAACCTATATTTATCTTTGGGTCTAAGATGCGTTTCCTGTAGACAGCATATAGAAGGATCCTGTTTTTTAATCCATTCTGCCAGTCTATGTCTTTTGATTGGGGAATTCAGTCCATTAACATTTAGAGTTATTACTGTTTGGATAATATTTTCCTCTACCATTTTGTCTTTTGTATTATATATATCATATCTGACTTTCCTTCTTTCTACACTCTTCTCCATATCTCTCTCTTCTGTCTTTTTGTATCTGACTCTAGTGCTCCCTTTAGTATTTCTTGCAGAGCTGGTCTCTTGGTCACAAATTCTCTCAGTGACTTTTTGTCTGAGAATGTTTTAATTTCTCCCTCATTTTTGAAGGACAATTTTGCTGGATATAGGAGTCTTGGTTGGTAGTTTTTCTCTTTTAGTAACTTAAATATATCATCCCACTGTCTTCTAGCTTCCATGGTTTCTGCTGAGAAATCTACACATAGTCTTATTGGGTTTCCCTTGTATGTGATGGATTGCTTCTCTCTCGCTGCTTTCAAGATCCTCTCTTTCTCTTTGACCTCTGACATTCTAACTAATAAGTGTCTTGGAGAACGCCTATTTGGGTCTAATCTCTTTGGGGTGCGCTGCACTTCTTGGATCTGTAATTTTAGGTCTTTCATAAGAGTTGGGAAATTTTCAGTGATAATTTCTTCCATTAGTTTTTCTCCTCCTTTTCCCTTCTCTTCTCCTTCTGGGACACCCACAACACGTATATTTGTGTGGTTCATATTGTCCTTGAGTTCCCTGATACCCTGTTCGAATTTTTCCATTCTTTTCCGGATAGTTTCTGTTTCTTTTTGGAATTCAGATATTGTATCCTCCAAATCACTAATTCTATCTTCTGTCTCTTTAAATCTATCATTGTAGGTATCCATTGTTTTTTCCATCTTTTCTACTTTATCTTTCACTTCCATAAGCTCTGTGATTTGTTTTTTCAGTTTTTCTATTTCTTCTTTATGTTCAGCCCATGTCTTCTTCATGTCTTCCCTCAATTTATGGATTTCGTTTTTGAAGAGGTTTTCCATTTCTGTTCGTATATTCAGCATTAGTTGTTTCAGGTCCTGTATCTCATTTGAACTATTGGTTTGTTCCTTTGACTGGGCCATATTTTCAATTTTCTGAGCGTGATCCGTTATCTTCTGCTGGCGTCTGCCAAATGACTTTTGATGAGTGCCAAGTCCACTCAATTGGGAAAGAATAGTCTCTTCTAGGAAAACCAAAATTCATATGCAAAAGAATGAAAGTAGATACATGCCTCCCATCATATACAATAGAGAAATTAACTCAAAATGGATCAATGACCTAAATATAAGAGCCAAAACTATAATGCTTCTAGGAGTAAATATAGGCAAGCATCTTCAGGATCTTGTGTTGGAACAAGGCTTCCTAGACTTTACACCAAAAGCATAAGCAACAAAAGGAAA
Organism: Tamandua tetradactyla; assembly: GCF_023851605.1. Lineage (NCBI taxonomy): Eukaryota > Metazoa > Chordata > Mammalia > Pilosa > Myrmecophagidae > Tamandua > Tamandua tetradactyla. The sequence continues at coordinate 166,165,609 of NC_135333.1, forward strand.
AAATAGATAAATGGAACTTGATCAAAATTAAAAATGTGCATAAAAGGGTGTCATCATGAAAGTAAAAAGACAAACTACACAATGGGAGAAAAGATTTGGAACCATGTGTCTGATAAGGGTTTAATATCCAGAACATATAAAGAATTCCTTACAACTCAGTAACAAAAAGACAAACTCAATTAAAAGATGGGCAAGAGACTTGAATAGACATTTCTCTAAAAAAAGATATACAAATGGCCAAACAGCACATGAAGAAATGCTCAATATCATTAGCCTCAGGGAAGTGCAAATCAAAATCGCAAGGAAATAACATTTCACATCTTCTAGAATAGCCGCTATTAAAAAAAAAGGAAAATCAAATTTTGGAGAGAATGTGTAGAAATAGAAACACTTGTTCATTGTTGACAGGAATGTAAAATAGTGCAGCTGCTGTGGAAACCAGTGTGGCAGTTTCTGAGAAAGTTAAGTCTAAAATTATTAGCAATCCCACTTCTAGGTATATATGCAAAAGAACTGAAAGCAGGGACTCAGACATTTGTATGCCAATATTCAGAAATTTGCTACATCTATAGCAACATTTTCACAATTACCAAAAGATGGAAGCAATGTAAGTGCCCATCAACCAATGAACGGATGAACAAGATGTGGCATAGCCATACAATGAAATATTATTCTGCCATGAAAAGGAATGAAGTTCTGATGCTACAACAACATGGATGAACCTTGAAGACATTATGTTGACTGAAATAAGCCAGACACAAAAGAACAAATATTGTACAATCTCACGGATATGAAACAATTAGAATAAATTAATTCGTAGAGTCAGAAAAGAGAACACAGTTTAACAGGGACCAGGGTGGGGGATAATGAATGAGGAGTTAGTCTAATTGGTATAGAATTTCTGTTTGGGATAATGGGATAGTTTTGGTAATGGTGGTGATGGTAGCACAATTTTGTGAATATAAATTAACACCATTGTATTATTCATTTGAATATGATTAAAAGGGGAAATTTTAAAGTGTACATATGTTAACTAGAATGATTTTTTTTTAAATCATAAGAAAGTACAATACAGTGAACCCTAATGTAATCTCTGGACTATAGTTTAATATTGCAATTATGGTATTATCTTTCATTAATTGTAAGAAAGTTACCACACTAATCCAAAGTGTTAATAATGGTGTGTGTGTGTGTGTGTGTGTGTGTGTGTGTGCGTGTGGGAACTCTGTATTTTTTGCATGATTTTTCAGTAAACCTACAACTTCTTTTTAAAAAATATTATTTTAAAAAAAGCGCCTTTCATCCCTAAGAAAATGTCCCTGATAAATTTCTTCTTGAACCTTGATCTGTTATGTTAGGTAATAGTAACAGTTGACTCCATAAGGAAGGAGCTTGCTTGTACCTACTTGTGTCCCTTTAACTCTTGTTCTAGCATTTACTTCGTTTTCTATATGGTAAAATGCATTTAGTGATTATTATTTGTGCTTGTTACCTCAACAGATCTTTTTAATGGAAAAAACCATATATGATCGGGTCATAGGATATAAACAGAAACACAGCTATCCATGGTTGCAAAGCCTCGCTAATTATCAAAAGCTGTACACTAAGGACCACCATTAATGGAGGTGGGAGGGGCAGTGACTCATATTTCAGTTAGAGCAGCAAGAGGAAAAGAAACAATTCCTCTGGTTTTAACATAGTAATGGTCACACTAATCTCACAAGCTGTGTCCAGAATCAGTTGGGAGAATGTGTGAGATGGGGATGAGTACTTTGATATTTTCATAGTTTCCTTCTTGGTAAATAATATTTTCAAGCCAAATCTCATCTTGCAATTGCCTGCCAACTTTAGTTCTCATAAAGCTTACCTTTGCTTCTTCTACCTTTGCCCTCAGGCATTCAGCAAACATTTTACCTTTTTAGTTTTCCAGCTTTAAATTAAACATTTTAGAGAAATGAGGCATGTGATATCACTTCCTGCAGCCCTTCTCTTCAGCATGACATTATTTGGGCTCTCTGTTTCCTCTCAAACTTTTCAATTGCTCCCTGTTTTAGATTAAATATATTCACATTTGAATATATAGAGGTTAAGTGCAAACAGCTTGATTTTCTCTTAAAAAAGAAAAGTCATACCAAAATAATCAGAAGCAATCTGGGAGAATAGAGTCAATTTTGTCACCAATGATTTCTAGAATTTGTCCGAGTTTTGTTTGTTATTTCTCTGTTTCCACTTTTTAGCCAAAACAAAAATGGTCTAAGCAAATTCAAGTCTATTTTATAGATGAAGTCAATGAACTTAACATGAAATTTTAAAAAAAATTTAAACTCAGTAAAAGTATCTAGTAAATTCCCATTCAATTGGATCTTGCTGTTATTTGTCATGGTGTGGATATGAATTGGTTTAAAGTTGACTTTTAGAGTCCATGGGATAAAGAATTTAACTAAAAAAAATAATGTAAACAGGATTTAAGTCTACTTAAGATATCATATGGCTTCCAAGCTCTTGCAAAAGCTTTGGCATGATCAATTTACATATAAATCAGTTACATGATTTACAAATGATTTTGTAACAGCAAATGATTCTCAAGGTTCCTGAATTTGCTGACATTTACACAGGACTTTGTAATTTACAAAAACATTTTGTAAGTCAGAATTTTTCTTCTCATTCTGTAGATGTACTCATTTATTTCTTCATTCATGAAATGTTTTATTGAGCACTTAATAAATGTCAGGTATTGTTCAAGGTGCTGAAAAGAAAGTTATAGCCCTAAGTCAGAATCTATACCTACGTTATATTTCTCTTCAGCACCACCCCCACCCCTGCACCACCCCCACCCTGGCACCACCTAGAGGGCTCCTTAAGAACAGTGTTAACTGAATCTCCAGAATGCTCAGTATCTACAACTGAGTTTGGCACAAAGTATATGCTCAACAAAGGCTTGCTGAACGAATAACATCTGACTCTATGTCCAGTGCTCTTTTGCTCTAACACAGCTAATACTTATTTAGAGGCAAATATGTTTTGGGCCTTAAGGTAAGGAACACATCTCATTTTATCTTCATAATAATTAACCCTAAGGTATGATATAATGATGATGATGATGATGATGATATATTATCATCTTCATTTAATAGATAAAAAAAATGAAATTCAGAGTGGAAAGTAACTTGCCCAGGTCACATTCCTAATAAGTGGCATAACCAGAATTTGGGTCTGGTAATATTTCATTCCAATGCCTGTGCATCACTGCTACCCTGTAGGTCTCCATAGCTCACTCTCCTCTATCAGCTAACCATGTGCTACAGTGCAGTTTTCATGAAGTTAGGATTTTTGCTTTGTTACTACTCTATTTCCAGAGCCTGGAATCCTGGGAACACTTTGGAACCTGGTAATGTGCTTCATACTTGTATACTGAATATTGAACAAATAAACAATTGGTTGTCACAACTGGTGGGAGGGTTGTACACTAGCACCTATTGGTTAGTGGCCAGAGATGCTGCTAAACATCCTAGAACGCATAAGACATTGCCCCACATCTAAGAATTATCTGGTCCAAAATGTCAATATGGTTGATGCTGAGAAATCCCGACTGAAGCTAATCATAGTGGTGCCATTCCCCATGCAATGAATGGTCTAACCTAATCTTAAGAAGCAATTCTGGCCAGCGAGGCATGAGAAGACATCTACTAGGGAAGTATAGAAGAGAATATATTAATCGCCTCCCCTGATTCATTTTCCCCTTGTGTTTAGTAAAAGAAAACCATGGCTGGGCACATGATGGCCCAACTACAGACTACATTCCCCACCTCCCTTGCTTCTAATTGTGGCCATGAGACTAAGGCTTGGCTGGTGAGATTTGAGAGAAAATGACGTGTCTAATTTCCAGATCATGTTTTTAATAGGGATATTGCTTATACTTCAACTTCTCACTTTCCCCTTTCTTTTGCAGACTAAAAGGTGATCCTGTTGATCCAGCTGCAAGCAAATGGATAGCTCTAGGGAATGACAGAGCAAAAAGCTAGATGGGACCTACTTACACAGGAACTAATACATGAGAGAAAAATAAACATTTCTCTTGTCTCAACCGTCATATTGTTGTTATGCAGTTTAACAAGTGTATGCAGTTTAACCTGTCCTCTAATATGAGTTTTTTTCCCCCTGGCAGAACACACACTCACACCTACAGATGTAGGAAGGGACTGTTCTTCCCGGGTGTTGTGGTGTTTGTGTGGGTTGGATGGAGCCAAGGGGAGCCAGCTGGAGGGTCACAGTTGACCTGCCAAGTGAGAAAGGCATGGGAAGCTTTTAAAGAACCTGAAACTTTCCTGGCATTGTCAAGACGTTGATTTAACCAATTTTGCAGCTGCCCTACCTTGGGACTTCCTACTAAACAAGATAATAAGTTTTGTGTATTATTTAAGCCATTCAGACTTTTTTTTCATGCATAGCCCTACCTTAATGGATTTATTCTATACATTCAAGCATAAAGAAACTACGTCATGAGTATGTTCAGACTTTTTACTAACTCGTATTGCCTTCCTCCCTACTTCTTCCTCCTCGCCAAGTTCATATGAATTTGTGCGGTTTTACTATATGTCCATTGACACGTTCAGGGATTTCTGAACCTGAAGCAAGTATTTTGGGAAAACACATGCTGCCAACCCTGTGTGGGCTTGAGAGTGCCCTCTACAGTGTCTTGGGGCCCCTGTAGTGCTTCCTGGCTTGGACACTAGGAGGGCTGCATGAAGCAGTAGGGCTGGGTGCAGAGTTGTGCAGGCTGGGAGCTGCAGCAGCCTAGGGACTGCCATTTGCTTGTCAGTGGCTCCCCTAGAGCTCTGTGGGAGTGCAACCAGCATAACTGCATGTGGTCATCCCAGATTAGAGGGTCCCCACTTCTTTCTACGCTGTTTCCACGAAAGCCTCCCTTTAGCCCTTCCCTCATCACGCTGCCTGGACATTCCCTGAAGCCACTAAGCTCATTCTAACAGGTTTGTGCTGTGAGCAAACTCTTTGGATGATCTTGAAATGAAAGCAAAATCAGGTACCCTGAGGCAATAGCAAATCTCCTCTGTTCCCCTCTCAGCAGATGATTTAGAGAAGAGCCTTGCTTTCTCCCTCAGGACTGTGCTTGTCACCATCTGTGCACCCACCGCTGAAGGGCCAGAGCTCAGGTGAATCCCCGCTGACTTCCTGCCAGCAGCTGTCTCTTCCTTTTGGGCTCATCTTGAATTGTTTGCCAGATCAGCCAATTAGTCACTTCACCCTTCCTGAAATATCCCAGGGAAGCCATGGCAAACCCAGCCACCCTCTCATTATCCTACTCTGTCTAAGCACTGTGACTCTAAACGCCTGCCACCGCAGAGGAGCTAATTTGCACGTGGCTCTTTAACCCTTCCTTGGAAGACTTCGGTTGAACATATGTACACACAAATTATTACAACTCGATCCAAGATAGGAAATGGGGTGAGGGTGTGCAGCATTCAAGAGCAGATTTAAAAGGGAGATTAATTTCAGATGGAATGTAGTTTAAAGAGATAACCCTCCTATTTAAATAAAACATGGAAAGAAAATGTCACTCTATTTTTTGATCCCCACAACAGGACACAGTAAAGATTTTTTCCTAATTTATGAATTTGTCAGTATGAAAGGAGTCTTTCATAAAAATCAAATTGCATTAAGTTGTATATTTAACAAATTATCTCAATAGCAGAGTTTAATTACATTGGCAAGACCCTTCAAATTCTCCAAACTCAGATTATGGTCCAGACTGAGCCAAGGAGAATTGCTCAGGTCTATTCAAGGAAACATCAACTGGGGCCCTTGTGCCCTTGTGCCCTTGTACTAGGGTTTTTCACCTTCAGACATGCCTGCTTGATGCCCAAAACATACATACTTATTCAAGGTATCCATTTGAATATTGTATCTTCTCTGATACCTGAGCAAAGTGTCTGCAAGCCTGGACTGGGTGGGCAACTAATTCAACCTCGTGGATCAGGGAAGCAAATGAAGAGAAGATGCACAGAGGGCAAAGATCCTTGGGTGGGCACAGAATGGGTAAAGGGGGTGGAGATATTTTTGTTCTACCGCTTTCTGCTATTGCTACTGAGGCAGGTTAGATAGGGCAGGAGGGAGGGGGAAAGGACCCTAAGACCCGTAACAAAAGTTCCTTTTGGTGTGCACACACCCAGCCCCTGCACATTTAGCTCACACCTAGCCCCAATGAAAAGTTGAGTTGCAGCTCAGCAATCCCTTATCAGCATAGCCAGAAGGAAGGGCCCTTCTAAGCCCTTATAATGCAACTACACTGACCTCAGAGGGCTTCTCCTCCTCTGGAGAATGCTCGCATTCATCTTCCTTCCAACCTATACTTTTGCTGGGCATTAAAATTTTGAGCTGTAAACACTGGCTGGTCTTTGGATTCTATGGCTGTTCATGCAGGCTGGACTTGAAGCTGTCCACTCCTTGAGTTCTTTCCTGTGGCTGAGTCAAGAACCTTCAAAGGCACCAGCCTTTGGTTAAGGTCTTGACTTCTCTGAGAATTCCTGGGGCTCTCCGGCATCCAGCCAAGAATTCCCAGGGCTCTCTGGCATCGAGCTTGTTAAACTACTTGGCTGTACACAATGACTGAGTCTACTCCATGCATCTGGAAGTCTCATCCTCTAACTATCTCAAGTGCTTGTTTACAATACAGAGTTCCTGGAATCTCTGAGCTGTGATGCATCTATTGCCTTACATGACACAAGGGATTTTGCAGGAGTAGTTAAGGGTTTTGAGGTGTGGAGATTTCATGGATTATCCTTGTAAGAGGAAGGCAGGAGGGTCAGGGTGAGAGAGGAGTGAGAAGGGGAGCAGAGGTTGGAGTGATGTGCTTTGAGGATGGATGGAAGGGGTCACAGCCAAGGAATCCAGGAGGTCTCTAACAGCTGCAGGTGCAAGGAGATCAATTCTCCTGTAGAGTCCCTAGAAGAAATCCAGTGCTACCAACACCTGATTTCACAACCATCAGATAATAAATGTGTATTGTTTTAAGCCACTGAATGTGTGGCGATTTGTTACGGCAACAACAGAAAACAAAGATGGAACCTAAAGATGAAGTCCTACTCATTTTCATATTAAGAATCACAGGACCATTATAATTAAATGAGTCAATATAAGCAAATCATTTAGAGCAGTGCGTGAAGTATAGAATGGCCTACCTGAGGGCCAGCTCTTCTTACTTGCATCATTCTAGCCCAGTACCTTCTACAAGTATGCACTGAATAATTGTTAAATGAATGACTATGAAACCTAGCTGCCCAACAGTTCAAACTGCCTCAGAAAGCTCTTCAGTCAATCTCCTCTTCTGGTTTGTCTGTTTCTTGCATCCTTTGCAAAGAGTGGGCACTGGCTCAACACCAAATCTTGAGCAAAGGGGGAAAACCATGGCAGCTCCCTGTAAAGGTGGATTGCGTCTGACTTTGAGGTGAGCTGGGAACCCCTGTCAGCAGCAAAAGACTAAAGGGAGCTGGAACGAGCTGTATAATAAAGAGAACTGCTCCAAGCAAGTCACTACAGGAAGTGGCAGCTATTTCCAAAAATGCAGCTCCACCAGATTTTATATACAATACAGAGGAGGCCGGTCACTCTATACAGTAGAGAGTTGAAGGCCCATTTGAACCTCCTTCGGATTCCTGGGGTCTAAGTCAGGAAATCCTTAGGTTCTTCGTGCCCAAGGAGAGCTTAAAAGAGAAACTGCACCTCCCCAAATGATTCATCTGCTCCCTCTAACCCAGGAAGCTCAAGCCCCGTTGTGCACCTTTTCGGTACCTCTTCCTTTTCCTTACTCCCGGAAATGTCATCTGCGAACAGGGTAACACCTTTCACAAGCAGTCTTTCATGCCCCAGCAACTCCCTTTCCCATTGTTTTACATTCTGGCACCTTCTGCGGCTCTTCCTGGTAAGCCTCACCCTGAAGCTCACCCTTTCCTGTAGCACACCTGTCTTTCCAGAGCCCTTTGGTTGTGCAACCTTCCATTTTACCAATAAATTAAACCTGTTGTGAATAGGCTTGCAAACCAGTCCTTTCTGCTGGCCCACCCTAAGGCTTGCTGTACCATTTCTCACCCTCCCCTCGGGACAGACTCGTGAGAGGAGCAAGTGCCCATTTTTTTAAAAGAACAAAGGAGCATTGCTTTGCTCCTACCGCTTATTGGCCTGGATTCTTGGCAAACAGGTTCAGGGAAATACTCTAAATGGGGTGCCAGGGGCTAAAAGGGCCATGGAAGAAGGGAGAACCCGCTGAGGCTGCCTAGGGGACATACATGTTCCTCACTGGCAGGGCTGCTGTTTCTCCCCCACTGGAGGGCATCCTAGCAGGAAGGCATCGGTTGGCCTCTGAGAAGGGGTAGCCACAGGCTCAATTATCATAGAGCAACAGCACCAGTTCCTTTTTCGGAAAAGTCTCTAACTGGCTGGTTGGAGACAACTGGCCCCTCAGGTTCCCTGCAATTAAGCTGTTCATCCTGTAAGCAAACTCTCTCCCATATCTGACAGTGAACCCCTAGAAGAGTTCAAAGGCCAATTACCAAGAAGGCAGCATTCACAGAAGGTTTCCTTTCACTTCTCCCTTCAGTAGAAGCTTCTAGAGGCAGTCTGCATCTGGCTGGGGTTGCCAGATAAAACACAGGATGCCCTATATTCGATTTCAGATAAAGAACAAATACTTTTTAAATATAAGTATGTCTTATGCAGCATTGGGGGTATACTTATACTAAAGCATTTTTGTTGTGTGTCTGAGATTCACACTGAACAGAGTCCTGTGCTTTGATTTTCCAAGTCTGGTGACCCTAGGAAGGAATCTCTGAAATTCCCACTGTGGGATTATGGACTTTGCCCAGGTTGTAAACTCAGGGAGAGGTTGGCCTATTTTGGTGCCACCCCGTCCTGACCAGCTCTCTCCCCTGTGGAATACTCCATCTCTCACTGATGGTGCTGCTACAAATACGAAAGCCACACATTTGTAGCAAATGGTTGCAGGCCTGGTCCCGCCTGTGGGTAGCCTGCCCATGGCTGCAGCGGTCCCTCCGAGTCACAGGTGGGGTGGGAAACAGCCTGCAGCAGCAAACCTTGCAAGTGGAATCAGGGTACGAGGAGATGGAGTGAGGAGGGGGCCACAACCCTGCTCCTTACCAAGAGCTTGCTGCTTCTGGCGGAAAGTCTCCCAGAGAGCTGCTTAGACTGGTTGTTCTGGCTTCTGACACTTTCCTTCTGCCTTTCGTTCTCCGGGTTGTTCTCAGGTCAGTGAGGGCTCTGTGGGGCCTACAAGCACAGTGGAGAGGTCTTTTATGGCCAGGCACTGACCCTGAGGCCTTCCTGCTGCCTGTAAGCCTGAGGGCCACTGTTCAGAATCGTTTGCTCCACTGAGTGCTCCACGCATGCCCTGGATAACAGAAAGGAAAGAACTTTGTGTCAATTTCTACCCCCTGGAAAGGACTGGCAAGGCTGAAATAAACAGCACCCTTCCACCTTGTTGTCTCTTCCACCTTGCCATGCCCTTCCACCTTGCCATGCCCTTCCACCTCATCGTGCCCTTCCACCTTTCTGCACCCTTCCAGCTTATCGCACCATTACGCCTCATCAGGCCCTTCACCTCATCATGCCCTCCTTTCAGCCTCACTTGCTCAAAGCTGTGAAGAAGCAAAAAGGAGAAATTTGATCCTGGTGATTGGGGCCGCACCCGTGCCCATCCTGCCCCGCGAGGTCACACGAGCTCCCCGGGAGTGGCCGCTGTCCTGTGGTCTCCTCGGGAGGCAGCAAGCCAGACAGAGCCCCAGAAACACACAATGCTTTGGCTCCTGCTCAAACGACCAACATTCCTTGCCGACAGTGTCCCCACCTTCCTCCCCCACCCCATCCCTAACCAGCCCTTCCTGGAAAATGTGATGATGGGGGTGGGGGTGGGGGGCGGGTTGGCCAATTTCAACACCACCTGGCGCGCAGGGTGGACCGGGCCTGGCCCGCGGTCACAGGCCGCCCCTCGGGGCTGCGCCGGCCGGCCCGGCCCTGTTCTCACAGCCCCAACTTCCTGTGCGGCTGGGGGGGGCCCTGTGAGACCCTGCGGGAGCGCGGGCGGCCGGGCCCTGCTGGCGCGGGTCTCTCTGACCTGGGATGATATGGGAAGTGGAGGCCAGCGGGGGCAGCTGGAGGCCGAGCTGGGACGGGCCACTTTCCGGCTCAGGGTGGGCCCGTGTCCCTGACGAGGGAGGGTCACTTCCCACCGTCGCCCTTTCCCAGGCCGCCCCCGGCCCTGCTCCCACCTGCCCTCCGCCCGCCCGAGGCCGACGGGGAAGCCGACGCTCAAGTCTACTGCTTCGGGAAGTCCGAGCTCCCCGGAGCATAGCTGGGCTGTAGAGGGCTGTTTCGGTTTGGCTTTGGAGGGGAGGGGACGCAAAAGCAGACTTCCAGAGGCTTGTTCGCTGCCTAGTGCCGTGGGGAGCACCGCGCGCGGCTCCGGCGGCCGCGCCGACTGACGCCGTGCGCGCGGCCCGTGTTCCCTCACCCAGACGCTCGCACGCAGCGTTTTTCTCAAACGGTTCCAGCCGGAAGCGGCTCTGTCGGTTTTCACCTGGTCAGACACGACACCAGGCGGCCTGGGCCAGACCCCGGAGGGGTAAGAGGGTCCGTGAGATCTGGCCCAGTCGACGTGGTTCTTGAAAAAGACGGAACAGAACAGCCCCCCGCGGGGCGAGGGGCCGCCATTCCTTCCCCCGCAGCCGGGAGCACCGCCGGCCGGGCCGCTCAGGAGGCCGTCGGGAGAGACTCCGTTCCTTCCCGAGTTCTCTCTCGCCGCCCTTCGCGGGGGTCTTTTATGTGCAACTCGTAGGAAGTCCCCTCGCCCAGGCTCTCCTGATCTGGAATGTTCTTTGGCTCTCCGTGGCCTGAGACCCCGTCACGTCCTCAGAGAACCGTTCCTGACCAACCCCAGCAACCTTAGCTTAACTTTTCCTGTGGTAATTTCGTGTTCTTGTTGCCACCAGGGAATTAACCACAAAAGCCGTTTTCATACGTATCTGCCTGAGATACATTAAGGATACACGGCATCTCTTCGTCTGGACTCCTTGCGCGCAGAAATAGCGCCTGCTGTTCACTGCCGTGTCTTCAACATCTGACCCTCCGCCGGGCACATAGTTGGCGCACAATAAGTGCTTGCTGAATGAGTGCAGCAGCTCGAGGAATCACCCTTTTGTTTTTTTCAAAAGAAGGTCACCCAGGTTGCTGAGTGTCCCCGAGGTGTGTTAAAATGGTCTTGTTTTAAGGTCAAAATAAATTAGGTAGCTGGAAATACTAGTGGTCAATGAGAGGGAGGCGTTAGGGCTAGGGGCTGGATGAGTTTTTTCTTTTTATTTCTTATTCTGGAGTGATGCGAATGTTCTAAAAAAAGGATCATGGTGATAAATATACACTATGTGATGCTATTGTGAGCCACGGCGTGTCACCGTGTGTGGAGTATTTATGGTAAGAATGTTTGTGTTTGCCTGTTGTTTTATCAAGAAGAATATTTTTTAAAAAGAACAACACATGGTCTTGTTTTGCTCTCCTCAGCAGAATGATTTCACTCTAAAAACAACATCCGAACAAGCAAAAGAACAAGGAAAATTGTCTTTTCTGTCGTTCACCTGTCAACTCTCAGCAGGAGGAGCACCACAGTCCTGGAAGAAATCTGGTTGGGGTTTAGCATGGGACTTGGAGTGGAGATCACGATGTTTCAAGCCTGTGCTTCATGAGGAAGTAGGTGAGGGCGAGTGTGCTGGCTACATTTGCTAAGGGGTATCGGGCAGGGCCTTGAGAGAGGCAGGAAGCAAGGAAACGACATTTCACCAACAGTCCTCATGGTTCCCGGCATGTGTGTTAATGGGATTGGCATCAACCTAGATGACTCTCATATTGTGCAGAATCCATTCATTCCACCTGAATGGTCCCTGTTCTTTTGTTTAATATAATTTAATATGAAATTAGGGGCGTGTGTGGTGGGTTGTATCATGCAGCCTGCTCTGGAGGTGTTCCTGGCCTGGATCCGCATTCTGGTGGGAGTGCGTGTATTGCATTGGGATCTCTTGAAGACGTTGCTCCAGTTGAGGTGTGGCCACCGAATCAGGGTGGGTTTTAATCTGGATTGCTGGAGGCCCTTGTGAGCAGGATGGAATTCAGACGTTTATAGAGAGAGCCACAGAGAGAAGCTGGAAGTCAACAGAATCCGGAGGAGAATGGAGAACACACGGGCATGAGCTTTGCCATGTGTCAGAAGAGCCAAGGACCAAAGCTCACCAGCTACCAGCCCTGGGGTGCCACTGTTTTGAGGAGAAAGTATCACCTTGCCGACACCTCAATTTTGAACTTCTCCTAGCCTCAGAAGCGGACCCAATAAACCTCCGTTATTTAAACCAACCGATTGCATGTTCTCGCAGCAGGAAAGCTAAGACATATGGAAGCACAGATGTGGGAACAACTGCCATTGCCTGCGGGAGTCCACCAGGTGTTTACAGAGAAGGTGACATTGGAACTGGTATGTGGTTGGCGCTCAATATGTGTCACCCTTAGCAGGAGCAGTTTCAATACAGTGATAAGGTGGAAAACAAATTATAATGAGCTGAGACAGAAGTGAGGGTAAATTTAATGAGAATGAATTATCCTTTTAAGCAGTTTGACAGTAAAAGGAGGAAGAGAAATGAGTGGTCTTTCCTCAGTTTTCCTATCAGTTATAGGCAACCACCAGTTACACCCAAATCCTGTATCCTAGTCAGGATATACTATCTAACAAATGACTTCAAAGTCCCAGTGATTTAACACAGCAAAGGTTTATTTCTTATTTGTTTCATGGGCTGAGGGCAGTTGGCTGGCAGAGGTGGGTGGGGTGCAGGTGGGGGAGTGAGGGGCTGGGGGAGCAGGCAGAGGGTAGGGCCGGGAAATGCCTATGACCAAGGTTCCTTCCACTTGATGGCTTCAGCATCTTCTACAGCAGTGCCATTCAAAATGTGGTCCAAAGGCCATGCTGGCTTGTGAACTCTTTGTGACCAGTCTAAGTACAGAAATTGTGGGTATTAAGAGTCTGATGGCAATTTGGCAGAATAATTTTAGGTCCTTTGAATCTAACAATAAAAAAATAGAATTGGGTTTATATTTTATTTGTCTTTTTTTATATGTACAAGGAGAAGAAATTGTGGGTAATAGAGTATTTATATTTTTATCTTTATATGACAACCCAAATTATTTTCCAGAGTGGTTGGACCACTTTCCATTCTTACTCATAGTATATGAGAATTCTGGGTTAATCTAAATTGTCACCAGAACGTCATAATTTTTGCCTTTCTGGTTGATATAAGATGAACTCTCACTGTGGTCCTAATTTGAATTTCTTTGATTACTAAGAAAGATGAGCATTTTTCTCATGTTTATTTGCTGTTTGTATTTATTTTTTATGAAACACATGTTTGTGTCTTTTAATATTTTTCCCTTGGGTTTTTGCTTTTTTTGGTAGGAGTTCTTCATAAATTCTGCAAACTAAGTATTTGTTAGCGCTATATGTTTAAAATGTTTTGAGTTTTTGTCTTTTTTGCTTTCTTTATGATATCTTTTGATTAACATCTGTTCTTATTTTAATGTGGTTGATTTTATGAATCTTTACTTGTATCATTAGTCCGTTTTGTGTCTTAAGAATCCTTCCCTATCCCAAGCTTACAAAGGTATTATCATATTTTTTCTGAAATTGTTAAAATTTTCCGTTTTACTGTTAAATCTTTACTCCATCTGGAATTGATTTTTTTGAATGGTGTGAGGTAGGGATCAGGTTTCCTTATGTGTGTGGGTCTGTTTCTGGACTCTCTATTCTGTTGCATTTATGACTCTGCTCATTTTGGCTGCAGTAACTCATATGCTTAGTTACCTTGGCCTTATAAAAAGTATTGATGTCTGGTAGATATATAGAGATTTTACCTTTCCAATGTTCTTTTTTTTAAAAAAAAATAAAATTTATTAATTAAAAAATTAAGAAACCAAATAAAACATCAACATATATAATCAGTAATTCACAATATCATCACTTAGTTGCATATTCATCATTTCTTAGAACATTTGCATTAATTCAGAAAAAGAAATAAAAAGACAATAGAAAAAGAAATAAAACAAATACAGGAAAGGAAAAAAAAAAAGATTATATCTACCATACCCATAACCCCTCCCTTTCATTGATCGCTAGCATTTCAAACTAAATTTATTTTAGTATTTGTTCCCCCTATTATTTGTTTTTATTCCATATGTTCTACTCCTTTGTTGACAAGGTAGACAAAAGGAGCATCAGACACAAGGTTTTCACAATCACACAGTCACATTGTGATAGCTATATCATTATTCAATCATCCTCAAGAAACATGGCTCCTGGAACACAGCTCTACATTTTCAGGCAGTTCCATCCAGCCTTCCATTACATCTTGAATAACAAGATGATATATACTTGATGCATAAGAATAACCTCCAGGATAACCTCTTGACTCTATTTGGAATCTCTCAGCCATTGACACTTTGTCTCATTTCACTCTTCCCCTTTTGGTGGAGAAGGTTTTCTCAATCCCTTGATGTTCAGTTTCAGCCATTCTAGGGTTTTCTCAATCCCTTGATGCTGAGTCTCAGCTCATTCTAGGGTTTTTCTCAATCCCTTGATGCTGAGTCTTTGCTCATTCCAGGACCTCTGTCCCACGTTGCCAGGAAGGTCCACACCCCTGGGAGTCATGTCCCACGTAGAGAGGGGTAGGGTGGTGAGACTGCTTGTCATGTTGGCTGGAGAGAGAGGCCACATCTGAGCAACAAAAGAGGTTCTCTTGGGGGTGACTCTTAGGCCTAAATTTTAAGTAGACTTGACCTATCCTTTGCGGGGTTAAGTTTCATATGAACAAACCCCAAGACTGGGGGCTTAGCCTATAGCTTTGGTTGTCCACACTGCTTGTGAGAATATCAAGAATTCAACTTGGGGAAGTTGAATTTCTCCCCGTTCTCACCACTCCCCGAAGGGGGCTTTGCAGATACTTTTCCACTCACTGATCGAATCACTCTGGGATTCATCGGGGCATCACTCTGGACAAACCAGCAAAATCTCATGTCCTACCTGAGAGTCCAAGTACTTATGGCGTTCAATCAAACTATCTACATAAGGAAATGCACTAGTCAAAATATAAATTTTGTAACAAATAGAAATTTTTTGCCTTAGTCTCACACATAAGGTGACATTTTAAAATATTAATTACCATCTATTTCCAGCACCCTGCAATAATGACATTCCTTTGTTCTTCCTCATGCAAAAACATTTTTAAAATTTGTACATTGTACATTTAGTCACTATTATTATACACTCTAGGCATTCCTCGATTATACCATCCCAATCTTTAACATCTATCTTTCTTTCTGATTTCATTTATGTCTCCAGCCCTCCTCCCTCTATCATTCTCACATGCAGCTTCATTCAGTGTTTTAACATAATTACATTACAGTTAGGTAGTATTGTGCTGTCCATTTCTGAGTTTTTGTATCCAGTCCTGTTGCACAGTCTGTATCCCTTATTTGTCTTTTTATGATTAATGTTCCCAGTAATTAATTTTTACTGCATTTTACAAAAGTATCAGGGAATAATGAATTAAAAACTGAAAAATGCATATTTAAAAGATGCTTCCATGCAGGTAGCCTGAGAAGCTCTGTTCTAAGGCCTCAGCTTCAGAGTCTTGGATCTGCTGCGCGGGCTCGGCTGAGAAAGGAGGAAAGAGCTTGCAGGACTGCGTGGAAGACGTGAGGCATTCAACCACAATAAAAACTTCACCCTGGTGTCAGCCAGGAGGTGGTGATGGAGCATGGGGAGAAGTGGGGCTGAGTGGCGGAGGGAAACCAGTGAGGTGGCTTCATGTAGGACAGCAGAAGTGGAGAAGAAGAGATGTGAATGCGCTGGGGCTGGACTGTGCAGGCAGCGCCGACTGTAAAGCCTATAGACTGTGTGGGCAATGAGGGAAAGGAGGGAATTAAGGGCAGCTCGAGGGTAGCGCAGGCAACAAGACGTGTGCACCGAATCCCTTCCTCTTCTTTCCAGGCACGCAGCAAGACCACCTCTCCCAGCACCCCTGCAGGAGGCGATGTCAGGTGACTTCTGGTGATTCAGCAGCTGCCTCTGCTACCTCCAGCTGGCCAAGCCTCCCTCGCGGGCCTGAGAGCACTCTTTCCTCCTTTCTTTGCCAGTTGAGGCAGTGGATCCAGGATTCTGAGGCCTCAGCCTTAGAAGAGAGCTTCTCAAACTATCTGTACTGAAGGACCTTTTAAATATATCCTCATTTGGAAACAGGGAGAAAATATACCTTACCTCATAGTGTGGTGGTGAGGATTTAATTAGATAATGCCAGACCAGATAGGCCTGGTCCTAACACCCAGAGATAAGGGGTTAACCTTTGGAGAATGGGTCTCCTGAATGTGGATAACAAAATGGATAAAGGTATACATATGTGAGTGTATCTAGAAGCACACACACAACTACACACACACACACACAAATAGGACCCTACCATGTGTATTTCTTTGAAATTTGCTTTCTCCTCCTCTTAAAAATATACCATCCACATCTTTCAGGTCACTAAATATCCTTCTACAATCTTGTCTTAAGTCATTGCTTTGTATTTTATAAAATGGTATAGCATCATTTAATTAATGGAGCTCATATTATTGAACGATAAGTTGATTTCCAGTTTTCACAATACTGAACAAATGAGCAATGACTCTCTTTCCAACTAAAGACTTCTCATATCCATGACTATTTCCCGGAATAAATTCTTAGATGAAGAATGGTTGTATCACAGACATATACATTTTACATTAATTTGCTTTATAAAGCCACATTGATCTCTAGAAAATTTGTGCTGATGTATACTCTTTCCAGCCATTTATGAAAGCACTCATTTCTGAACTTCCTCATAATACCTCTATATTAGCTCTTCTAAATTTTTTCCTTTTGATAGGGAAAAATATTTTTGTGTTAATTTGTATTAATGCGATTGCTAATCAAGTCAAACTTTTCCAAGTGTTTATTGGCTAATTGTATTAATTATTTTATAAATTTGCCATAAATGCTTTGTAGTATTTGCATTTTCTTATTGTTTAGTAACAATTTGTTATATAATAAGGCTAATAACTGTGGGTCATTCCATTATATTCCTAAGGACTGTGTCGCTTATATTTATGAAAACCAGATAGGAGCAGAGTACAATGACTTTGAAGGATACCCAGGACTTTGAGTTGGTAAGGTAAGCATGGTGGAATGTCCAGTAAAGGGCCACATCATTGTGAAGTGGTGGTCGTGTCTGACCGTGGAACCCTGGTTAGAAAGGGAGGCAAATAAACCAGGTCAGAGGTGATAATGAGACTTACAGCAGGTCTCTGATGATGCTCCTGCTTTTTTCTACTTTAAATACTGAGAGTAATTGTGCTTGTTTGAAACTATTGTGTACCCCAGAAATGCCATGTTCTTTAATCCTGATTCAATATTGCTGGGTGGAATCATTTTATTAAGTTGTTTCCATGGAGATGTGACCCACCCAATTGTGGGTGGGAACTTTTGATTAGGTGGTTTCCATGGGATCCGTCTCTATCCATTCAAGGTGAATCACTTACTGGAGTCCTATAAGAAGGAACCATTTTAGGAAAAAGCTTCAGAGCTAACACAGAAAGAGCCGTTTGGACATGCAGAAAGAAAATGCCCCTGGGGAAGCTGTTTAAAACCAGAAGCCAAGGGACCAGCAGACACCAGCTACGTGCTTTCCCAGGTTGGCCTTTCTGAAATCAAGGTATCGTTCTCTGGATGCCTTAGTTTAGACATTTTTATGGCCTTAGAACTATAAACTTGTAATTTAATAAGCCCCCTTTATAAAAGCTGACCCATTTCTGATATATTGCATCCGGCAGCATTAGCAAACTAAAATATAACATTTCTGCTTCAAACTTTGCTATTGTTTCATAAACTCACCGGAATTTAGCATTGTGCTTCAAGTTTCATCACTGTTCCTATGTAAGTAGTGCCTCCCTCTGTAATAGTTCCCTATCTGTTCATCTCCATGGCACAGCCCTCCTTATGACACCTGTAAACATCTTGTATATGAAAAATAATAATACGTTCTGTCATCATGATATGTCACAGAACCAAATATGCTAAAAGCAGCCAAGCACATAATAGGCCTTTAATAAGTATTTGTGGAACTGAGTGAAAGGAAACATCCCAGAATATCACAGAGCTACAAATTATAGTGTAAAATAGCAAGCTCTACTTTTAAAAAGCTTGTCTCAGACTGTGAAATGAAATGTTGATAGTTAACTTTTCCTTTAGAACATGGTCTAAGAAATTATGGCGTGCCTCACCTATGTGTGTGTATATATGTGTGTGTGTGTGAATCTTAGGTTGGTAGGAAACTAAACTCAGCTGGTTCTGCAGTTCAGTGCTTGTCCTTGGCTGGGTAGAAACAGATCTCCATTTTCTGCTCCAGTGGAAGGCAATTGTTTTGACAATCTCTACCTTGTCTTTTAGCTCTTTGTAGCTAAGCTCTCAGTTACCTGGATACTTACATAACACACATTGTCCTGGATTTGTTTAAGGGGTTCTAAAGTAATTAGATTTTTGGCTTTCAAATTACCCAGCACTACAGGAATGGAATTTAGAGCTTGCTCTGGAGACGGATCAGAACTGACACTCTAAATACCCTAATGTGCCCATAATAAGGGCCTGGCTCTTCCAGATGCCAAGATTTTCAAATTAAACCTTGTAATGTTACCCTGAGCTATGCTGATGTCCACTGCTAATGCTGATGCTGAGACTTTCTGCCAAGAAGAATGTTCATGACAGATTTTTTCCCGTTTTCAAGCAAATAATAATGACCAACACTTAAATAGTATTTATGTGCCAGACACCATTTTACATATATTAGCTCATTCAGTCCTGCTAACAAACCTTTAGGTAGGTTGTATGAGGGTAATGATAGTTGCTGTAACAAAGAAATCCTAAAATTGTATTGGCTTAACCCAATGGATGTTTATTTCTCATTCATATATAATCCCTTTCAAATGTTTGGTAGGTGATTTAGGGACCCAAACTCCTTTAATCTGGTAGCTTCCCCGTACCCTAGAGCCTCAGAGTCCTTCTCTGTCAGCCAGCAGATGAGGAAAAAAAAGGAGGCTCATGCATGGGATGTTTTTAATGTGTGAGGTGAAAACAGTGCACATCTTCTGTTCACGTTCTGTTTGCCAGAACTAAGACATGTACTGTTGATAACTGCAAGTCTAGTTGTGTTTTCAGGTAAAAGAGGAAATAGATTTGATGAACATATAGCAGATTCTGCCATAGTCTGTCCCTCTTGTTACCTTTTTTCTCACACAAACAACACACATTCCTTCCTGAAGAAAACAACCCTTCCAGTTCTTGTCTTCAGCTAAAAAAACAGGATTTCTGACTGATGCATGGTCTTTTCCATCACAACACGATGTTTTCCTCAGGGAACTGATGGGAGGCAAAGATTAGAAGCTTCCTAAATCTTATATTGCCAAAGAAAAAATGAGCCTGGATTTAAAAAGCCTTTGACTGTTGGAGCCTTAACTAAGCCTCGAATCCCAAAATTTGCACAAACAGGAAGTGGGTTTCAAAAGCTGTTCAGTCATTCAAAGGGAACTGACTTCCCAACTTCCACTTCATAGGTGGCCATGGAGGATAGCAGACAAAGAAGAATCTTCTAGAGAGCAGACTGGGACCACAGAAAACAAAAAACATACCTCCATCCCAGGACAGTGTCAATGCACAATGTCTGCCCACTGGGACTTCATCACTGCCACAGGTCAGCAACCGCTGCGTGCCTCTCCTTCCTTCCTTTCCAAATGAGCATGTTCATCTTTTTTTTTTTTTAACATTTCTTATTGTGAAATGTAACAAATATACAAAAAATGTTAAATTTCAAAGTACATTTTAACAAATACTTTGAAATATATAAAATATATATATATATATAATATTACAAATTTCAAAGTATAGTATGGGTTATAGGTCCACAATTTCAGGTATTTCCTTCTAGTTACTCTAAGATACTGGTGACTGAAAAGAACTATCAATATAATGATCCAGTAGTCCTACTCATTTGTCAAATCCTATCTTTTCTGTTAGAACTCCTCCTTCTTTCATCCTTCTCCTGATCTTTAGGGATATTTGGACAATGACCATTCTAACTTTTTCATTGTTGAAAAAGGGCATCGACTTTATGGGGAAGGGGATACAACTGGTTGATGTTCTTGGAGAGACTGGTACCTCTGAGTTTCAGGAATTATCTAGACTAGAAACCATCTGGAGGTTTTAAGTTTCTGAAAAATGAACTCAGCGAGTGGAACTTTTATAAGTCTTAGACAGAGCCCTGGATAGTCTTTACAGTTTACAGGAGTACTGTTGGTTGGGGATTGATATACCATGGCAATTAGTAATATCTCGCTGAAGTTTGCATAAGAGTAGCCTCCAGAGTAGTCTCTTGGCTCTATTTGTATTCTCTTAGCCATAGATACCTTATTTTGTTACATTTCTTTTCCCCCTTTTGGTCAGGAAGGCATTGTCAATCCCATAGTGTCAAGGCCAGGCTCATCCCTGGGAGTCATATCCCACATTGCCAGGGAGACTTACCCCCCTGGACATTATATCCCATGTAGGGGAAAGGGTAATGATTTCATTTGTAGAGTTGAGCTTAGAGAGAGAGAGGCCACATCTGAGCAATAAAAGAGGTTCTCTGAAAGTAACTCTTAGGCATAATTATAGGTAAGCTTACCTGTCTAATATACTCTGGAATTACATTAAACTATATAGAATTGCATGACCTCATTCTCAATTCTAGGCTCCAGGTATTTATTTGTTTAACTGAACTGGCCAGACAGGTTAAGTTAGATTGTATGCTACAGAAAATTTAGGTTTTAGACAAAATGAGCCTCTCTTCCTTTAGTCGCATACAGTAGGTGAAGTTCTAAAATACAGGCAATATCATCCTTAACCCTGTATTCTGATATACCTTAGTTCCAACCAGATTGACTCCATTCTTATCTCTAATTGAAGCCTGATTTCTTTTTCAGCTTCTTTTACAGTTGCTGTATGTAGGAATACTGACTTTCAGAGCTGCAGAACTCCAACTCTGAGTCTTAGGTGTCACACAGGTACCCAAAGTTCCCATACCAGGTAATACACATATAGCATAGCGTCTCAGAATTTAGAATAACACTTTAAGCTCAGGAATAAATGTGACTGCTATATGAGCTTACACTCTAGGTCCCAATTTTCTTGTAGGTATTTTCTAAAAGAGACCATACAATATTTTCCCTTTTGTTTCTGGCTTATTTTGCTCAACATGATGTCCTCATGGCTCCTTCACCTCATTGCATGTGTTTATCATTCTTTTATCATATTTGCTCCATCACTTTACATTGAGTGGGGCAGGGAAGACAGCCGCCTTGGTTGGTATAACATTAGGTGCTATTACAAACTTCAACATTTCAGTAGCTTAACCCAGTAGAAGTTATTTCTTCTCACGATCACTCTAGTGTAGGCATCTTCCACCAAGCAGTTCAGAGCCCGGGCTCCCACCGTCTTGTGCTCTGCCATGCCCTATGGCCTCAGAGTCCTTTGCTGCCAGGCAGCAGATCAGTAAAGACATGGAGGACCATCCATGAAGGCTTTTCAATGGCCAGGCCTGGGGTGATGCACATCAGCTCTGCTCACATTCCACTGGCTAGAACTCAGTAATGACCACACCTGATGTAAGGGAGCCTGGGCAAGGAAGGAAGTCAGTTGTGTGCTCAGTGAGAAGAGGAAACGGGAATGGGTGAACACATAGCAGCCTCTGATGAGCTTAAAGAGCACCAAGGAAGCTGCTTCCCAGGCACCAAACCACGAGTGCTTTTTGTCTTTATATTATGATGGTCTCCTTGAGTTAGGGCTGTTTCCTTATAGAAGGTTATATTTTGGTCACATCTGAGAGTGAGAGAAAGGCCTTCATTTTTAAATGGTGGGAGCTATAAGGATAGAGGCCAACCTAGTATAAATGCCACATATAATCCCCAAGTCTTTGTCTCTGCAGATAATCCAATGATTCGTCATCCCTCCTTCCCAGTCCAATTATTGACATGTATGTTTGCAGGGAGCTGGTGCTGAGAGACCACGGGGAAGGCGGGTCAGTATGGGTTACATTTAGGACTTTGTCCATTTGAGGGAGCTGTGTACCCATTTCTTCAGAACTGTTGAGTGTTGAGGCTTCCTCCACAAGGAGAACTTGCATGCACGTCGTTTTGGAGAGCCAGCCCAGGAAACACAAGTAAGGAAGTGGGGGAAGTAAGTCAAGGAAGGGAGAAAATCCAAAAGCAGATTACTGTTGCAAGCAACAGAGACTCAATCTCAGCAGAGACCTTCTGAGAAAACATGCAGAACATGCCCCAGAACTGTCCCTCCAGAATTCAGGGAAGCTGGAGCATTTTCCAACAGCTCATATCCCCATGGATTGAGAGTTGGCCCTAAGAGCATTAAATACCCTCTCTCCCATCTCTGGTTTATGTTTACAAGCCCAGCATACTCCTGGGACAGACATAGAAGATAGATGTAGGTGCATGGATGGGAAGCTGTCAGTCCATCTGTACCAGGACCTGTCCCCAGCTGCAGGAGAACTTGGATGGGTTTAGGGGGCTTGGGGGCACCTGCTACAGATGGGAAGAGGTACAGAGAATGAGAAGTACCTGGATTTATCAGAGTCCTCCAAGCTCATCTAGCTCACCTGACATATTAGAGTTCTCATCCAGGAGGGCCTGAACTATGACTCCCTTGTGAATGAACTGGTATTACTAGCCAGCATTTATTGTACATTTACTGTGTACCTGGAACTGTACTGAGGGATTGTGATGGTTAAGTTCTGATGTCACCTTGGCCAGGTGATGATGCCCAGTTGTCTGGTCAGGCAAGCACTGGCCTAACAGCTACTGCAAGGATCTGTGACTGGTTGATGAACCAGAAGACTGGTTTATTAAATCATCAGTCAGTTGATTGCAGCTGTGGCTGATTACATCTGTGATCAATTAAGGCATGCCTCCCAACAATGAGATAATCCAATCAGCTGGGGATTTTTAAAGGAGAAGAGAGACTCTTTCCCTGCTTCTTCAGCCAGTGAGACTCACCTGTGGAGTTCGTCCAGCTCCTTCATTGGAGCCACACCTTTATAAACCTCATATTTACAGATCTCTCCTGTTGGTTCTGTTTCTCTAGAGAACCTTGACTGATACAAGGATTTATGTAAATTGTTTCATTGAATATTTGTTGACTATCTACAAGGTATCATGGGAGAAGCAAGAGATGAATAAGATTTACTCTCTGCCCTTAAACAATTTAAACTCTGGCAGGAGGGATAAGGTGAACATACAATGATTTTATACAGCAAAGCATGTGATGAGGGCCATAAAAGTTCCAAATAATTATCATTTCAGGGACACAAAACTGCTCCTGGATTGAGAGGAGGGGGCATCTGAATCTACTGTGAAAGGATGAACAGGGTTTTGACACATGTATTAGAGGGAGAGCATTTGTGGACAATGCTTTGGAGTGTTTGGAAAGGTGAAGGGGAGGGATACAGGGTAGGGGGATAAAGGAGGATAAGATGGGTGTTGCCAGGAAGCTGTCATAATATTATAATACTCAGGGGTTAGATAAAATTTGTAACTCAGATATGATGTCAAGGTTGGAGGAAGCCAGGTGAAGTATCAAATTGGGGGCTGAAGAACGTGTCTACAACAATTCAAAAAAACATGGCACTGAATATATGGCCAAGAAGACATTTGTTCCGGTATGAGAGCTGAAACAAGAGGCCAGAGCATCAGCTTGTTCAGCCACACCTGAGAACAAGTGCATCAGATGACTCCAAATTTCACTGCCCTGTGCATGAAAGCACCATGAATAGTAATTTCAGGGTTACAAACAAATTTTAGTGAAGAGATGAATTCACAGATATGGAATCCATAATGAGAATCAACTGCATTTCTTGAACACCTACTCTGTGCCAGTCACCCATTTAGATAGTGGGGATACAGCTGAGAGCAAAACAGGCAAAAGCCATGACCACATGTAGCTAACAAAGACAAAATAATAGAAATAAAATATCTGGTCTGTCAGATGCATGGTAAGTGGTATGGAGTAAAATAAGCAGGGAGGGGTAATAAAAGAACATGGTAAGCGATGGCCTCACTGACAAAAGGACACTGACGGAAGGAATGGAGGAGTCACCCACGTGGGTCACTGATGGAAGAGTTCAGTTGCAGAGACCCCAGGCTAGAGCATGTCTTGCTTAATACAGGAACAGCAGGGAAGCCAAGTGCGGCTGGGACAGAGTGAATAAGTGCAGGGTGGTTGGCAATGAGGTCAGAAAGCAGAAGGGACACCACATGTGGCGGTCAGCGGTTTTCAATGGAGTGGCATCGTGAGATAGCGGGTGTTTTGAAAATTCATGGAGATATTTTGCCTTCTAGTGCCATTGTGCCTGAGCGATTTACATTTTAAAACACCTATTATTTTATTATGGATAACTTTCTTTTATTTAAGCTTTATATGTTAGATAGGGCATTGTATTGATTTATTTAAAAAATTTATGGGTGAAGGGAGGTTATGTTATCTGTAAATTTCTTTTCTGGATTGTTTTATTCTGCTTACTGTTGAAATGAAATATACCAGAATTGGACTGGCTTTTAACAAAGGGACTTATTGGCTTACAAGCTTATAGTTCTGAGAACATGAACATGTCCACATCAAGGCATCGTCAAGACGATACCTGAACTCCTCTGTGAGATGACAAGGCACATGGCAGGAGCTGCTGGTCTTTCCCTTCTCTTCTGGGCTTCGTTGCTTTCAGCTCCTTGCTCCCAGGGCTTTCTCTCTGAGCTTCTGTGACTTTCTGTGTGTCTGAATTTCTTTCTCTTATTAAGGAGTCCAGTAGGAAGATGAAGACCCACCCTGAATGAGGTGGGTCACATCTTAAGATCCTACTAACCAAAAGATCCTACTCACAATGGGTCCACACCCATAGGAATGGATTAAATTTAAGAATGTAACTTTAGGGGTATATACCAACTTCAAACCATCACACAGATCACAGAAGTATTATGCAATATTCACTACTAAAAGGGGGCCTTGAATCCTACAAGGTTAGGTGTGTTTCTGGAGAAGAGCCTTAAAGGTCATTGTAAAGACTGAGGAGTTGATTCTGAACAAGATGGAAAGACACCAGGAAGTGTAAGCACACTTTAGCAGAGGAATCACATGATCAGACTTAGTATTTAATCAGCACTCCCTGGCGGAGGTGTGGCGAATAGATTGTAAAGGGCAAAAGAAGTCAGGTGACAGGTTTGGAGACTATTATTACAGTAACCAGGTGAAAGATGATTGGTGGCTTGGAGCAGAGTGGTAGCAGTGGAGGGGTGAGAAGTTGTCATGGCTAAGTTCACATTATCAACTTAGCTAGGTTATGGTGTCAGGTTGTTTGGTCAAGTAAGACTAGCCTGATTGCTACTGTGAGGGTACTTTGTGGCTTTAAATCATTAGTTCATTGATTGTACCTATAGCTGATCACATCTGCAATCAACAAAGGAGAGTGCCTTCAGCAATGAAAGAAGTCTCATCCAATCAGTTGAAGAACTAAAGGGAGATCTGATGATTTCAGTAGTCAGAAAGAAAAACTTCTATCTCTATTTCAGTCAGCCAGCTTCTCCAGGGGAATTCATTAAAACTTTCACTGGAGTTCCCAACTTTAGCCTGCCCTCTGAAATTCAGGCTTTCCAATTCTCCCAGTTGCCTGAACCATTCTAAAGTTAATCTCTTAGTATTTCTTCTATCTATCTATCTATCTGTCTGTCTGTCTGTCTGTCTGTCTGTCTATCTACCTACCTACCTACCTACCTACCTACCTACCTACCTATCGACCTATCTACCTGTCTTCTATCAGTTTTGTTTCTCTGGAGAACCCTAATACAGTTGTCATCTAATTCTGGATTCATTTTGAAGGTGGAATCTACAGGATTTTCTGACAAATTAGATGTGGGGTGTGAGAGAAAGAAAGGAGTCAAGGATGATTCTACATTACTGACTTGAGAAATGAAAGATGAACATGCCATCAGCCAAAACGGGAAGCCTGTAAGTAGAGTAGGTCTGGGGAAAACACCAAAATTTACTGGGTGCCAACTATGTGCCAGGCACTATTTTAGGCACTGGGAATTTCCACCAGCCTGATATGGAAAATAATAACAAAGGGGATTCACAGGAAGAGAAGCTGAGGCCAGGCTTGGTTGACAGGCGTGTAGGATTCCAGTGGAACTGTTAGCTATCCAAGGTCAGAAAGCATGGTATGGTGTTTTGATTATTCATGTTGCCCACTTAGTACATGTTTGATAAATATCTCTGAGTGATTAAAGTCAAAAGAGAATGAAAATCTACCCTTCTGTGCAACCCCTAAATTATTGGAATAACTATTCTGGTCTCAGACAAGGGTTTCTTTAAGCCTATTTTCAATATTCTTATGCGACCATAGCTCCACACTGCAGATAACCTAATCTACCCCACATATAGTAGACTTTGCATATAATAGCTGCCTAATAAATATTTGTTAAATGAATTAATGAGATTGGTCCTCAATAATACATGAAAATATTAAGCATATATTATCAGCAGTACTGGATTTTTTATTTGATTGTCTTTGCCAATTTTATAAGCAAAAATGATGTCTTGGCTGTATTTTAATTTCTATTTCTTTGCTTATTGGAGAGGTTGAATATTTTTACGTCTGTTGTTAGCCATTATGTCAGTTTGTCAGGCTGCTATGACAAATACCACATAATGGTTTGGCTTAAACAATGGGAACATATTGGCTCATGGTTTTGAATTTAGGAGAAATCCAAAATCAAGGCATCATCAAAGCAACACTTTCTCCCCAAAGTCATAGCATTCTGCTGGCAGCCAGCTATCCTCGGGGTAGCTTGGTTTGTATCCCTGCCTTGTGTCACATGATTATGTACTTCTCTTTCTTTTCTGGATTCCTGCTGACTTCTGGATTCTCCCTGTAGCCTTTGTGTGTGTGTGTGTGTGTGTGTGTGTGTGTGTGAAATATAACATATATTCAAAAAAGCAATAAATTTCCACGTACATTTTAACAAGTAGTTATAGAACGGATTTTAAAGTTTGGTATGGGTTACAGTTCCATGATTTTTCATTTTTTGTTTTTCTAGCTTCTCCAAGACACTGGAGACCAACAGAAATATCAATATAATGACTCAGCAGTCATACTCACTTGTTAAATCCTATCTTCTCTGTTATGGTTCTACTTCTCTTTAAATAACATATATACATAAATGCAATAAATTTCAAAGCACCGCGCAACAATTAGTTGTAGAACAGATTTCAGAGTTTGGTGTGGATTACAATTCCACAATCCTAGGTTTTTACTTCTGGCTGCTCCAAGATATTGGAGACTGAAAGAAATATCAATATGATTTAGCACTCATATTCATTTGTTAAACTCGACCTTCTCTGTATAATTCCACCATTACCTTTGATCTTTCTTCCATTCTTTAGGGGGTATTTGGGTTATGGCCGTTCTAACTTTTTCATGTTGGAAAGGACTATAGATAATATGGGACAGGGGTATAGAACGTGCTAATGTTTTGGAAGGGCTGCCCCTCTGCATTTCAGGGTTTATCTGGTCTAGTCTCCCTGTAGCCTTTTATCTTATTATGTCTAAATTTCTTGTTATAAATTCCTCTAGTAATCTGGATTAAGACCCAACCTCACTCAGTTGGGCCATACCTTAACTAAAAATAACATCTTCAAGTGATCCTATTTACAATGAGCTCATACCCACCCAAATGCAGATTAAGATTAAGAACATGTCTAGGGTAGGCCACAATGGCTCAGCAGGAGAAATCTCGTCTGCCATGCTGGAGACCTGGGTTTGATTCCCAGTGCCTGCCTGTATAAAAAAATAAGTTAAAAGTTTAAAAAAAAAAAGAACATGTCTAAATTGAGATACTTAATTCAATGACCACAGCCATATCTCCTCTGTTGTGTATTTTTCTCAAAAGCATTCACTCATTCTCAATAACTATTGAATGTCTTTGCTGCTCTAGATATTGGGGCAACAGCAGTGAATAACCTTGTTTGTATGGAATTTTACATTAGGGAGAGATAAATGTATAAATGAGTAATTGTGAGTGTTATGAAAATCATGCAAGAGTGAGGGACTTAGTGATTAACTGGGTGGTCATGCAGTATTCTAATAACATCACTTTTGAACAGAAGGTATGAGCCAAGCAAATGTTGGGAAGAAGAGTGTTCCTGGCCATAAGGCAGGAGCATGCACTGCATTTTGAGGATACAACGAGGAGCCAAGCTGACTGAGCAGGGGGAGAATAGTAGGAGGTGGGATCACAGAGGTAACAGGCTAATGCATATGTGGTTTTGTAGGCCACTGTTATGTACTTTGGCTTTTCTTCAGAGTGAAATGGAAGCCACTGGAGGCTTTGAGCAGAGGTATGATGTGTTATGAATTACTATTTAAAAGGATTGCTCCAGCTGCTCTGCAGATAAGAGAGGAGGCCTCTGCAATATACTGATGGAAGATGATGGTAGATTGGACCAGGGTGGCAAGGTGGATGAAGTGAGAAGGGGCCAGGTTCTGGATAGATTTCAGAGTAGAGCTAATCAGATGTGATGACAGATTGGATATGGGGGTGGGGTGAGAGAAGCAAAGGGGTCAAGAAGGATTCCAAGGTTTTTTATTTGAACACCTAGAAGCATGTAGTTGTTGTGTACCATATTGCTTTATTGAATCATATATGGCATTTTTCATGAGTCCAGAAAAAGTCTGAGCCACATCAGAAGAGAAGGAGCAGAGTACCAGGGTAGACATTGTGCTGGCATCCCGGACTGGGTGCTGACTGATAGAGACCAGTCAGGCAGCTATCCCCCATTGCCACGATCAGTCCAGGAGCCGCACAGGACGTTAGCGATCCAACCAGAGGAGGCCCAGGACTTTTGTTTGATAATTTGGGGAAGATACTTCCTCTTCCTGCTGGAAGTAAACAAGGAAGCATACTCCCCAAGGCTTCTCCAAGGGAGCCAGCCTTAAAATAAACTTGACATCATGGAAAGCAAAGAAAAGAGATAAAAAGAAAGTTTGGTCTTCTGTGGCATGGTGGACTCACCATATCCATTCCCGCCTGAAGTCCATCCAGATGCTGTTCAGTTACAGGAGCCAACAAACTCCTCTCTGTTGTTGAGGTCAGCTTGGGCTGTTTTCTGTTCCTTGCCACTGAGAATGTCCTGAATGATAGAAGAGGCTTGCAATGCAAACACTGCTCACAATTCTTAAGCAGAGTGCTCTCTCCACCTGGGATCTCAAAACACAGGAAATCATCACCCCAGAAAATCTGCAAACCATTTGAGGCTTAAGATTGGAGGGTTACATCATACTCTGTGAGAGGAAAGGCCACCTTCGGGGCACATGCTGTCCAAAATCCTGGAGGAACGGATCCCAGAAACTGTCAGAGCAGTGGACATCACCTGGCATTAGATGATCTCAACTACTCCACCATGAGGATGGGGCATCCTTCCTGAGGCACAGGGTCTCTGGCAAGTCCCTTCTGGACACAGAAGGGTTTGTGGTAATGCTCACCAATTGCTAGAAGCATGGGGCGGAAGCAGACTCTGAATATGTGTCTTTATGAATACCAGCATCCTGCTTCCAGGCTTATTTCAGGAAATCCCTTACTTAGGGCTTAAAGACTAACTTGTGCTCCGTAAGAGACAGTTCAGGCTCGTGGTGAGCAGGGCAGACACAGGGGTCAGACTGCCTGGATGTCCCTCCCGGCTTCCCAGGGACTGGTGGGCCCAAAGCGGGGCCCCAGGGCTGGCCAGCTGGCAGATACGGGCCCAGCATCCAGTCCCAGCCAGTCCTCTGCGGTTTCTTGAGGGCTTGGGGGATTGCTCTGTAGGGGGCTTCCTGAGGCTGGCTCTCCCCCAGCTGTCTCGGGTGTCATCATGTCTGAAGGAGTCTAGCCTAGAGACTGAGAGCATTAAGCATCTGCAGCCAGCCTGTTGGGGGTTGAACCTTAAATCCACCACCAACTGATTGGGCACATTTCTTAACCGCTCCGTACCTCAGTTTCCTCCTCTGTAAAATGAGACAACAAAAAAGGAACTTCCTCCTAGAGTGGCCTAGAAGATCAGGGAGAGACTAGATGTGCTGTTAGAACTGTCTGGCACCTAGTAAGTGTTCAGTAAGTATGAGTTATTAGGTTGCCTGTAACTTGCAACTAAATAATGGCACAGAGATACAAAAAAAAAAAAAAAAAAAAAGAACTGGGAGAGAAAAAAGAGAAATGCACATGCCAAGCAGAGAGTGCTGTTCCGTTTCATGTCTGACCAAAAAGGGAGGAGTTGGGATGCTTTTATCAAGGCCGATCTTCTTCCTCCAGCCTGGGTGGGGTTTCTGTGCTGGGGCCATGAGACAGGAGAGGAAGCCCAGCTCTGCCCTTCCTGTTGCCACCAGCCGGCCCTGCCAGCAACGGATGTGGCTTTCTTTAATGCTGCATTAATTTTACTCTTAATAATAATAACAACCGTTCCTCACTTTTAAATTTCACATTAAGTTGACAGGACCCTTTCACATCCTCACCAGAGAATAAGGCAGTCTACTGCTGTCCCACTTTACAAACGGGTAGAGTATAAGCATGGACTGCCATCCTGCTTTGATAATATTAAAAAACATGCAACCATCAAAAATTCAGTTCTTTCCTGCCTTGTATTTCTTATTTTAAAATTTTCTGTCATTAAAAAGCATATTGTTAATTTTTCCATCTTTTTTTTTAAATAATAGCGGCCAACTTGTTTGAGCATCAGGTGTACAGGCACTGTCTTAAGAACTTTATTACTATGTGTTAG
This sequence comes from Tamandua tetradactyla, assembly GCF_023851605.1. Lineage (NCBI taxonomy): Eukaryota > Metazoa > Chordata > Mammalia > Pilosa > Myrmecophagidae > Tamandua > Tamandua tetradactyla. The sequence continues at coordinate 166,196,633 of NC_135333.1, forward strand.
GTCATTTACTTCTCTCAATCACCCTATTAGATGGTATGCTGGTTTGCTAGCTGCCAGAATATGGTATATGGGAACTGGAATGGCTTTTATAAAGGGGAATTTAATAAGTTGCAAGTTTACAGTTCTAAGGAAGTGAAAATGTCCAAATTCAGACACCAACAAGAAGTAACCTTAATTCAAGGAAGGTCCATGGGTTAGGAACACCTTTGTCAGCTGGGAAGTCACGTGGCTGGCATCTGCCTCTCCAGGTTCTGGCTTGCTTAACATCTCATGGCAACGTCTGCTGGGCTCCAATCATCTCCCAACATCCGTGTCTCTGTTCTCCACGTGTTCACATCTGTGTCAGCTCTGCTGTGAAGTTTCTATCAGCTCTGAAGCTTCTCTCATTTCTCTAGGCTCTGTCCTTTCTGGTGTTTCTCTTGTTTCTGTCAGCTCAGAAGTTTCTCTCCAAAATGTTTCCTCTTTTAAAGGATTCCAGTAAACTAATCACCCACCTGGAATGAATGGAGTCACATCTCCCTCTAATCAAAAGTTCATTGGGCATATCACATCTCCATGGAGATAATCTAATCAGCACATTCCAACCTACATTGTTGAATCAGGATTAAAAGAAAGGACTGCTCCCACAAGATCGGATCAGGATTAAAACATCGCTTTTTTAGGGTACATAATAATACTTTCAAATGGCTATTATTATTCCTTCTTACAAATGACAGCACTGAGGCAGAGTGACCTGCCAATTTGGGTTTAAACCCAAGTAGTTTGGTTCCAGAACCAACTCACTCAATTATTACACTAGTTGACATATTCATGGTAGAGCTTTAGCAGAATCAATAAGGCAAAAAGATGAAAACATTCCTTTTTAAAGTATAACTCCAACACTCAGATAAAATTACTGTTAACATTTGGTATATTTTAGTGTCTATAAAAACAGGTACAAGGTAAGAGAGGAAGGGACAGGCATATATCAAAATTACTTGTGTTTTAATTTCCTAAGCTGCTTAAGCAAATACCATGAAATGGTTCCACTTAAACAATGGGAATTTATTTGCTTACAGTTTTGAAGCAGGAAAGTGTCCAAATCAAGGCATCATGAAGGTGATGCTTTCCTCCTGAAAACTGGCTGCTGGTGATCCTTGGCTCCTCTGCTACACGGGAAAGTCTGCTGGCTTCTCCCTTCTCTTCTAGGTTTCATTGATCTCAGCTGCTTGCTTCAGTGGCTGTCTCCTGTCTGTCTGAGTTCATTCCTTTATAAAGAACTCCAGTGATGGCATCTAGACCCATCCTGACTGGTCTGGGCCACGCCTTAACTGAAGGAACCTCATCCAATGGTCCTGCTTACAATGGGTTCACACTCACAGGAATGGATTAGAATTAGAATTAAGAGCATGTTTTTCTAGGGTACATACAGCTTCAAACCACCACATTTGAGGGGCTTTTAAAATAAGCATATGCTTGAGATACTGTACTCAAGGAAGAATGGCAGGAATGAGTGCTTTGGGAAAAGAGAATTGGGTGATACTAATAAACAGTTCCTCTTTTCCCATCCCTTTCTCCAATTGCCCCATCCTTACCCTAGCTGAAAGCCACTGGTGATTCTTTCCAGTCTTTTCTCTGTGTAGCTACACATGCATACATGCACACACACTTATAAATGACAAATGAACAAAAGTGGAAGTAAAAAATGTCCCAAGGCAAGCAGTAGATGGTGGCACATAATATGACAAAATTCCTAACTGCTCTGGCTCTTTATTGATAGGCTTTTTTTCAGGATCATTAGCTCCTCCTGTGAATTTAGTGTTTTGTGATTTGGCCGGTAGAAGTGGCTGCGCCAGTCCCCTGCTCAGGGCCTCCCAGGGCCTTGTACCCCGGGCAGATTTGTGCTTTATGCTCATGTAGACACAGCCTCACACCAACACTCTGGAGAACTGCCTGCATTGTATCATCCACTTGGGCCAGCACAAGTTCCTGTGAAGAGGAGGACAGGACAGATGCCACAGGATGCTGATGTGTTGAGGAAGGAGTAAGAACCCAGGCCAGTGACGGTAGAACCAGAATTTGCTGCTTCCTCCCCTCCGCTCCATTGAAGAGCCACAGCATTGCATTCCGGGGTGGAAACTCCCAGCATGGCTTTACTTCCTGGTGCACTCTCCGTCTCCCCGAGTGGACTGTGCACTCCTTGAGGCCCGGATCAGGCCTCAGCATCTTATCTGTCTGCCCCTCTATCTCCCCACCGCGGGAGTGGCACTTGAACTGAGAGGGAACGGCAGTGTCTTGTTGGGATGAATGAAAGGCTGCATCATAGCAAATGCCTATTAAGAGGCTGCTTTGACCTCAAAGCCACGTTAATAAGACAAAAGCTTCCATTCCAATCTTACAACAATCCCATAAGGTAAATTCAGATTCTCTTGTAATGCCCCCACCACCACCACCCGATTTACAGAGAAGGAAATTAGACAGAGAGAGCTTGAGTAACTTCTCCAAGGCCACACAGCTAACAAGTGGCTGGTTGCATTCAAACCTGGGATGCTGAACTCCCGAGTTCAGGTTCTCAACCTCTATACTTTTTCTTCCACCTCCCTGTGCCTCCTTCAATTCCAAGGTCATTACTATTGTCTTAAGATTTCACTTTTATCACGTCACTCCCCCCAGTCGAGAACCGGCAAGGTCAAGTGTCCCATCATGGCATACGAGGTTGTATGTAGTTGTCCCCAGTCTCCTGTCCCATCACCTTTCCACTTTAGAGGCAGTAGGGATTTCACTGCCCTCAAGGCTGCTTGTAATCGCTGGCTAAGCCGAGGCACGCCACGCAACCTCTCCCCACCTCAAGTTCCTCAATGGTCCTGAGCTTGCCTGACACTTACGAGGAGTGACGCACAGACCTTGGGAACAGCTTACAACGAACTTTCAATAAAGGGCCAGATGGTAAACATCTTCAGTTCTGTGGGACCTCCAACCATTCAGCTCTACCACCTCAGTGTGAAAGCAGCCATAGGTACATAAATGAACTGGCGGGGCTGCCTTCCAAGACTTATTCATGAACCCCCCAAATTTGAATTTCATACAATGTTCATGTGTTGTGAAAGAGTCTTATTTTGATGTTTTCCCAATCATTTAGGGCCATTCTCAGCTTCCCAGGATGTACAAACATAGGTCCAGGCTAGCCGCAGGCTGTAGTTTGCCACTCTTAGAACATGGCCTGGGCCAGAGGGAGGGCTGAAAAGATCTGAGAGAAAATGCATGACAGAGACCACGTAGGAGGTTTGGAAGGCGCCGAGGACTTTGGCTTGGTCGGCACGTGCAGATGAAACAGACCTGTCAAACCAGAGAGTGGTTGAGGAGCCAACATCTACTGAAGGCCACCTGGCAGGGTTCCACTTCTTCCAAGTGCTCACACTCGGTCCTTGGACAGACCCTGCATCTTCCATTCTATCCTCAGAGACGATGAGTGAAGCCCAGAGAAGTTAAGCAGTGTGCCCAAAGAGACACAGCTTCTAAACAGCACAGTCAGGATCTGAACTTGGGTTTTCTAGGACACTAAAGACATGCTTCGTCAACTGTGCCTTCAGTTTTAGTTTCCCAGCTGCTAAAACAAACACCATACAATGGGTTGGTTTAACAACAGGAATTTATTGGCTCACGTTTCAGGGGCTAGATGGCTTGCTTCCTGCTGAGGCCCGTATGTTCTGGTTGGCTGGCAATCTTTGGAGTTCCTCAACTTTTTTTGTCATAGGCCAATGCACATGGCAGCATCTCCTCCTTTTTCTTCCAGGTTCCATTGTCTGCCAGCTTCCAGCTGCTCCTTGTGGTTTCTCTCTCTCTTGGTCTGACTTTCCCTCTGCCTATAAAGGACTCCAGTAACCTGGGTTGGAGCCCACCTTGATTCAGCGGGCCACATCTTAATGGAAGAAACATCTAGAAGAGCTCTTCTTTATAATGAAGACCAAGAACATGTCCAAATTGGGGTGCACAATTCAATCCCCAACATCATCACTTGCCAAACAAAGATTATTTGAGAGTCTGCCACATGCAAGGCGCTCTGACCTCATGGGATGTATGATCTTCTAGCAGACTAGACATCCCAATGAGCAACTATAACCCAGCATAAGAACTCCTGTAATGCACATACATGAGAAGGGCTTGGAGTTAAGGCACTGACCCACGTTTGAGGAATCAAGAAGGCTTCTGAAGGAAGTGATGTATAAACTGAGTCAGATGATTGAGAAGGAAATACCCAGGAGAGAATGAAAGAAGGAATAAGAATACTCACCTACAATTTCTGACCTGCTTAGCCAGGTTGTCAGCTGGAGCCCCTACCCTTCAGAAATCTGGTTAAACTTGGCCCAAACTCTCCTTCCCTGTCTTTGATGGCCCAAAACACCCCCCAGGAGGGCTGCCCTGTGCTCTGTCCTTGCATTCCCAGCGCTCATCCCCGCTCAGTCTGAGAGGCGATCTCGGTTTTGCCCCACAGTTCCCTGGAGACGGAACTCAAGCTCTTCTCTCTTTTCCTCAGCACTTACTTAAGTATTCCATGAGCTCGGCAAACCTGACTCAAACTTTGGGTGTAGGGAGGGGCGTATCTCGGGAGGAGTCGCTTCTGGAGAGCTGTGCTTCCGCCCCCTCCCGGCCCCGCTTCCTCCATGGAGCTGAAAACAAAGTCCTCCCTTTGTCTCACTCAGAGTTGTCCTGCCCACCTCCGGCTCCAGGAACTCTCGGCTTCTCCTTCCAGCACTTGGCAAAGTGTTTTCCCAACAAAGACAGCTTTACCTTCCTAAGAGGAATCTCAACAAATTGAAACATATGTTGTCTCATTTAATTCTTTAAGTAAATCTCCAGGGTATTTGCCCTTCCCCATTTTATAGAAGGGGAAACTGAGTGACGAGCCCAAGTGATAATGGGAGTTGTTCAACACAGGACTGTCTGAGTCCCAGTTCTCCTGTGGTGGGCGCTCTCTGCTCAGCTTTCCTGCATCACAGCCAGTGGTTCTGGGCAAGGGGGAGACCTGGGAGGGGAGGGAAGGAACAGGCATATTGGTGATATGGGTACAGGAGAGAATATTAGTTTCACTGGAGACACTTGTTTCCAATGACTTAAGCCTCCATACCTTAGGGTGAAGGTTTCCTACTGTTGTTTTTTACCCTGGGCAAGACTGGCTTAAGCCAAACACCGCAAACAGACAGGACTCCTTTATAGAGGGACAGAATCAGTGAGGGTTGCTGTACCCTGGGCTCGGTTGAGGAAGAGACTGGGGCCCACCTGGCTGTTGGTTGGATCTTAGAACATTCCTGAAAATAGCCCTGCAGACCTGTGGTAACTGAGCAGACTTAAGGAGACTGGGAGAAGAGGAAACAGGAAGTGAGGAGAGAGCAAAGGGGGCAAAGGAGAGATGGTGCTGCATTCAAAAGAGCAATCTCAGGTTAAAGATGAGTCCTGCTATTCACATCAGAGACTCTGGAGAAGGTCGCACAAGCCAAGGTCTGGCCCAGCTCTTTGGAGAGCTCTGTTCCAAGTAGGGGAAATAAAGATACTGGAAAGTCCAAGTCTCAAAATACGAATCGAGGCCTCACTGTCAGCTTAGAAGGGTTTTGAGGACAGAGTCACTAGTAGAGTGCAGTACCGGCCAGTTCTGAACCACGTCCACATGTGGCTTTGTGAGTTCCAAGAGGAAGGCTTGACGTGCAGCAAAGAGCAGCGAGCCCCGCCTTCAGGAAGCCTGGAGAGAGGAGCGGCAAAAGTGTGCTTCCTCTTCCCCTCTCCCTCCAAGCCCAGAGGTCATAGTAGGCTGACACAGCCTCCCCCGCCCCCCCCCCACCCCCACCCCGCACCCTGGGAGCAGCTCAGCCCCCTGCGCCCCACCCCTGCAGCCACCTCAGCCCATCACACAGGCAGCTCCTTACCCAGCTGTCTCGGGGCCGACCGGGTGAGACGGAAGGAAGTCAAGTGGGAATGGCAGGCGCTGGCTGGGCCCAGCAGTAGGGGGTCCCGGGGACCTGGAAATAGGAAATCCCCCTTGGCACACACAAACATGAGGGGCGGTTCTGTCATCTCTCTGACTCAGTGCCCTCTCACAGGTCTCAGACCCCGCTGGCCACAGCTGTCCTGCTGAATCTGTCACCCTAGCTCTTGATCCCACTGTGCCTTAGTTTCTTCAGATGTAAAGTGGGGAGAATAAAGGACTTTATTCCGTAGAGTCATTGGGACGATTAAATGAGTTAATCACCTGAAGCAGTTAGAAGGATGCACAGGGGGCTCCCATCATCCCAGTGGGTGTTATGAATTTCAGTGCACAGGGTGGGGGTTGGACAGAAAAGGGCCCTGCAGACAGCAGTCCTCACCATTAAGGACCCCATGCCCTTTACGTCGATGAAGACTAGATCAGCCACTGGGTTCGAAGAGTCCCCAGCATTACGTGAGGCTGCGCTGTCCCTTGAACCACAGAGGGTGCGTTTCTGGGACAACTGTATATATTTTGTAGGTTCCCTGTAATGAGTCATTCAGCATTTGTAAGAAATCCTACTATCTGTGCTGACACAGCAGGGACATTCCTGGTCATTCACTCAAAAAACTAGTTTTCAGCATGTGTCTGAGCACCCCGTGGTGACCTCATGTCCACTTGGCTGTGGCCCTGACTGTGCCGTGAGCGTCGGGGGGCGGGAGCTACACCTGCACCTGCACCTGCCCGCCTGGCTCTGACCCTGGCCCGGCCTCCGTCTCAGCTGCTCCCTGCAGTGCCCGGTGCTACCCTAAGGGCCAGCTGGGGTGGGCGGGGCTCTGCAGGGCAGTGCCTGCAGGGTGGGACCGGGCAGCCAGCCAGCCACATCTGCAACTGAGGTCAGATACATGAACATGCTATTCACCATCACAAAGGTACTGTCCTCTCCTTCTATCTTCATCCTTTCCACTTTTTAAAATTTTATTTTACCCCATCCCCCTATTATTTACTTATTTTTTAATTTATATTTTCTTACTCACCTGTCCATTCCCTGGACAAAAGAAGCCTCAGACACAAGGTTTTCACAATCACATAGTCACACTGTAAAAGCTATATAGTTATACAATCGTCTTCAAAAATCAAGGCTACTGGAGCACAGCTCAACAGTTTCAGGTACTTCTCTCCAGCCACTCCAATACACTATAAACTAAAAAGGGGATATATATATATATATATATATATATATATATATATATATAATGGATAGGAATAACTTCCAGGATAACCTCTTGACTCTGTTTGAAATCTTCAGCTACTGACCCTTTATTTTGTCTCATTTCTCTCTCCCCACTTTTGGTCAAGAAGGCCTTCTCAACCTCTTGATGCTGGGTCCCAGCTCATCCCAGGAGTCCTGTTCTTTGTTGCCAGGGAGATGTACACCCCTGGAAGTCACGTCCCATGTCAGGAGGGATCTCTTTCCACGTTTGATAGAGATATGGGCACACAACAACATTTATCCACTTTAAAGAAAGCAGCTGGGCAGGCATAATAATGAAAGCCCCTGCACTTGGCCTCAGTGTTTGAGGGGTGACAGGGAGTGGTGGGGCCTGCAGCTAAGGGGAAACCCCAGGTGCTTTGTGAAGGAGGCAGCTGCTGCTCTGCTGCAGCCAGGTGTTCCAGAAAGGAATGTGGGCTCAGGTTACCATATCCTCCAGGTTCTCAAAAGCAGAAACCTGGATTACATGTCCCAGTTTTAAAATACTGGTTCAATTTTGTGAGAAAAAAAAATCTCAATGTAAGCCAAAAAAAAAAAAATTAATACAATAAAAAAAATGAGCAGAAACATCTCAGTGTGCTGTATTTCTCCTGGTCACTGTGTTTTGGCCTCTGGTAGAGGAGATAAGAGCTTGGGTTCTTGGGCTGGGCATTCCAACGTTTCGGGTTCTGGCTCCTGCTTACCATTGTGCCCTTGGGTAAGTCATTTCACCTCCCTACACCCACTTTCTTTACTTGTAACATGTACGTATCTACTGTTGAGAGGATTAAATGAGACCGTGCACGTAAACTGGGAACCCAGGGCCTTGTGGGAAATAGGTGTCCCTTAGCAACTATTTGTTGAATAAGCTGCCAGAGAACACAGCCTAAGTGTCAAAGTAGTAGCACATTCAAGGCAGTGACCATGGGTTGGTCAGTAAACCCAGGCATAGGCCTTCAGAGCTCCCTTGTCCTTTACTCTGGAGCACAGCAGTCAGTAGTCAACTGTGCCATTGGCTCATTAATGCCCTCTCCCTCTCTACAACTTAAGACCAGTGTAGGCAGAGCCTGGTGGATTCCTGAGAGGCAGGTGACGTGTCCTTAGAGCCCAGAACCTGGATTCAGGCTGTCTGAATGTGACTTGCATGATTGCCACTTATAAATTAAGGGAACTCGAGCCTGGTCCCTCACCTATAATGTGAGGCTAATAAGAGCACCCATCTTAGGAAGATGACGTGACCCAATACATGCAGATTACTTGGAGTGATGCCAGGCCCCTAGTAACTGCTGGAGAACTGTTAGATTTTATTCTCCACTCTAGCCCCAGTGCCAGCATGAATGAATGAAGTGGGGACTGATCATCAGCAAAGGTTAAATTTTAGAGGGGCTGGATGTGGCGAGTGCATGGACAGAGGTCCAGGAACAGTAATTAGCAGGGTGCTCTTTGCAGGAATGTGAGTGGACCAGATGGAATGGGGCGCAACCTTCATGCAGGCAGGTGGCGGGAGTGGGCCAGCAGATGTTGAGGCCACATTTTTATGGGCTTGTTGCAAGCTAAAGTGTTTGGTCTTTAACCTGCAGGCAGTGAGGAGTTGGATGACTTGTATTTTAACATAGATATTATTTTGCTGTAGATTACGACATGCTACAGTCTCCTGTTCTGTATTTGGGTTTGGTCTTTTCTTCCTCTGCCCCTCCTTCCCTCCTTCCCTCTTTTCCCTCTTTCTCTCTCCCTACCTTCCTTCTTCCCTCTTTCACCCTTTCCTCCCTTCTTTCTTTTCTTTTCTTCCTTCCTCCCTCCCTCCCTTCCTCTCTCTCTTCCTCTTTCATTTCCTCTTTTCTCCCACCTCTCTGCCTCTCTCTTTCTAATTGCATCTTTTCCAATTCTAAAATTCTGTGCATTGTATTTTTTATGCAGTTGCAGTTGATTGGTATCTCCTGGGAACATTCACAGCAATTTTTTTTTTTTTTATTAAGTGGGGTTAGCCAGCTAATTGTACATCCTGTACAAAAGGGAAAATGTCTAATTTCTCAGCTCTGGTATTGTCAGATCCCATCCTGCTCAACCAGATGGTTAATTTATATTCTCAGTGTTACCCTTGGAGATCCCATATGGAGCTCTACATTGGGTGCCTGCGGGTCCACTTTCCTCCAGTGGCTGGACTAATGGTTCTCAACCAGGGGTGATCTGGCCCCCAGCCCAGGAACCCTGGCAAGGTCTAGATACATTTTCGGTTATCACAGTCTGGGTAGGAGTGCTTCTGGTGTTTAGGGCATAGAGTCCAGGGATCCTGTTCAACATCCTCCCACATGAGGGACCACCACTCACAGCAAAGCATCATGTGGCCCCAAATGCTAACAGCACCAAGATTGAGAAACCCCAGATTAGACTGAGACCGTTGACTGGGAAAGGAAAGTAAACTGAGTCCGTGGCCATGTGAAATAAGGATAGGGGTGGGGGAGGATGATTAACTTGAGGAAAATATCTGCTGGAAGCTATCTGTGTGAGTCAGGGTTCTCTAGAGAAACAGAACCAACAGAAGATATCACTAAATAGATTTATAAAGGTGTCTCACACCACCGTGGGAATGGAAGAGTCCAAAATCCTCAGGGCAGGCTGTGAAGCTGGTGGCTCCAATGAAGGGTCTGGATGAACTCCACAGGGGAGGCTCACTGGCTGAAGAGGCTGCAAATGAGTCTCTCTTCTTCCTCAAAAGTCCTCAACTGATTGGAATATCTTATTGAGGGAGACGCGCCTTAGTTGATCACAGATGTGATCAGCCACAGATGTAATCAAGTGGCTGATGATCTAATCCATGAGCCACAAAATATCCCTGCAACAACGGTCAGGCCAGTGCTTGCCCGACCAGACACCTGGGCATCCTCACTTGGCCAAGTTGACACCAGAACCCAACCATCACACAGCTGATAACTGAGGAGCTTTTGGTATTGGAAAGAAAACTAGAATTTGAAAATAATATCTTTTATGAGGAAAGGCAGTTTGTCTATTTTGAATTAGCATCCCTATTAAGATATTAAAATTTCAGTATATTGACCCTATGGAGAATTAGCCAATCAAAACTCATCAGCTGGAAGCCACCACAACCCTATGGAGAATTAGCCAACCAAAACTCATCAGCTGGAAGCCACCACTTGTCCATTTTCTCATAAACCCTAAAATATGTATACTCCTGAAAGACTACCAGCATGAGTAGCAACACCTGAGTTTGGCTTTGCAGCCTGACTTTGGCTTTGATTTTCAGGAAACATAGGTAAGAGTCTTGGAAGAGAGCAGGCACCAGACATCCATTTTGAAGGGGCAAAATGGAGCACTAAAGCACTTTTCCTATCCAAAGGGTAAAACATTGATCTTGTCTGTAGAAGTGGTGAGTCTCTTTGATCCCTGGGTTCATTGGGCAAATAATCTGTGTCACATAGATCCTGTGGTATCCATAGTAAACTCTGCCTGCCAGGCTCAGTGTTCAACCCTGTCCTCTCCTCTCTGTAATCACTCCCGAGTGATGTATAGAGTCCCCCGGCTTTAAATATTATCCATATGCCCATGGCCCTCCATGCTAGCCAGCCAATCCTGCCCCATTTCCTTGGCCCTTTTACCCTCCCTCTCTCATGAAGACCATTTCCTCTCTCCTCAAAGCCTCCAACAGCATTTTCCACTCCTCTGCATCAAGGACCTCACATACTGTTTCCCTGAGAAAATGAAAGTAATCAGAAGAAACTTCCACATGATTCCCTGGCATCTACCACTCGTTGTCGTGATTTTGATTTATGTTCTCCTAATGGCTAAGGCTTTGAGTATCTTTTCTGTTGCTTATTGACCATTTGTATATCTTCTTTTGGAAAATATGTATTCAAGTGCTTTGCCCTTTTTAAAATTGGGTTGTTTCTTTTCTTGACATTGAATTGTAGGAGTTCTTTATGTATTCTGAATATCAAACCCTTACCAGGTATATGATTGAAATGCTTTTCTTCTCCTGTTACTATGGGCAAACTGTTCAAGTGCTTTCTGTTAGAAAAATGCTGTACTTGAAAGCGAAGAAATGCTCACCCGATTATGCAGAAAAGAAGAATTTATTCACGATTCTGCAAGAAAGCGCGGAACACTAGAACCCGAAGCTGTCATACCTGTGTCTAGCTCGCAGCCCCACCCCTGTTTCTCCGCTGATTGGCTGCTCCATAGGTCACACCCTATACGGATAGTCTAACTAATTCAAATTTCCGGCGGAAGGTTCCTGCTTCGGATGACGCCTTAAATTTCAATGACCCAGGCAGTTACTTATTAAAACTTGTTTTTACCTGTTTGGCACCAGTTATAGGCTTACATCAGAGGTGTTCTCCTTCCCTGCTGGCAAAACTGGTTTGAGTTATTCTGCAGCCCTTTCCTGCACCATCTTGTGTGAAAGCTAAACTTAGCTTTCTTTACACTTTCCAAGGCCAAGCTCTCCACCTCTGTAGTAAATTCCATCTCCTCTGCCTATTCACAGACATCCTTCCCTTTTTCCCCCTGAATTCATCCCTTCTCTCCTCAATGGGATCATTCCTATCAGCTTATTTATAATATATTTCCATTTTAGAAGTCTTCCTTGACCCCCTGCATCTGTCTGATGCTATTGCCACATTTTTCAGCACCCTTAACAGCAAGAAGAGTTGCCCCTCATCCTATCTTCTGCTTTTCTCTTGAGCCCTTTCTAGTACACTTTCATCTCCACCAAACCACCCAGATCTCTCAAGGTCACCATGACCTCCAGTTGGCCAAATTCAATGGTCAACTTATGGTTCTGAATAAAACATTCAGCAGCTTCGACCCCATTGTTCACTCTCTCCTTCTTCACACACTCCTAACTGCTTGGGCGGACAGAATTATTTCCTAGTGGTGAGATGTCTTCAAGCCAGGGAAGATTTAGAATCAAATATGGAGATGATAAAGTAAAAAAAAAAAAAAAAAAAAATCCATAGTATAACGTATTTTTTTAAGTGTAAATTTGGAAATAAGATGGGTGTATTTGATACTTTAAGTACTTTTGATGTTTAAATGAATTTTGTTACATTGGAAGACAATTTGATATATTAAGAGACTTTTTATCAATTCTGGATTCTTTAAAAAAATTTAAAAGGGTTTTGAACCTGTTAAGATAAGTTTAATTTTATTGGTTTTATAAAAATGACTGAAGTCATTGGAATTTTTTTTAAGTCATAAAATTTATAGCCAGCTAATTTTGTTAAGATGGTTGTTAAGAGCCAAAATCTGGACTCTAGAGTCAAATTTAATAGGCTCAAAAACTAGTTCAGCTATATTACCTTAAGTTAACTCAATAAAGAAAGAATAGTCTCTTCACCAAATGGTTCTGGGAAAATAGAATATCCACACATAAAAGAATGAAATCAGACCCTAATTCATACAATATACAAAAATGAACTCAAAATGGAGCAAGGATCTCAATATAAGAGCCATAAGAATCTTAGAGGAAAACATAGGCGAAAATCTTCAAGATCTCATGGTTGGCAATAGATTCGTAGATAGGACAGCAACAGCATGAACAACCAAAGAAAAAAAGGAGTAAATTGAACTTGATCCAAGTGAAAACCTTTTGTACATCAGAGGACATTATCAAGAAAGTGAAAAGACAGCATAGAATGGTCTTGCTATAGAATGGAAGAAAATCATTTCGTCATATATCTGGTAAGGGTTTGATATCCAGAATATATAAAGAACTCCTACAATTCAATGACAAGAAAACAAACAACCCAATTTAAAAAAGGGTAAAGCACTTGAATACATATTTTCCAAAAGAAGATATACAAATGCTCAATAAGCAACTGAAAAGATACTCAAAGTCATTAGCCATTAGGAGATCGTAAATCCAAATCACAACGAGATACCAATTCATACCCATTAGGATGGCCATTATTTTTAAAATGGAAAATAAGTAGTGTTGACAAAGATTTGGAGAAATCGGAACCCATGTGTATTGCTGGTGGGAATGGAAAACAGTGCAGCTGCTGCAGAAAACAATGTGGCTGTTCCTTGGGAAGTTAAATATGTATTTACCCCGCAGTTCTACTTCTAGGTATAGACTCCCAAAGAATTGAAAGCAGGGACTAAAAATGTTTCTTTTATTTTAATTTTTACTTTTTTTTAGAGTAAGCAGGCAGAAAATTTATTGAAAACACATGTGAGAGGTCATGTAGGCACTCTAACAAAGACAGGTGAGAAAGGCGAGAGGCCCCCCACATTGGGGCAATTCGCTTTTATAGATTAGCTCAACTGACTTCCCGTCCCCCCTTCCTTGTTGAACAGATTCTTGTGCAGTAGTGCTCACCGCAGCATTATTCACAATTGCCAAAAGATGCAAATAACCCAAGTGTCCATCTGCAGATGAATGGATAAACAAAATGTGGTTTATCCATACAATGGAATATTATTCAGACATAAAAAGGAATGAAGTTCTGATGCCTGCTAAGGCATGGATGAACCTTGAAAGCATTAGGCTAAGTGAAATAAGCCAGACACAAAAGGAAAAATATTGTACTATTCCATTCCTATGAAATGTATAGAATATATGAAAGAAAGTAAATTAGAAATTACCTGTGCCTAGAGGAGGGAAAATGGGGAGTGATCGCTTAATGGGTACAAAGCTGGTCATGATGGCAATGACTATAGCACAACATTGTAAACGTAATTAATGCCACTGAATCATGCACTTAAAAATGGTTAAATGGAAAATTTAATGTCTGGCTGTATATGTATCAATATCACCAAAAATAAATAAATAAATAAATGTGACTCCAAAATAATCTTTCTTGTACACGAAAGTTGTCCTCAGGACATTGGAATATTCACAAAGGCACAATTTCCAAGAATTCATCTCCTTTTGGGTTTCTGAGAGGACTGTCGGGTGGAGTGGGGGAGCTCACTGGGTGGGTGGATCCACTTGCAAGCACCTCCACTTAGATCACTTGTCTACACTGGGTTTCTACCCAAGATTTTGGTTTCTGAAATGCTTTTGGCCCAGTAAAAGTTTCAGATATCTTGTTTTATTTGAATCGTAAGTTTTTGGAAACTCCTGAGGATCATTAGCCCAGAAGTACTGTGTCCTTTTACCAAAGCCTACAATATTGAATTCCCTACAAGACAGAAACAAGACAGTCAGTATAGGATACACGAGGAGGCTCTATTATGGACGCGAGGGCTAATGCAGGAAGGACATCTCTCTTATCACACAAGTGATTGTCCCAAACCAGGCTGCACTGATTGCTTGTCTGCAGTGGTGAGAATCAGGCATCAAATCAAATCAAATCAAATCATATTGAGCCGCACTTGCCAGTGTCTGTCCCATAAAAGGAGCTCGATGATGACTTGATCTGATGCTTGATTCTATCAGTTTCTAAACTTTGCATTCTTTCCAGCAGCAGGTGGCAAATTTTTTCTGTGAAGGATCATACAGTAAATATTTTAGGTACCTACCAGTGCCTATAACATGAATATTTCAAGTGATTTTTAACAGAGGATCTAAAAGCTGAATGGATAACAAAGTCAGGCTACATTCTTGCTGGCACTTACAGTCTAGGGAAAAATTAAGATGTCTGCAGAAGAGACCCCAAAGCACACAAGCCTGATGCTTCCATAGCATATGACAAAAAGTTTCAATGGAGTTAGTCATTTTCTACCATCAATTCAATAAACTCACTTGAAAACGGGATAGATTTGTTTCCATATAGCTACAGCAGGAACACATCTTCTTTTCCAATCCCTCATCTACCACATTTAAGTTCATACGTTTGGCTTCAATATTAATGCAATAATATAGCCATTATACGAAGAACACATCCTTGGAACAAATTAAAACCTGGATCCATTTCTTCATCTTGTTTACTCTGATCTGAATGATTGGTTCAGAATACATCAGAGCTTTTATTGGTATCAGTATTAAAGAATGTACCGGCTCACAGAACTGAGCTGTATAGCCTAATCAATACAAGACGTACTCAATGTCTCACAAGTATAATATAATTTGTAGGTTCATGTCCAAACTCAATAGAGTAAAATGAATGCTATAAAAGTATAGACTGTGTCAACATGACCCTAAAACCATCAGTCAATTCAGTCATCCGATAGCTGGAAATCCATTAAATGGGTTGTCTAGAAAATGAGCTCATACAGACAACGCAGTGATAAACTTTTTACTCATCAGCGGATGAGCTGAGCCTTGTGAAGACATAGGCCAGAGAGATGCTAAGACTGTAGGGTGCTCAAGAAATCACCAGGTCCAGTCCCCTGTCTGTGGTCAAGTCAATACTTAGCCTATTTTTAGCAAACTTGAGTAACGGGAATTGAACGGGATGGTCTTCCTTTGAAGTCTGTTCCAGGGTTCAATTAGGAAACGCTTTTGTATTCATAACCACCCTTGTGCTGCAATCTCAGTCTATTTCCTATAATTTACTCTTCCATAGAGATGGAAAACAGCTGGCCACTTTTCTCCTTGTGATAATCTTTCTCATGTTCAAATCCGGGCACACTCAATTTTCTCTTTTCCATGGTAAATAGCTCAAGCTCCTTTTGCCTGTTTTCAGAACACTCTATTTTCTAGCTATTGTTGTGGTTTTCTGTGGAATTGTCCATGTCTATTTAAAGTGCCAAGTCCTATACAGAGTAGTTTAAAATGGCCTTGCTCAGTCTGAGCAAGGCTGAAGGATTCTGTCTCAATCTTTGAATCTCAAAGATTTGACTTTATATCTCAAGGTCTCAAAGATAGAAGACTTTGGGTCTCAGAGTCTGGACCACAGGCCATGTGTAAATTTTAATTAGCCTGCAGGTCATTTCCATGACCCCTATGCTTCACCAATTTTTCCCTAAGTAAGGGTTTCATTCTGCTTTTGGAAAATGACTTCTCTTGATTGTCAAGGTCACTTAGTACATGATTTTCCTTCTCTAAGGTGTTAACCACATCCACCCAACTTGATGTCCTCTGTGATCAATAAATGTACTTCAAATAAATTACCTCAGACTCACACTAAGGTTGTTGACTGCAGCCGTGAAGACCAGGGAACCCTGAAATTAACACATTTACGTCACTAATGACTGTTCGCCCTCACTGGCTGCTTTGAAGCATGAACAACTCCATGGACCCAAGTGTGGTCACTTGGCTCATTGACTAGATGCAGGGGAAGCAACAACTAAGACCCAGCTTTGGTCCGGGCCAAGATTTTCCAATCTCAGCCCTGTTGACTTTTGGGGCCAAATGATGACCTGTTCTGGGGGGTCGTCCTGGGTGCTGCTGATCAGCATTCCTGGGCTCTACCCATGAGATGCCAGCCACATTACTGCGCCAGTTCTGACAACCCAGAATGTCTCCAGACATTGCTACGTGTCACCTGGAGGGCCACATGCTCTCAGGTTGAGAATCTCTATTTCTGATGCATGACTTCCCTCTGATCTTGTCTTTGCCTTGTTCTTCACTGCCCCACAGTCCTAGGGTTGCAGCTCTGAGCACTTGTCATGCTGAGGAGCGTTTCCAGAGAGTCTCATTTCATTCTTGAAATCAACGTTCTTACCCCATTTTATAGATCTGGGGTGGGTGAGCTGTGAAGGCCGCAGCCTGTGCTCCTTCCTCCACTAACACAGCCTCTCGGCAGGTGGGCGGCCAGTCAGCAACCGCAGCGGTCACCCACCCCTCTTCACCAGATGGAGACCTCACCTTGTCTTCTTTAAATAAAAATCTACCGTTGGCCCTCTGAGGCGGAGGAGAGGTAAATCCCCCTTGGAGAACCCCTGTCAGTGATGACCTTGAGAGATCTGGGTTGATTTTATTAAAGGAGACGGCAGTTTCCTAGTGCATCTTTAAAAAGAGCTCCTTTTTGTTTTTCTTTTTCAGCCTTCAGAGTTTCACTTCCCCTTGGTGTTTTCTCTACCACATGCCTCACACCCTCCTCCCATCCAGTCCACTCGTCCTGCTCATTGGGGTGCAGGGCTTACAGGGGGCCCTCTGTCCCCAGCATGTCCCCACTGCCTACAGCTGTGGCTCCCATTTGCATAGGGCTTTGCAATTTTAACAGCGCTAAGCCCTGCGCTGGCACGTCTGACTCCTACGACCTGGGCGGGAGCTGGGTGGTGGGGTTAGGACATGGGGTTAAGGACCCCCGTCTGGGAGGCCTGTAAGTAACCAGGCCACCGACCTCACCCCCATGCTCTCTCTAGGGGGGCATTTGTTCGGGTGAGGTGGTCCCGAGTGGCATCAGCGTCATTTTCTCCATTCAACGGTCTCATCGCCTTCATTACAGACGAATTTATTTTTCATTCAGGGACTCCCAGCTCCAGGGAAAGCCTGTTCCGGGCATCCTTTCTAGACAAACGGTCTCTCCTGCCCGGCGCCCCAGCAGCCCCCCTACCCCCACCCCATGGGCGGCGCTGGGGATTTCCTCCCCCTCCTTTCCTGCGGCACATCCGCCCCTCCCCAGCTCCCGGCCACCCACTCCGGGAACCCCGGAAGCCACTCTCCAGCCACCCAGTCTCCTCCCATCATCTCTCCCAGGCCTATCTGCCCAGACTGAAGTGGGAATTTGATAAAGTACTGTATGGGAGCTCCCAAGCTCTACATACATGAAAGGCAGTACAACAAATTTAGTGTATGATGTTGAAAGGGCATCCTGTTTGCTCAGATCCTTTGTCCCTCAGATTTTGTCCCCATAGGCCTTTTCTTGCCAATGCCCTGAACCCATGGAAGCGTACTTCCCGGCTGCCTGATTTCTTTATCTCGCTGATTTCTCTCCTCCCTTCCTTAGAGCCCTGAATGTTATCACCTTGCCGTCATGTCCACTGAAGTTCTCGGGCACTTTTCTTTAAAGAAGGGAGAAATGGGCATGGGTAGGCCCAAGCAGGACTCAGTAAAGAGGGAGGGTTTGCGGATATAGGTGACAGAAACGATTATTGAGAAAGCAGAGTCCTGGGGAGATAAGAGAAAGTATGTCCCAAGAATAGAAACAAGGACTCTCTGAGCTGGGAGGGACTGAAATAAGATGCGGGTGGATGCAGAGAAGTTTGTGGAGGGGCTGGAAGGGAGCATTGCAAGGCTCTGGATGGTAGTACATTTGGAGGCTGAAGGCGGGGGATGAGTGGGGGTGGGGGTGGGCATTAATTGGCCCAGCATGCTGAGTGGCCCAGTGCCAGGTGAAAAGAGGGTTATTGGTTGAGCACAGGTTGAAGGTTTAGAGAGCAGGTGTTGGAAGAGAAGGTTGTGAAGGAGCAGAGCATGCAAATTCAAACTGGTAACCCATGGAATCCAGGCTGGGCAGGAAGGAAGTGAAGCAAAGAGGGTTAGGAGACTTGGATGGATTCCTTAACAAGAGGGACAGTTGAGGTCTGAAGCCTTGGGATTGGAGCACACACTGTCTGACAGAGAATACTTCTGGATGATGACAAGACCCAGGATGTGGCAATACAAGTGGGGTGGTCAAGGACAGTGAGGCAAGGCCACTGAACACACTGTGTGGACATGCTTCTGTTTCCAAGGTCTTGCCTGGTGTCCCAGAAAATGGGAAAACATCACCAACCCTGTCCCAGGAATAAGTCTTGAATGACTTAAGCTGTGCCTTGCCTCTGATCCTGTCTCCATAACCCTCCCAGCACTCAATTTCCCCAGCTTCAACTCCGCCTTTTCCTCCTTCTTTAGATTTCTTGCAGGCTTTTTATTCCACTTTCAAGTAATGGTTTTGATGCCTCCCAAAAATGATTATGCTTTTTTCTATCCCGGCAAGATATCTTCAGATGCCCTCAACTGTTTCTTCTTCCCCAAAACCTCAGAGTAAGCTGCTTTCACCAGCTGTTTGGGCCCCAGTTGGGATGTGGAAAGGCCCCCTGGACATTGCAATTGCCCAGGATGATGGCAGCCTTCCAGGTGAGGAGAAGACCTTCAGCCAGCTTCTCAATGAGCATGGGGGGCTCAAAGCCGACCATCCCACTTAGGCTCAACTTTTTACAGGAGCCAGGTAGGTAAATAAATAAGTGCCGTCACCCAGTGTCGTAGGATAGAGAGGGGCCAAAGCAGGCTGGAGGAGCTTGTACCATCCATGTGGAATAAGGACTGCTCAGCTCGAAAGTCATGGCCATGCAGGAACGTGGGCTCAGTGTTGCCAGAGGTTTTAATCATTCAAAAGAAGCCAGATGTCTAGATTTGTATGTACAATCTCCTGGTTTTTAAGAGATAGGGACTCATTCAAAAGAAATTTCGATGTTCTGAAAATGATCATGGTGATGAATGCACAGTTACGGGATGATATCATGAACAGTTGATTGTATACTTTGGAAGAATTGGAGGGTGAGTGAATATATCTCAATAAAATTACATTAAAAAAACAAAACAAAGCAGTAGCAAAATGCCAAAAAAAAATTTTTTTTTTGAAGTACTATATTGCCCAAATCACCCTGATGTTGAATTTGGCTCTGGGCTGCCAGTTTGCCTGAGTAAGCGTGGGACAAGGCAGAAATTGGGAGAAAGCTTGTTTTCAGCCTGGAAATTTGGGAGTGAGAGTAGGGACTGGGGTATGCTGATAAAGGGAGTTCTTGTGAATGTTACAGTTCTTTTTTTCTCTGCTCTGACTCAAGTCATAGTTAAACGATTCTGAGTTTTCCTCTCCCATTTTAATTCTCTTTATCTTTAACCCTTTGGAAAAGTCTGTGAAGTGTGCACAGCCTAGGTTGATCCTATTTACTGGGAAATTGAGAGAGAAGTAGTGAAAGGAAGTAACACTTCTCTGATTGAGCATTCCTCTGGGGTAGTGCGGTATAGCTGCAGGCAGGTAGGAACTCAGAGGACCTGCAGAGCCAGGTAGGGTGCACAGGTGGGCAGAGGCCCAGGGCACAGCTGGTGGGGGATGGGGGTAGGACTAGAATAAACAGGGGCCCACCCTGGGGCAGGCAGATCTGGGACACATTCCCAAAGAGACAGGTGGTGATGATCCCCTAAGGTGGCAGAGGCTGATGAATGGAAAGTTTTCCCCAATATGTTGCCAGGTGAAAAGGCAGGTTATAGGAAAATATTGTAGTTATCATGTTTGTAATAAATCAATGAACATTTATGTGACCATATGTGCATAGAAAAAAAAGGTTGGAAGAAGATGCACAAAATATTAAAGTATATATTATTAGGTAGCAGGATAGTGGGTGAGTGTAACATTGGCACAATGCATAAGTATTGCTTCTGTGGTGTAGGATATACATAGGGCTAACCCTCAGAACCTGCACTTTTCTAAGCGCTTCACCAGTACTGACTGATCTGATCTCAGGACAGCCTGATGAAGTGGATACTATTACTATCCCCCAACGTACTGATGAAGAAACAAAGGCCTGAAGAAGTTTCACAATTCACAGTTAGTAAGTGGCAGAGCCAGTTTTGAAGCAGTGGGGAAAACTGTTACAATTGTTTTTAAGAAGAAAAAAATTATCTCCACATGAACATCTGAGCTATCATTTGAGAATCTGTGTCCTGCAGTATCTTTTTTTCCAGGTGGTAGTTTGGGCATTTAAGAATTCTCACCTGATTCTAGCCCGACACATATCAAAAGTCTGCTTGGTAGATGTACCCAGGATGACTTCATCTGCTTTCTTTTCTGAAACTCATGGACCAAACCCTTTTCCTAGTTTTGCTTCTTTTCCAGTCATTCTACATATTTTTATCAAGTGTGTAAAATCAGTGTTCACCACTCAGCTATGTCTTTTATTCTTTCTCTGTCTTACCTTAACATATACTATATTATGAAGAAGCCTAGGTAAAGATTGAATTGTTACTGTGTATCAGGCTTTAGGCTAAGCACCTTTCAGATCGATCTCATTTTATTTTTTATCAGTTCTATCTTATTTAATTCTCACAATGATCTTATCAATTAAGTGCTTAATTGGCCTCAATTTATAGATGATGACTGCAAGGCACAGAGAGGTTAAGTCATTTGCCCAAAGCCACACAGCAAGTAAATGGGGGAGCTGGGATTTGAACTCAGGTTGGCCTGATTCCAGACCTTGTGCCCTGAAACCCTGCACTTTCCCACTAGCTCTACTCATTGGTTACACGGAGGGGATGAACAAGACTTCTTTGTCCTGGCCCTCAGAGTGGGCATAGACATCTCTGATGGGCCAAGGCCGCCTGCTTTCCCTGCCTAGCTCTATTACTTTTGGCTAAAAACCATGGCAACCTGGAATAACCCAGGCCCCTCTGGCCCGCATTCCTGACGCGTCTGCCAGGCCACTATGTCTCACTTATGCAGATTACATCAGTACCCGGGTCCCGAGCTGAGAAGTCAAAATCTCCTTCTCTTCACATTTATGTAGAAACCTTTTCAGTCCATCAGTCTGTCAACATAAGTTTTCCTTTAACTTTCTCTTCACTCCCATTCTGGCCCTGTTCTAACTTTCCAAGTCTCTTCTGGAACTTGTTTTCCTTCTGTACTTGGAAAACCCAGGACTAACTTTGTCTTGAACACTTCCCTTCTCTTGGCTGGCCAGCCGGCTCTGGAGGATACTCCTCTTTTTCTTTGGGACATGGACCCTTGATTTCAGATCATACTGCTGTTGAGGAATTGGTCACTTTCTCCCTGAAACCACTTGTACATGGAGAATAAGATGCATCCCTCCCTTCTCCTGATCCAAAGATCCACAGTGTCTCCTCGTGTGCTTATTCTACCTAAGACTGCTCAGCATCATTTAAACCAGCATGGGGTAGAAGGCGGTGAGAAATACATGGGTATGACCTGCAGCTGGGTCTGTAGCAAGCGGCCACCTCCCAGATCTGTGGAGTGGTTGCATGACCTATTTTTTCCCCAAACCCTTTAGTTTTCTCTGGTAGGGAAAAGTTTATGCTCTTAAAAAGCTCCTTTAAGGGCTTAGGAACATTCCTTCTTAGCCACACTGTTGTAGGTCTAAAGCTGCCATCCCCAAACTCAGACCAGCTTGATGCAGTGGGAAGAGTCTGCAAAGCTATAAACCCAGCTATACCGGTTAGGTGTGCGCTGTTTTTTGTTTTTTGTTTTTGTTTTTCTTGCATGGGCAGGCACTGGCAGGCGAGAACACTGAAACTGTGCCACCATGGCCTGCCCTGCTGTGCGTCTTTGAGTAGTCACTTAAACTCCCTGAGCCTGAATTTCTTTTTCTGTCAAATGCTAGTGGTAATTTTTGTAGAGTTCAGGTAAAGCGATTTGGAAAGCACTGACGACAATGCACAGGTAAGGTCATATTGTGCCATCAGGTTTCCGATCTTGGAGGTGCAGGCTGTAAAACCTTTTAAATGCAGACTTTGCTCCCCAGCAGGAAGTCAAAATCCTTTGGCAGTTTGTTTTAAGGTTAGAAGCAATGGGGGTGACAAGGTGGAGACAGGGGTGCTTGGGCTGCCTTGGCCCTTTTCCACTCTATGGTATAGACACTTGCATGTTTCTTAAGCTCAAAAGTGCACTGCAGAGGCAGTTTCAAGACCCTACACCCACTTCCCACCTGATTGTTTGTCTTAAGCCCCTTCTGTATAGAATTCTAAAACCACACCAGGTTGGAGTCTGTTGAGTTATAATATGAATTTTTAAAAATATATATATAGATAATATATTAACATATGTAATAAAAATATATCTATGTGAATAGTCATGGTATTCTTTTGAGCAAAAAGTTCTAAACTTTGCAAGATGTCGATATCGATAGGTGAGAGTGTTTATAATGGAGCACAGTGAATTTTTAGGCTATGGGGTTCACAATAGGGTCCAGGAAAGCTCCAACTATTAGGCAATAGAAAGTATCTCTAGTGTGAGGAAGCCAAAGAGTGAGAGTTAAGATCAAGAAGGAGTTGTTCTTCACAGGCCTATCAGTTAGGTATGCCTTGGGCTGCAATAAACAAACAGTGATTTAAGCCATACAGACACCTATTCTTCACTTAAGAAAACTAGGGTTTGATTTTTGTGCATCAACGATGCCATCAAAGACTCAAACCTTTCTATTTCTTCATCTAACCGTATTCTTCATGTTGGCTTTTTCTTTGCATTTATCACCTCATGGTTGCAAGATGGCTGCAGCGCCTCCAAGCATCACATGCCAGCATTCCTCCCATGCAAGAAGGAAGAAGGAGGAAAAGGAACCTGGACCCCTTCTCTCAGGAGGAGGGGGAGGTGGGGAATGTTTACTTAATGGGTACAGATGATGAAAAACTTCTGGAAAGAGTGCTGATGATTACACAGTGTTGTGAATGTATTTGATGCCATTGAATTATAAATGGCTGAAATCATAAGTTTTAAGTTAGGTGTATTTTACCACAATTAAAAAAAACAACAGAGAAAACAAAAAGCACTTCTCTCCACGTGGCTCTCTTCATGGGGGACAGTCTTTCCCAGGAGCCCCCAGTAGACGCTGCATTCCTGTGGCCCCGATGTGAGTACACGTCACCCCTACACCAATCCCTAGGCAAACAGGCAAGAGCTTTCCATTATGAGTCATCCCTTGGGAGAACAGCAGCGTAAGTGCCTGTTGGTTAGGCAACCAAGACTGCTAGCCACAACTAAGCAATCCAAGTGTGGGTTTACAGAAAACAAGGAATTTAGGTTAAGTAAAAACATACAGTTTTGTCTAACGTAAAGTCGTTGTATGTGTTATTCATGAGCTAAAAACAAGAAACAAATGTATAGAAAGATGGAGTAGGATATACTCATCAGAGAATTCATGCAGTCCTTTGTATGTCTCTTTGGAGCAGGCAAAACTTTTGAGGGGATGAGACCCACTTGGGTGGAAATCATGAGGACAAAAGAATTGACTGTTGGTGAACAAGCTTTTAGGGAGACATTTCTAGGGAAAAGAATGGTTGTACCCAACTGGCAGGTCTCTAGAAGGGTCTTCTCTCTGGTGGAATGCAGTGGGCCTCTGCGTGGTAGGCCTTTCCCTGAGGATCTACCCTCCTGCCTTCCATGTGAGGTTCTGCTCTACAGCCAATCCTGAGACTCCACCTGGAGCATAAACAGAGAGGAACAAAGGCTTTTGGAGTTAAGTCATCAGATGGCAATGCTAAAAGGAAGATTCAGAAGTTCCTGCTACAGGTATTCCTAAGTCTTCCCCATCTCCAGTAATTCCCAGGACTTCAATTTTTAGCTCTTCCTTTCTATCCATTTCTTCACCCCACAAATATTTTTTGAGCACACCATGTGTGATGCTTAGCTTCATGTGTCAGCTTGGCCAGGCGATCGTGTCCGGTTGTTTGGTCAAGCAAGCACTGGCTTAATTGTTACTGTGAGGAGATTTTGTAGACTCAAATCACCAGTAAGTTCATTCAACTGAGGAGATTGTCTTCAGCGATGAGGGATGTTTCATCCAGTCAGTTGAAGGCTTTACAGAGAGAAGTGTTCATTTCAGCAGTCAGAAGTAAGAATTTCCATCTCTACGTCAGCAAGCTAGCTTCTCCAGGAAAATTCATGAGAAACCTTTATCAGAGTCTCCAGCTTGCAGCCTGTCCGATGGAATTTGGGCTTCTGCATCCCCACAGCTGTGCAAGTCAGTTTTATAAAACCTCATAATATTTACAGATATCTCCTGACTGCTCTGTTTCCCTAGAGAACCATGGCTACCACACCGTGTGTGCCAGGCACTATTCTAGAGGTTCTGGTGATGAAGGAACTAACAAGAAAGACACGGTTTCTGTCCCAAAGAGCTTGCAGTCTAATGTGGAAAACAGATGACTAACAAGCAAACAAGATAATTGCAGACTGGACAAGTGCTCTGAGGAAACAAGCAGGGTGATGTGAGAGATGCAGGCTGGGGAGAGTAGCTCAGATAGGATGGTCAGGGGAAACCTCCATGGGCTACTCACGATCCTCCTTCCTTGTTTCTCATAGCCAGGGTAGGTTTCTGTTGCTACAGCCACACACTCTTAACAGATCATAGAATAAAACGAAGGCATCAGGCCCCGTTACAGCCTAGAAATATCTGCCTCTGAATTATGAGCTCCTCTTGCTCTGAATCCAAGTGCCCAAACAATCTCTCAAGAGCCTATTTAATTTGCCCAGGAAAAAAAAGTCTAGATAATATATTAACACACATGTAAGACTGACCTAGGGAACAGGTGCTCTGGATGGCAGATGGAAGTTTTCTGGCTACTGCTTATTAATAAGTGAGCTTTCTGGTTACAGATCTGACTTGTCTGAGTCACTTCTCCCCAGGTGTGATCTCCACCCTGAATGAGCTGATGGCTTCAGACAGACACAACCGAGAGGCCAGAGCTAGGACCCGGGTAAGGCAGCAAGCTACCAGAACCCAGGAATTCTGGCTTGGAGAATCTTATCCACCATTCTTTCCTGCTGGAGGAGAACTTTGAGGTCATCAGGCCTGTGACATTAATGAGCCACCCCAAGATTCAAAAAGTGAAGTGACCAAGGGACTGGCCACAAGTCACACAACTAGTTAGTATTAGGACAGGGTAAAGACTGCGTAACTCCGGGCATCGGGAGTCAGTGCATTTTCAGTTTATGGGCCTGGTATTGAACCCTAGCTGCTATAATCATGGAACAAAACAGCTTAAGACAAAGCACTTTTCATTCAATGCACAGTGACCGAGAACCTGCTGTGGGATTGCACTGTGCAACCCTTGCGAAGTATGCAAAGGCGAAATGCATTCTTTTGTTCAACACGTGACGACTGTGCATCCTGTTTGCAGGGCCCTAGAATACCTCTGGTGTAGGCTACGTGGCCGTGCAGTGGGGGAATATGGGGCCGGAAAAGTTGGGTTGAGCCTCGTGGTAAAAAGCCTTGAGTGTCTTTCTGTGGGAAACTGGACTTGCCCTTAGACAATGGGGAGCCACGGAAGGGAAGTCATGAGCTCAGGTCTGTGTTTCAGAGAGCTAAGTCTGGTGGGAAAGGGGAGGAACTGAAGGTGCCTGAGCAGGACTGGGAGGCAATGAAAGCTTGAACCAGGACAATGGAAACAGAGAGGAAGATAAAAGCTTTGCGAGCTGGTGCAATGATATCATAGGCCTTGAGGGAAGAGGCAGAGGGGAATCTAGTTTGGGGGTGACCAGGTGGATGAGGCAAAGGGGGGCCAGAGGGTCAGCAGTGGGAGTGGGTGGGCTCGGAGATGCAGATGATGGAGTTAGTTTCACCTGGTGGAGTCCCGAGTGTCAGTGAACATTTGCCTGGAGACGTGAAACCTCCAGATCTACCAAAGCACAATCTGTAAAGCAGCATCTGCTCATGCACACAAGAAGGAGACACTGTCCTTCTGTGAATAACAAGTAGAAATTAAAGAGGTGTGACCAACATGGTTTAAATTAAGAGGAGTTGTTTTGGGGAGGGGGCTGGGGTTGAGCAGAAGGAGGAAGGATGCTTTAAGAATTGAAGTTGAGAGCAGGTTTACAGTAGGGCAGAAATAGACAAGAGGCAAGAGAACCCAGTGGGGAGGGAGAAGAGACAATGAGAAGGAGGAGAGGTAAGATGGGGGATTGGCGATGTGAGTGTGCAGGGTGGGTCTCTGCACACAGTTCTTTGCAAGGGCCCTTTCCCACCTCCTCTCTTAGAACCACTTGCCTTAGTTATACCTGAGCAAACAGGATTTTATTAGGAGGACCCCCTAGGTGTCTCACAGCCATCGTGATGCCCAGCAATGGTCTTCAAAAAGTCTGCCTCCAATGGGAGCTCCTCAAAATTAAACACTTTTGTGCATCAAAGAACTTCATCAAGAAAGTAGAAAGACAGCCTACACAATGGGAGACAATATTTGGAAATGACATATCAGATAAAGGTCTAGTATCCAGAATTTATAAACAGGTTGTTCAACTCAACAACAACAAAAAGACAGCCAACCCAATTACAAAATGGGAAAAAGACTTGAACAGACACCTATCAGAAGAGGAAATACAAATGGCCAAAAGGCACATGAAGAGATGCTCAATGTCCCTGGCCATTAGAGAAATGCAAATCAAAACCACAATGAGATATCATCTCACACCCACCAAAATGGCCATTATCAACAAAACAGAAAATGACAAGTGCTGGAGAGGATGCGGAGAAAGAGGCACACTTATCCACTGTTGGTGGGAATGTCAAATGGTGCAACCACTGTGGAAGGCAGTTTGGCAGTTCCTCAAAAAGCTGAATATAGAATTGCCATACGACCCAGCAATACCATTGCTGGGTATCTACTCAAAGGACTTAAGGGCAAAGACACAAACGGACATTTGCACACCAATGTTTATAGCAGCGTTATTTACAATTGCAAAGAGATGGAAACAGCCAAAATGTCCATCAACAGACGAGTGACTAAACAAACTGTGGTATATACATACGATGGAATATTATGCAGCTTTAAGACAGGATAAACTTATGAAGCATGTAATAACATGGATGGACCTAGAGAACATTATGCTGAGTGAGTCTAGCCAAAAACTAAAGGACAAATACTGTATGGTCCCACTGATGTGAACCGACATTCGAGAATAAACTTGGAATATGTCATTGGTAACAGAGTCCAGCAGGAGTTAGAAACAGGGTAAGATAATGGGTAATTGTAGCTGAAGGGATACAGACTGTGCAACAGGACTAGATACAAAAACTCAAAAATGGACAGCACAATAATACCTAATTGTAAAGTAATCATGTTAAAACACTGAATGAAGCTGCATCTGAGCTATAGGTTTTTTTTTTTTTTACTATTATTATTACTTTTATTTTTTTCTCTATATTAACATTCTATATCTTTTTCTGTTGTGTTGCTAGTTCTTCTAAACTGATGCAAATGTACTAAGAAACGATGATCATGCATCTATGTGATGATGTTAAGAATTACTGATTGCATATGTAGAATGGTATGATTTCTAAATGTTGGGTTAATTTCTTTTTTTCCGTTAATTAATTAAAAAAAAAAAAAAAGTCTGCCTCCACCCTCAAAACTTCTCCTGGGGAAGCCGGAAAGGTGTGAGAGGCACATGTCTCAATTTAACTCTGTTTTTGTTTTTTTTATCATCTTCCTCCTCACCTTCCTCTTCGTTTCCCAGGGCAAAGGGGCAGACCTTCCTGCCTGAAGTTGCAAGCTTCTGTCACCTTTCGTTGGTTCCTGGCTCAATGGAGGTGAATTCTGAGTGGAAGACAAATGACCGTGCCATGTGAGCCATGCTGCAAAAAAGGCTGAGCGGTTTTCACAAGCCCACCTCAGGGATCTCCAGAGGGAGCAAGAGGGCCCAATCCGTCCCGGAAGGAGGGACTCCAATGGCTCTGAAAGTAAATGCCCAAAACCCACAAACATCTAATAGGAAAAGGAAAGTTGATTGCAAAGTAGAAATAATAATAAAAACACCAAGCAGTAAAATTTCCTGATATTAGAAAAATCGCACAGATACCAGCAGCCTGCTGGCTGGCCATCTGCACCTGTGATCACTGATGTCCAGCACTCCGGTCATCACTGGGGGATGTGCGCTGGAGCTGAAGCACTTTTTGGAGAAACTGATGCACAGCGATGAGCAGGTGCGCTGTGCGCCCAGCCCCTGCCTCTTGCCTGGGTGAAACTGTCCCTGCTGCCAATCTGCTGATTCTCAACTTACAGAAAAGCCGAGGTCCTTGATCCAGGAAAGGAAGAAAACCCTACTGAAATCCCACCCTCAGGAGTAGAGCTCGCGTCTCCTAACACAAGAAGAATTCAAACCATATCTGTTGTTTTGAGACCAGCTCTGAGTGTCCCTTTTGCCGGTCTCTGCAGAAATTGGTTTCTGGAATTGATGCTGCTCTCCTGTCCTCTGTCCCTCTCCAAAAACAAATGCAAAATGTTGTGCTTATCAACAACCTCCGATATTTATTGAGTGCCTGTTGCATACCAGCCAGTTGTATTAACCATTGGTGTGAATTTATTGTTTAAACGCCAAAGTGACTAAAAATAATTTTCTTTGAGATAATTAAAGTCACCTAGAAATGTTGTAAATGTCAGGTTAGATGTCACTGTCACTGAGAGGTACTTCCTGTAAATACGATAAATATTCACCAGAATAAAAAATGTTTTGAGGATTCCTTCTCCATGATATTATTTTTGGCATCATCTGATAAAACATATTCACTTAATTCACTCAACAAGTATTTGAGGACACACTATGTATCAAGCACTATTCTAAATGCTGAATAATTTGGCAGTGAACAAAATAATTATGATTAATATATTTAGTACTTTCTATGTGCCAAGCATTGTGTTCAAGATTTTATGTGTATTAATTTATTCTTCAAAACACTAATAATAGCATTAGATGCTATTATTATATCCCATTTATTATATGCTATTATTAGTCCCATTTTAAAAATGAGGAAAGAAGGGCACAGAGAGGTTAAGGTCTTTCTCCCAAGTCACACAGTCAGTCAGTGCTGGAGCTGGGATTTGAACCCAGCAATCCAGGCCTAGAACCTCAGCTCTTCACCTGGAGAATGCCCGCCTGGCAGAGTTCACATTTCTAGCAATCCAAGTGTGTGCTGGTGAGGATTTCCTTTCCGAGCACACCGTGGCCTCTGAGGGGGTTGGGGGAATTACTGGAATAATATACATGAGGGCGAGGTTGGGGTCCAAAGACCTGGATTCAAAACCCCAACAAATCATCGAAACTTTCTGAGGCTCCGTTTTCTCATCTCAGATTTGCGGTGAGGACGGGTGGCGGCGCGTGAACGAGCTGGCGGATGGCACTTCTCTGTGGCCCCCGAAGCCCTGTATTCCCAAGCAGAGCGTCTCCGTGGCACCTCGGCACTCCCGGAGGCGATGCCGTTGGTCTGGGAAGCCGCCCAGGGGTTAGGGAAGCTGCCCAGGGGTTAGGGAAGCCAGAGCAGCCCCAGTGCTGCCCCTGAGCCCTCAGAGATCCTTCCCACAGCTTTAGCCATGGGATTCCAGGTGACTTTCAGTGGACATAATTTCCTGTCCACACAGGAATGTTTTTCTGTGGGAAGGGGAGTCAGGTTCAAAGATGCTCAAAATTTATAACAATTAGAGCTAAGGCATCAGCGGCTCCCTACTTAACACCCACATAAGCAACAAATGGCTCACATGTCAGTTCCAAGATTGAGGACCCTTTGTAGCCAGAATCCAGGAGGGAATAGGCCGTTTTGCTGCCAGTACGAATAGCAGGAAATTCACTGCAGGGGGCAGGAATAGCTCTTTGTCATCTATTCATAAGGACTTAGAAGGTGGAGGGGTTTTCAAAATCCGTAAACCTTTATTCGTTTTTATGAAATCACTTACGTACTGTAAAATGGAATACACATCAAAGAGTGTTCTGCCATCCTTCTGTGGTTTCAGAAATTAGTTCGATGCCAGGAAGAACTATCCTCAGAGAGAAACATTGTTAAGGGCAGATGGACAGGGCTTGAGGGCTTGTGCTTGACTTTCTAGTTTGTTTGCTTTGGGCAAGTTACTCACATCCCTGAGCCTCGGTTTCCCCATCTGTGAAATGGGGACATAAATATTTCCACTGCAGAGTTATTAGGAGGACTTGACACATGTAAAGAACTCAGTGCAGTGACTGACAGGTGCTCAATAAGTAAATATTTCCAGCTTTGGCAAAAAAGAATTAATCTCTTCCTGGTCTCCCCATCACCTCTGCTTAGGTCTGGGCTGCTTCTGGGAAGTTCCTTTCGTGGTTCATACTGTCTTTTGTAGCACAGCACAAATATTCCCTACACTTGAGTAATGCCTGGGCACAATTTAAAAAAAGCTAACGTAAAAAAGCATTATTTAAATTATTCTTCACCCCAAACTATATAAGCAGAAATTATATCTAAACTCCTCCTATGCAACTGTAATGCCAACTGGATTTACAATAACAAAACAAAAAGAAGATTTCTGCAAAACCAGTAAAACTCAGAGTAGCCATAATCACATGACAGGTGGTAGATGGTGTTGGATTAAACTAAATCACTGACCACAAGGAGGCTTTGCCTCCAGCCCCCCAGTGCCAAGTTCTATTTTGCGTGGCCCCCCACTTTTCTGGTTTGTACGGCATTCCATGACATCATCTGACCTCCACTGGCCTCACTTAGGAATCACTCAGGAATGAAGTCCACCCATGTTCCTTTCTGATTAGCTCAATTGATTACAGTAGTACCACTTAGCGCCAACATGGCAGGGGCTACAAATCTCACAACCTATTTCTAGACAGACGATCGTCCAGGTGATCTAGATATGCTAACATTTTAAGACCATCACTGAGAGGAATACAAAATTTTAGATTATCTCTGCATACTCTCAGACCTAGAGGGATCTACAGATTATAGTTTAGAGACATTGATGAAACTGTTAGGCCCATGAGCTTTGGCATCAGACAGTCTTGGTTCAAATCCTGCACTGCCACGCAGTAGCTGGGTGACCTTGGAGGAGTTCACTCATTCAGTCATTCAACAAACATTTGGTGAGTACTTACTACATGCCAGATACTTTACTAGGGGGATATGAGTGGATAAAGGTAAACAGGGTCACTGCCCTCATGGAGCTTACATGTAGAATCTAATAAGACAAATTACTGAAGCTCCTCCCCAAACCTAAGCTTTTATGTCTAGAAAATGGGGACAACAATTGGGCTTTAACTTGTAGGGCCACTGGAGAACCAGATAAAATAATGCATTTCTAGAAGATGTTCTAGATTTTTCTGTTTGTCCTAGTTCCGCTCCCCATCACCTGGGAACTGACCAGCAAGGAGTGTATGACACAGGCTCGCACTCTGGGTTCAGCTGTGAGAAGCGCTGGTGGAGAGAGGGGTGCTGGAAACTGGGGCTGGGGTACTTATTCCCCGGCTGCCTTGGCTTGGGGTGGGCAGTGGCTGCTTTCCTCACCACGCCCCGGCCACGGGGCCTCGTCCTCCAGCCTCCAGGAGTTGCTCTGTCCCTGCCCCCTTCAGTCCAGGGAGCTCTGCGCCCAGCTGTGCTAGCTCCCCATTTCTCCCTGCTCCCACTGGTTTCTCTTAACCCTGGTGACCCCTTTACCAACAGTTCCGTTAATCCCTCTCCAGTTGCTCCATTCAAGCCACCACCAGTTTCCTTCTGGGACTCTCTTCTCAACCATGCATAAAGCATGACTTATTTCACAAACTTAAGTGTGCTAGGCCAGTCACGCTGAAATAGCAGAAAACTCGATTTGCCTCCCAGGAAGGCCACAGGGCGTGGGGGGTGCAGGGGCTGGTGCGGAGACCCAGGGCCTAGGGCCGGGCACTGAGCAGGGAGGCGGCCCCGCGGTGCGCACGCAGGGGGAGCCCGCATGCACACTCACTGTGCATGGGACCGTACCTGGCCCCGTTTCACTCCAGCAGTTGCTTCTCTCTCCTGCCCATGGCCCTCAGGGCTCCGCTGCCAGGTGTCCCTCCCTCCCACCTAACAGGGTCTCTTCACCTGCCAGCCGCCCACGGGCCCAGGTGCACAGAATGTCATGAACGGGAGAGAGTCTACAGGTGTGGGCCTGAGGCCGGCATTGCTACCCTCAGGGGCTCTGGAAGGACTCGCCAGAGACAGCTGTTCAGGGAGCATGGTAAGCTACTCCCTTAAAAATAAATCATTGTACCTGAGGAAGAGGGCGCCTTTTTCCAACTTGTGCAAAGGGATCGTATGCGCTGGTGGTGGCCCGGCTTGGGGACCCTTAAAGCCCAGTCTGAAGCCATGCTAGGGACACAGGGACCTCTGCAAGAGTGGGGTCCCCCTCTGCCCGGGCCCAGCCTTCTGGGCGCACGGACGCCCATTCCCTCCTGGGAATCTCAGCAACAGTCGGGCTCTCAGGGGACTGGGATTTATTTCCACTACATAAAGGACTTTCGCAGCTGAAACTTCATCCCCTTTGCACTCCGGGGACCGTCTCCATCCTCCTTCTCTCCTGCGTTTCTCTCCCTCCCTCCTCTCCTCTTCCAGGAGACCCGGTACTCTCTCCTCCAAAAGTTTAGTATTTTCGCCAAAGACAAGTGGGTAAGTCTTCAGTTGAATTTGACTTTTTTTTTGTACTGATATATATGATACATTCACATACTATGTACTCATGCAAAGTGTACAGTCAAGGGTTCACAACGTCGTCATATAGCTGTGCATTTTTCATGACAATTGTGGCTTTGACTTCTGTCGCTGCAACACCAACCTCTCCTTACCCAAGGGCTAATGGCCACTTCCTTCTGGGGTTTGGGGGTTGAAAAGGGAAAATACAATGGAAAAGAAAAATCAACTTCTTAATAAATTAACCTGTCACTCATGACTTTAGCATGCGCCTAGCAGGGTGAGAGCTCAATAAAGTTGACCATCACCTTTATTATCATTCATGTGATTACCACTCTCATGACAGCCCTATGGGAAGCGGCACTCCGAGTCTCTGGTCTCAGAAAAAGGCACCAAGTAGCTGGTGGTTGAAAATAGCACCATCCAACAGAACCTTCTGCCGTGATGGAAATGTGCTCGATCTGCTCTGTCCAACATGGTAGCCAGAAGTCACACATGGCTACTGAGAACTTCAAATGTGGCTGACGCAATTGATTAATTGTATTTTTAATTATATTTAATTTTAATTAGTTTTATTTTAAGCCCAAATAGCCAAGTATCTATTGACTTCCCCATTGAGCAGGCCTGTGAGATTTTTGTAGCAGCTGGCCACAGAGAAGGCGTGAGCATTTTCATTCCAAAAAATAGAGTGATTCCCATTGCGTTTCCCAGCCGTGCCCTGGGCCCGGTTTGGCTTCTGCGCACACTGCAAAGACTGGGCCGCATCTCAGCGTTGCGACCAGAAGCCAAACAGCCAACAACAACGCTTGGAAGCCTTGGCGGGGAGTGGGGGTGGGTCCCCAAGTCAAAGCTTTTACATTCCCAGTTCATTCTGCACAGGAGAAATGTCAGCGTGGCGACACCACCCGTGACTTCTGTTTGTAACACCCCGTTATCCTGGCTTTATGTGGCCTCTAAAGAACACCTATCAGAGTGGAATTAAAATGGGCTTTGCGTTTGTGCGCTGGTGCAGACGTTCACACCGTCCCCCGGGGCCCTCCGAGATGGTGCACTCAGCCGGGCCTGGGAGCTGCACGTCCCGTGTCCGTGGCCACGCCGCCCAGCCAGTGAAAGCGCCCCGAGCACAAGCGGGAGTTTTCACGAGCTGCTGCAACGGGGCACCCGCTGGCAGCGTGGACCTTGGCACAACCCGGCCTCCCGGCTCCTGTCACCTTCTCACTGCAGCTGGAATTGGCATCGCAGCTCTTGGAAAATGGGCAGGTCTCATCTCCACATTCTGCATGAATCACCCCGTTCTGTGGAGGGGCCGCGCTTGCCTCAGACATCACAGATGGGGCGCTTTTCCCGTGGCCAGACTTTCTTTCCCAGGGGCTGGAAGGGGGCCAAGAATCCCTCCTTGAGCCACTGTGATTTTTCCTCTCCTCAATCCCTGCCCTTTCCAAGTTATATAATTTCTTTGGAGCCACATGTTTTCAAAGTCCCTCATTCATATACCTTTGTAAATAGTCTCGTACAACGTGCGTGTGTGGGTTTTAAAGTGACTCGAAAGCCGAGAGGGAAATCTGATGGTCTCTCCCTTTTCAGATGCCCCATCACATGCAGGATATAATCCAAGCTCATTAATAATGATAAACGAGGCCCCTGAGAGCTGCGTCCTGCCCACGGGAACAGGCTCCCCTCCCTGCCTTGCTATGCTTGCCCCAGCAGTGCTGAACGCCTGACGGTTCCTCAAGGAAACCATGCCATCTCGCTCCTCCTTGTATGTGCTTATGCTCTACCCACCCCGCTAAGAACACCCTCCTCTCCTGCCACCCGGGAACTATTCATTACAGGGCAGCAGGCACTGTTCTGAGAAGCCTTCTCCTCTTCCTTTCTCCCAGAGTTACCCGCCCCCAGCCCACCTCTCTCTGCACCCTACCACTTCTCTATGACTTGTATTTCCCTCATCTCCCCATATTGGCATTTGTTTCCTTATCCTTCTTTCTCCACTATTGTGCTGTGAGATTTTTGAAAGCTGGGCTGTGACTTTTCTGCCAGAACCTATCATAGCGCTGGGCTCATAACCACCCATCAAAACCGATTGCGGAAATGACTTAAAGTGAGTAGAAGGCACATCTGAAATGAGAAGGCCCAGTGTTTCCCACGCTACACACTCTCTTCTCGACAAAGTTTTGTTGAATTAACTTGAATCTGCTTGGCCTGGATACAAGTATGATCTAGTCATTTAAATAAAAAGATGTAAATTATCTAAAAAATACCTTATGCCAAAGCTTAACAAATTAAATGAAGAAGGGCTGTTGCAAGGGAGGAAGAGAGGGAAGGGAGAAAAGAAAACACCGGAGGAAACATTTATTGGGGGCCCATGCTGGTCTGAAGCTGTTATGTACCTCGGAAGAGCCGTGTTCTTTTAATCCAGTCTTGTCAGGGCAGACCTATTGTGGGATGGACCTCTTGATTACGTTGTTTCCATGGAAATGTCACCCAGCCCATTCAAGGTGAGTCTTAATCATTTCCTGGAGCATTTTATGAGGGAGAACTCAGAGAACACAGAGAGCAGAGAGATAAACCAAGGCACAGACATATGAAGATGCTGAGCTAAGAGATGAAACCCAGGGTCTGCCCTGGAGAAGCTAAGTTAGGATCCACAGATGCTTAGAAGGAAAGCTAACAGGAACAGGTGCTGAGACAGCCATTTGAAACCAGAAGCACGGAGAGAAGGAGCTGTCATGACATCACCATGGCCTTTCCATGTGACAGAGGAACCCCAGACGCCATTGGCCTTTCTTCACAGTCAACATATCTTTCTCGAGATGCCATACTTTGGACATTTTCATGGCATTAGGACTGTAAATTTGTAACATAATAAATCCCCTTTGAAAAAACCGATCCATTTCTGGTATATTGCATTCTGGCAGCATTAGCAAACCCAAACAGGGCTGGTCTTAAGGGCTCCAATTTTAAAGGACGACCCAAACATGTCTCTCCATCTTTATTAGGCGATCCCAGTTTAGGCCCCACCTATCTCACCTGGACATCTGCAGCTACCTCCTTGTTCTCTCTTCTTCTCCACCCAGCTTTGATCAGGTTTCTGCC
Organism: Tamandua tetradactyla; assembly: GCF_023851605.1. Taxonomy (NCBI): domain Eukaryota; kingdom Metazoa; phylum Chordata; class Mammalia; order Pilosa; family Myrmecophagidae; genus Tamandua; species Tamandua tetradactyla. The sequence continues at coordinate 166,232,857 of NC_135333.1, forward strand.
TTAATCTTGCCAGTGGCTTCCCATCACACTTGGATTAGAATCTAGTCTCCTTTCCCGGTCTACAGTAGCCCTCTGTGGTCTGGTCATCACACCTTTCCAGGACTCTGTCTTGACCTTCCTCTTGCTCATATTCCAGCCATCCGGTCTTCCTTGGTTCCTTTGGCTAAGCCTATGTTCACTGCTGAACAAATGATGCATCCACAGGCCTTCAGATGGCCTTAGAAGACACCTCCTTGGAGAGACCTTCCCCAACTACCCATCCAATATAACTTCCCCGTCGCCCTCCACCATGTCACCTGTTTTGTTTTCTCTGTGGCATTTTCACCCTCTTCTTTATTTACTTGATTATTCTGTCTCCTCCAACTTGGCTCCTCAAGAACAGGACTCTCACCTGTTTTGATCACTGCTCTATTCCCTAGAACCTAGAACAGAGCCTGCTCGAAGAAGGTGCTTAGAAATGATCTGCTATGGAACGGCTGACACGTGCCTGACACTGTATGAGACACTTTCACACACACTATTCCAGGTAATCGTGCCCAGAAAGGTTTCTTACCTCAAATTAGCTGGGATAGTCAATGACTTCCAGGATTCTGATATTCCGGCTGTAACCTAGGGTAAGTTCATTCATAATTAGTTTCTTTGATGTAGAAGTGAGTCAGAGAGTGTGACTTCATGGCCAAGTCCACATCAAAGTGTTTAGGGACGAACACAAGGACAACGAAATTAATGCGACTTTAAAATGGATGGTGCAGGAAATTGTGACATAAAGGGATGTGATGGGTGGGGGGGCATCCCACGGGAGGCTGGCCTCCAGCTCCCTCCCTCTCTAGCACTGATAGCAAGTGGCCTACCACCAAACAGGTAACTCCTGCTAATGTCCCCCCACCTTGAAAGGAGCTTTGGTCACACCTGCCCACATGTGTGTATGCTGGAAAGATGACCAGAAACACTGAGCTTCTCAGAGGCAAAGCTGAACATATAGAGGTGAGTTGTGTTTTTAGGAGAGCACTGTCATAGCGAACCATGGAATTTTCTTCAGCTTTAGAAAGAGCATCAGACTGGAAATCGAAGACCTAGTTTCTAGGGCCTAGGAGCTCTGTGAGTTTGGCAGGGCACTTGGCATGAAGATGAGAATGCCTGCCTTATTCACCCTAGGAGACTGCTCTGCAGCTTAGAGTTGCAATGCTGTCTGTAGGAAAAGATGAAAGGGTGACGTTCCAGGCAGTGTAGTTGGTTACAATCATTACTGCCAAGATCTACTCCCTGAGGAATCAGAAGATGACAGAATATTAGAAACTAAGCCAAACCCTTACATGATATGTGTGTGCTTGCTATGTCTTACACCTGCCATAGAAGGCCCCTGCTTTGGGTTGTTTCCCCTCTATGAGGGAAGAGAACGCAAACACACGTGTGAAAAGGAAACAGTAGAGTGAAGGACAAATGAGTGGTTGGAACGAAACCTTCTAGGAGTTTGGGATGGTGGCTTGAGTATTATAATATTCCTAAGCCCCAGTTTGCCTCCTCCACTGCCATTCCTCAGGCTCTCTCCTCCCCAAGCCACCCATGTACAGAGACATTTCTGTGACCAAAGAAGATCTAGTGAAGCAGTTAAGGAGTGGACTTCGGAGCCAGAATGCTGGGGTTCAGGTTGCAGCTCCTTTACCTAATTAGCCAGTTACTGCAGCTCTCTGTGACTCAGGAGCCCCATCTGTGAAGCTGGGAAAGTGATACAATGTTGCCTTCCTCTTAAAGTTGCTTTGAGGATTAAATGATTTAATAAATGTGAAAGTACTTAGTACTTGTCTGACACTTTATAAATATTTGCTGTTATCATTAAGTTGCTTATCTGATCCTGTCAGTGGCTTCTTCAAATATTTTTTTACATGGAATCTTATTTCCGACTAAACAAAGACCGCACACCTTATTAGGCTTTCAAGTCCTTCCCCCATCTAATCCTCCACTCCACTCAGGTCAAGCAAAATGATTTGCTTTTTTTGACGCTCTTCTTGCCTTCCAAGCTGGACTTTGCCTCCCAGAGTGCTTCTCTGAACTCAAAGGACTTAGCTGTTGTCTTGTGGCCCCTCCCATTCTTAGTTTTTGGGGTCATTTTATCTCCTCTGCTAGACAGCAAACTCATAGTTGGCAGAGATGATGATTTATTTGACTTACGTATAGTATTTTGCACCATCCAAAACAGGCCCTTTGCCCATAGTAGATATTTCATTTAATAAATGAATGGCCTGATGTGGTCAGAGATGGCATCATAGAAAGAAAAGTTCTTTTAATAGGATCTCATTTCCCATTAAGCAACAGCTTTGAAGGTCTTAAGGGAGAACAGGCTTCAAAGATTGTTATTATTTACTTTGATTGTCATGCAGTGGTTAAGAGCACATATCGTGTAGCAGAACTGCCTGATTTTCAAATCTTGATTCTGCCACTTACTAGGTCTGTGATTTTGGGCAAGTTACTTACCCACTGGGTCCCCCAGTTTCCTTACCCATTGAGGATAATAAAAATACTTTCCTCATGGATTATAATGTGAGGATCGTCACATGAATCTAGTGGTGGGCCCAGCCTGTCAAAAGTTCTCAGTGTATGATAGCCAAGGCTATATTATCAAAAAGCATTAAAAGTGGAAAAGTCCTCTACCCCCACCCCAGCCATCATATCACACAGATGCAGCCTCCCCTGTTGGTTTAGTGAATAATTTCCAGAGACGTTCTGAATATAAAGTATATTTAGTAATATACATGGAATCATATCATGTATACTGTTCTGCAAGTTGCTTATCTGTCTGGGTTAATACACACACTGTTCTAAGTAATCCTTTTCTAACACCTGCCTAGGGTTTCAGTTTATGGGTCTATGATGATTAATTTAGTCAGTGCCATATGGGTGGCCATTTAGGTCGTTTCCAATTTCTCACCATTATAAACACTGCAGTGAGTAGCCTGGGTGTGCATCTTTGCACACTGGTGCTAGTGCAGCTGCAGGATGAAGTCCTAGGTATGTCACTGTGGCAGTAAAGGACATTCACACCAATGTGCAAGAAACCCAGTTGCCCAGAATCATAACCCTTGGCATATCTCTTGCTGACATCATTGGTTCTTACATGGCCCTCTTGTATTTTATTTGTTTATCTGTGTTTGACAGTTAACACAATAATCTTGCTTTACAATTTCATGGTTGTTTCCTAGTTGATTTCCAGAAATGCAGTAACCATTACACTCAAAGTATAAGACTTAAATAGGTAGAAAACAGTAGGAGGAGCTGCTCTTGTTAGGGAGGCAGTTGGAACACTCTGGGGAGTGGGAATAAATAAATAAGGCTTTGTGGAGAGTCTGCGGCAAAGAGTCCAGTCTAAGTTGAGGAGCTGATCTATTTATGGGAGCCACGGGAGGCACAACAGAAAGTCAAATTCGAGACAGAAGAGCCGAACCAAGGAGCTGGGGTCTTCTACCAGGCTATAGAATGAATCACACAACAAAAGAGGTATTTTAAGTGGACTCAGGATGGATTTCCATTGCTATAATTCCCTACTTCAATATATAAGTAGTTTCTTATGCTAAAAGCATTGCGTTTCCGTTAGAATGGATTAGGTTGTACTGCAGTAACAAATACTGCCCCTCCCCCAAGGGTGAATTTGAACAATAAAGGTTTATTTCTCATGCACATGACCTGTCCACTGGAGATCTGTTGGAAAAGGAGGAAGAGGGGGGGTGATTTGGCGGGCCCCAGACTGATTGGAACAGCCACCATCTGCGATGTTGAGGCTTCCAGGCCAAAGATGGATATGATTGCCAAGGCAATTGGTAAAAGAAGTGTTCTAGAACATCCTCCCTCTCCCAGCCTCAAATCCTGAACTTTCAGAATTTCCACGAGAATCTCTGTTTGTTAATAAACATTTCCAAGCCCCACCCCATGTCCCATTAATTTCAGCCGGCATTTAGTTCAGAGAAAAGGCATCACAATGAAAGCTTATGCACCCAACAGTTCCTTTAATGGACTTGACCTGAAAACCTTACCTAAAAATCAGTCACGCTCTCACCTTAGTTGAGGGCCTGTTTTATGTCTGCTAACTGGTCTGCTCTCTTGGGTACTCAAACCCTTGATGTTTGCTTCTTTCTTTTTCTTTTCTTATTCTGAATACTATTATAACTTCACCATGAAAAATCTTTCGTGGTGCATTTCTTCCCACCACAGGTAGTGGCAGACTTTGAAAGATGCACTAACATCTTTACATCTTGTTAATATTCACTTGACTTGAGGCTTAACAGAACTTCTCATCAGATGAGGGTTCCATGATGAGGACTGGTCTTGCGTGTGTATAATAACTTTCACCTGAGACTGTAGAACACTTTATAAGCATTAATTAAGTCTAAAATGCTTCTGTGGAGCAGGGAAGGGGGCGAGGGGCAAAGATGAAAATAAAGAATATGTCAAGGATGTGACAAGGAAGCCCTTTGATATGTCACCTAAGTATGTAAAGCACTTTATGTTTTCCATTTTCATCTCTTCAATTTAGATGTGATCAGAGAACTTTATGGTTGAAAACCGATCCGTTTTCCCTCCACCCCCTTTCCTCTAATTTCCAGCCCCAGCTCCTGGCACCTGCCCTCCGGGCCCATCGTATGACCCTCTGGCTCTTACCGCTGGACTGCCTTTTCCTTAGGTCCTGGAGCAGAGTCTGCCTGAGACACCCTCCTCCAGCTGGCAAGTCCTCAGGATGGTCTGACCTCACCAGGCACATGGGAAGAAGGAGAGTGAAGCAGGGACTCCGTGCTGATGAGAAGGGATCCAGGCAGGCCACTAGCCCAAACTTCTTCTGATAACATAATACCTTGGCCCATTCCAGGTTAACATCCACCCCCTGGGTGCGGCCCTGAGGACCCCATTTTACCTGTAACCCACAGCAGAGCTCTTCTATCTTAGAAGGTAGAGAGTCTTGAGGGTTCCTGGGAAGTTAGGGTACCCCTAGGTATGTGACCAATATGCCCATGAGAAGAAGGGTGGCTGGACTGACACCCTAGCAAAAAAGGGAAGATGCAGGCTGCCATAAATTCTGTCCTCAGCGCTGGGGAGGGGAGGGACCTACAGTGAGGGACATGAGAAACTGGAGATCCAGCCAACAGGGTCAGGACCAAGGTTAGATCAGAGACTAGGAGAGCGACACAGGATAGAATCACTGAAATGGACCCTTGGCCCAGCTGTGGGAAACTACTGACAGTTCTTCAAACACAAAGAGCGATGTGGCTCCCTTTCTAAGGCCAGAGAGCCATATAAGTGGGAGGGGCTGCGGGATTTAGCCATTGCTTTTGTTCGTGGAACATCTTGAGCTGATTATACTCAGCCTCTCAACTTGTGGATATAATGGACTTCTCCTTCTCTAATGCTATCTTGCCAGATGTTCAAGGGCCCCATCTTCCTTCCTAGTGCTTACAGTATCCTGAAATATTGCATGTTGGGTTGGCCATGTGGGATGAGTCAAAGTAGGACACAGTCAAGTTTGGGACACAGACAGGTGTTATTCCTACTAAGTGGTCAGTGAGCAAAATGCCAGCCACTGTCCAAGGGAAGTCCTCATAGTATGCCAAAGGACAAGGCAATGAGATGGGCAGGGGAGATGCGCATGGCTCCTGTGAGTGAGCCCCACCTGGCTCTAATAAGGCGATACCTCGGCTCATTCCAGGTAAAATTTCCCCATGGGCATGGCCCTGACTGGGTGCTCTGTGGACGCTGAGTGTGCGCATATCCACATGGGGCCCTCAGATCTGGCCCTCTTCTCCCCAGCCCCACTAAGTTTTCTTTCCCCTCCGGCTGTCCCCAATTCCTGCAGTCAGATGGTAGGGCCGGACAGGCATTTCGCTCTCACTTATGATATCTCCTCCTAATCTTCTGCCCTCTCTGTGGGGCTTTTCCACTTCCCCCATGGCCTAAGTTTTTAAAACCCAAAAGTCAGGAAGGATCTCTTTTTCTCTTCCTGTTTTCCATTGTGACTTCCCTTCTCCAAGGCAGTCAGCACAGAAAAGCCCAATTGCTTCAAAGAGAAGAAGGTGAAGTATCAAGGAGAGAAAGGGGATGATGGGATGGGGGGAGCGTTGGTTATTATAATATAGAGACGCTAGGATGTTTTTCTCCCACAGATCAAATTCCTAAGAGGCTGATTTCAAGTTGTTCGTCTTACTTAGAAGTACCTTCTACGGAGTGGCTCTTGGCAGATCTGTGAGACATTTGTATTGGGAACATCAGGTGGGTCCCCCAGGCTGAGCACAGGGCAGCGAGGCTCACCGCAGACCCAGACATGGGGGGCCACAGAGAAGGCAGTTCTGGGAGCAGGAGCCACCCAGGGGCCATCCAGGACCCACAGGGAAGGAGGAGTCTAGAGACTTTTTCTCTACCTGCAAATGTCCAAACTTAGGCAAAGAAAAAGTACAAGTAGCTCCCAGGAGGTATGGGGGGCCTGGGGAGCTGGATGGAGGCCAGAACTGAGACCGCGGGACAGCCAGGAGCCCCTCAGAGTGGACTTCAAGGGCTTTTTCTCACACTTGAGCTCTTGAGGTGGGTTGGAAAAGGATTGTTTGGTGACGACTAGTGAGCGTGCAGGATCTGAGCCAAAGCTCCAATGTGAGGTGTTGACATCGTCCTGTTTATGGAGCGCTGTGGCTTATATAATTCCATGTTCAAGCTTTATCCGCAGGCAGTAAAAAGACCAGTTCCTTCCAAATGTAGCCATCTGGGGTTGATCTGATAAGGACTGAAGCACCTACACAGACTCTGATTTTTCTCTAAACTCAATGAATTAACTGAGCAGGTTTGAGTGGAGAACAGTGGGCCAGCCACGCCACGCCATGCGTCCTGCGGAACTGACCTACCCTCTTCTGATCCCGCGTTACCATCTGGAGCACAGGCCAGGGGGCAGCTGTTTCAATGGACTGTTTTGGTTTACGTGAAACCCCTGACGTTATTCACACACATATATCACACACACCACACACACACACAAACTTGAACACACACCACATTCACGCAAACTTGGAGCCAATCAAGGTCCACAGCCCCCAAAGGCCCTTCACGAGGGGTAGTGATGAGACAAAACCAACTTGGGGCCCTGTGAGGCGCGTCCTGGCCATTGCCAACCCCACAGCCCCCCACTCACACTGGATTCAGTCCCAACCCCGGGAGACGCCATTTGTGTAAGTTTAGGGGTGAGCGGAAATATCCCCAGCTTCTGGTGGTAACGGATACATCTGAAAAAGGGAATTGAATCGGTCCTGCTCCCCAGAGGGACAGGTAGAGGACCCCCGTTTCCTGCCAGTTCAGTGGGAAACAATGAGGAGGGAGAGAAAAAAACTGGAGCCCTCCCTTCTCGTCCTGGCCTTAGACGTGAACCCTTGATAAGATCCTGGAAAACAAGCAGCATTTTTAACAGCCATTTGCCCTCTTCAGCTGAGAAAACAGCACAAGCCACTGCTAGGAACTGGGGCCACCTCTCTTGGTGAGCGTGGCCAGGCTGACATTGTCGCCAAGCAGCAAATCACGAAATGACCGAGATAAGGAATATAATAACATTTTCACATGAACTGTGCATTCTTACCTCTTCTATAGGAAAGGATGTCCCTGCAGGAAGGAGGAAGGGGAGCCCAGCCCATGTGCTGTGGCAGTGCTGGGGCTGCGGTGTCCGGGCCTCTGTAGGGACACAGGAAGAGGGTACGGAAGTTTCTACAGGAAAACAGAGAAAAGTTCAAACATAAACAGCATCCAAAAAAAATTTACCAACAGCGAGCTAGATTTCCTCTTTGGACCTTCCATGCTTCCACGAGCCACTGGGCTGGCAGATTTTAATCTTGGCTCCCATTTCCCTTGGTAACCTCCAGCATGTGTGACTGTGCTGTTTCCCTACTTAATACATTAAGAGGATGTGTTTTCTATGGCATTGGCGACAAAACAACCCCTTTCCAGAAGCTGAATTCTGGCCTGGCCGGAATCCGTTCTGTCTTTTCCATTTGTCATTTCTGGGCAGGGTGTGGGCTCCCCTTCAGCCCCGGGTAGGCCGGGCGGCCCCCTTTACAAGGGTTTGAACAAAGGTTGACACTCGCCCCTGCCCACCCCGCCCACTGCTTCTCACAAGAAGGCAAGGGTTGGGGTTCAGCCCCTTAGTTCTGTTTAGAAACACGCCTCAAGAAGCTCACTCATCAGGGATGTGAGAGGCATTGGAGCCCCACTTCGCTCCCCATGACCTGCAGGGGCTGGGATTGTCCCTCCCCACCGCCCCACTGCCCTCCTCCCGCTGCCCAAGAAGAAACTGCCCCCCCAATCTCTGCCGCCCCTCCCCCCCCGAGGTCACATGGCTCTGGTTTTAGGGTTGAGTTAGGAAAAATCAGAGTTCCAAGAGGGAGAAACAATTCCCTGGCTCAATCTAAACGAAAGAAACCATGACAAAAGAAGAGGGCAGTTTCGGGGGGCCACCTTCCCCAGTGCCTAGTACGAAAACCAAGATGGCTCCCCTTTGCCTCAAGCTGCAGAGATAGGTGAAGAAAAAAAGGAAAAATGTTGCCAGATGCCCTGGTGGGGACTCAAGGGTATGCATCTTCTAGAGGAGATGTAAGGAGTTTTTCTCCACTTTTCTCACTGATTAAAACCCTTACAACTCTGGCTAAACATTGTGGGAGCCACTTCCAAAGGGGACTCTAATGGGGGCTGCCAGACACTACAAGAAGCATCGTTACCACTCAGATGGGTCTGTCACACGTGTCAGGAGCAAATGGTTACAGTTACCAGACAGACTTCCCAGAGGCCACCGGCATGGGAAATTAAAGCTCCCCCACCGCCAGTGCCCAAAACTCTTACACCCAAATATCTTTCATAGTCAATCAAAGGACAGAATTGGAGTAAACCGATTTTTAGGTGATATCTTCTTTTGAATTGCTCTTTCCAGAACAAATGGCTTCCATTACATTCGGCCAGGGACCAATTCTTCACTTAGGTATGTAAAGCAAAACATGTCTTTTGCTCTGGATGTGTTACTCAGCACAGAAAGCTTTTCTGCTGGCTGCCCCGGATGAACGACTGGAACGTGTGATATAAACACCCAGGTAGCAGGAAGAGGGTGACTTGAATTCTGAAACCAGTTTAAAATGCTGTCTAAGAGGTACTTAGAATGCTCTGCTTTGCATAAGGGATACCTGCAGTTTCCAAAAATAGTTCATGACATAGATTTATTGAATGGTTGCTGCTATATACATTCATTCATTCATTCATTTTTTCACTCATATAATAACGTGCCAGGTTCCGGGTTACATTTTAAGGGTATAGTCAGATGTCGACATTGACCAGGCAGGCAGGGCTGCCAGAGACCCTGCTGGACTCACTGCTGAAGGACCCCATCCCCCTCCTGTGTGCCGGGTGGTAGCTCTTCAGCTGCCTGGTGCACGTCAGTGTTTTAGTAATCACGACTGCTGGGTTGGTGCATGCCCGCTGGAGAGGAGCTCTGAATGTGCAAAGCACAATCCCTGATCTCCAAAAGCCAACAGCCTAGGGCCTGCTCCTCTTAAATACGAGCTAGTCACCGGGAGATATGCTGCAGGGGCCTTTGAGACTCACGCTGACCCGAGTCTAACGTCCTTCATAAGCCCCAGAAGGTCTTACTTCCCTTCTGGTCAAGGGCCGGGTGGAGCCTGAGCGAGCAGATGAGGCGATGTGAAGGACGAGGTGTGTCTCACCTGGCAGCGTCCGCCTGGGAGTCAGCCTGCCACACCCCATGGCCCGCAGAGCAGGGGTGTCCCACAGCTCAGCAGGGTGACTTCCTTCTAAACTTCTGTCTCGAGGCTGGGACTTCTCACCTAAGACTGAGATCTTGTTTTCTTCTTTCCCCATGTGGATGCACAGACTTTGATTCCTCAACTTTGTTCCTTGAGCTTCCCAGAAACAGGACTCTGGCTCTCGTCCCCTACCAGCCAGCTCCTGGTGAGCGCCCCTCCGCCTGCTCTCCTCCGAGCGCTAGTGTCCTGGGCTCCTTCTTCCCAGTGCCCGCTGCCGTCATTCCTTCATTCATTCGTCACTCATGCATTCATCCGGTGCATACTTATTGAACACCTACCATGGCCAGCCGCTGGATCACTGCTGGATATACAGTGGCGACTATAATCGTAGGGTGGTTTGGAGCTGTACGAACCTCAGAAAAACATGTTCTTAAACTTAATCCATTCCTGTGGGTGTGAACTCTTGTAAGTAGGATCTTTTGATGAGGCCACTTCGGGTAAGGTGTGACCCACCTCAGTTAGGGCGGGTCTTAACCCTCTTACTGGAGACCTTTATAAGTGGAATGAAATTCAGAGAGAAAGTCACGGGAAGTAAGAAGCTGAAATTCAGTGGAGCCTGGAAGAGAACAGAGAGGCCAGGAGGGGCCCCGTGTGCCTTACCATGTGATGGGGGATCCCAGGACCAAGGTTTGAGGTTTCTCTTATCCTCTAAACTGAGCCCTGCAGTTCCCACTGCTTACGCCATCTCTTTGCATGGAATGAGCAGCCTAGGAAACGACACCAAATTGCGTGACCTTGTCTTCTGAGGGTTAATGTCCAGTCCAATGATAGAAAGATGTCAAGTTATACTCATTTCACTTTAAAGTTTCTTCTTAAATAATCATAATTAAATACACTAACTAGGTGATCTAGATTGGTGAGTAGAGTATGATTTCCATTTTCTTTACTTGTCCAAATTATTCATCGTATTTTCCATGCTTCTGTGATCTACAATTATAAACAAAATGTAATTTTATTACTATCCTTGGTGTTTAATTGTTCCAATGAAGAATCCTTTCATGGTTAGAAAAACATTGAACATATATAATGTTAAATCCATGCGCCTTCAATAGTGAATCCATCTGAACCAGATTTAGTCTTCCTGGCAGTAAAGAAGATGCAAGCACCACCCTTACGTGGAGTTAGAGTAGCTAAATGAATACCACAGCAGCGTGTCTCGGGTGGGTTTGCATTGCTTCGTGCACTATGCTAAGTATCGATTCTTCAATTTCTCACTACAACTCAAGAAGTAGTTACCATTTTGTAAATAAGGACACTAAAGTTCAGGGAGGTTAAATAAGTTTTAAGAGGAGAAAACCCTCTTTAAGTGGATGAACCTGCCACTTGCTTGGCTCGGCGGCACCGAGAACAGGCATGTTAAACAAAGCGGTTAAGAACTGGTGCAGTGTGGGAGCTGACCTACCCGAAATGATGCCAGCCAGGGGCTGGGGGGCAGGGGCCGCTCTCAGAAGGCTGGGACGGCCGCACTAGCCCAGTCGCCCAGGGTTTTGGCTAGAACAGTGTCGCTTCTCTCTGAGGATGGAGGTGGTGGCAGCCCGGACAGCCGTACCTGCAGGGCCTTCCCCGGGTGAGGTGGAATAGCTTCTCCTGCAGCTTGGCAGGACAGATAGACTTTCACAGTGTCTGCAAAAGCCACAGGGTGGGATGGGCCACGGTGGCTCAATAGCAGAGTTCTTGCCTGCCATGTTGGAGACCTGGGTTCGATTCCCAGTGCCTGCCCGTGCAAAAAAAAAAAGCCAGAGTATGCCAAGATGGTGACTGTAATTCCATCCAAACTGTCTTAGCTTACCAGAAGCTTTTATTCCTGATTTAGACCAGCATATAAAATGGAAGCTTAAGGGCCAAATTCAGCCAGTGGATGAGTTTTATTTATCCCATACAGTGGCTTCTTTTAAATAATAAAAGCTAACGTTTCCATAGCACTAATATAGACCAAGAATGTATATGCTTTGTATATATTGTGCATATGCATATTAACTCACCTACTCCTCATATCAAACCTATGAAGCAGGGGCTATTAAAACCATCTCTATTTACAGATGAAGAAAGGTGCAGAGAAGTTGAATAACTTCCCTGACGTGGAACAGTTAATAAATGACAGAGGCATAATTTGAACCCAAGAAGTTTGGCTATGGGGTACAAGCTCTCAACACTCATACTCCTCTGCCTCTCTCATATGTCTGAATTGTTTGATGATACTTAAAAATTAAGAGGGATAAGAAAATCAGAAACTCTAATAACCCTGAACCTGCACACCCCCATGGGGCTGTGTTCTCTGACTTACCCCAATCCCCAGCATTCCCTATTGCCTTCCAAAGTGCTGCTGACATTTGCCATTTATTACCAAGTTTTCACTGTTGCTTTTTATCATCAGTCCCTCTTTGCTCATTTATGTTACCTGCCTGTCCCCTGTAGACGTTTTTGAACCTTCAATTAGACGCCAAAGACAGCATGCATTTAGGGTTGAAGTTAGAAGAAAAACCTAGCTTTGAAAACCATCCTAATAATTGCATTTCCTTAGAAAGGTGAACTGTTGTCACTGCTGTTCTGACAATACATATATTCAGAAGCCTAGAAGCAAGAAGGAGACTCAGTTTGCTTGTGAGCTTTTACCGAGTACCAACAAATTAAAGAATATTGAGGAGAGAAACAAGGCAATGAGGGACAAATTCAGATAACTCCTGGAGGAAGCTTGTATCAACTGGGAAGAAAATCACTCATCCCTTGAGGCCCAAATCATTCAGACCTAAACTTTCTACTTGGAAATAAAACTAAACTTTGTCCTTAAACAAAATTTCCTCTAATTAAAAAAAGTTTTCTATAAATGTCCTATAGTGCCTGAATTATTACAGTAAACCACTTTCAAAACTCATCTACTGAAATTTTTGCATTCAGATGCAAACTGTCATCTGCCATTGAAGGTGGGCACCCTTTTCCATGATGCCCCTGCAGTAAATATTTTTGGGACTCCTTGTGGGGGAAATCTTCAAAGCCAGTTTATGAGGCGTGTCTTAGTTTGCCTGAGCTACTATCACAAATACCACAAATTGGTTTGGGTTTTCACAACAGGACTTTACTGGCTCACAGTTTTGAGGCTAGAAGTCCAAAATTGAGATCTCATCAAGGCTTGCTTTGTCCTCAAGGCCGTGGTGCTGGCTGACTTTCTTGTCACTTAGGGAGTCCTCTCCCTTCTCTGCTGGTTTCCGCTCCAGCGCCTCCTGTGGCTTTCCCATCCTGCGCCCCAGGATTCTGGATTAACGCCTGCCCTCATTCAACTGGGCCCCACCTTAACTCAAAATCACACCTCCGGAGGCCCTATTTACAATGAGGTCCCACCCACAGGCACAGGGATTGGGTTTAAGAACATGGTATGGGCTACATAATCCAACCTGCCACCGGCCGTATAGGACAAATCAATCTATTATTTTATCTCCATATCTTGTTTTTGATCTGAACGGTAACACCTACCCCATCACAATTACCCAAATGATATTCCTGTTTCACAATAAAATCCACCCTCAAAGGATGGGTATTTATTCATACTGTGAGTAAAATAATGAGCAAAAATCTTGGAAGGCAATCCCATAAATATTTTAGCAACAATAACATCATTGGAATAAGAATAGAACCTGCCCAGGTGACTTCCTTGAATGGGAAATTACTTATTTGGACATACTTGTTTGAGTGTGTTTAAATAATCCATTAGAGAATAATAAATGTGTAATTCTATTTTTCTAAAACGTGTGCATAGGTGTATAAATACAAAGGATATACACAGAAATGTAAATGAATTATTTCTGGGAAATAGGATTACAAAGGATTTTTATTTTCTTTGTTTAATATTCTGTCAAGGAGAATTCAGTGCTTACCAGGTACTATAATAAAAGCTAAGGATACAATGTAAAGACTGCTTTATAGTTTTACAATACAATGAAAATAAATGATTTTTGTTTTCAGGAAAATTAAACTATTTCCATTCTGAAAATGACATGTCCATATATCTATCTGTCAGATGAAGGAAACAAGGAGGGGAACAGGATCTGTTCCAAAATGAATCTATTGAGGCAACTAGTCCTCTACGAAACTACCTAATTTTGGTTAACAAGATGCAGGAAACGAGATCCCACATAAAGGCAGTTGGACAATTGGAAAACAGAACTAAACTAGGAATAAAAAGATAAGGGACTCAGGACCCACTCTTGCCATTATTTGTGTGACTTTGAAAAATAAATTTAGTCTCTGAGTCTAGGTTCCTTCTTCTAAAATAAAGGGATCAGACTAAATGATCTCTAAGGTCCCAGAGAATTTTGATATTTCGTGATTATTTGAAACTCAAGCAGCTTACTTAAATCATGCAGCAAATTCTATGCATTAGTCTCATGTGTGTGGGTTGGTCTCAAGCACAAACGGCAGACTGTGGAAGGGGCCAGGTCAGCCGAGGGGGGTCAGAGCAGAGAAGGAGCAGCTCTGCTTGCTTCTCAGACTGCAGAGGAAATCCTCTCTCAGAGCCCCCCCAGAATCGGGCAGCCACAGTGGGTCCAAATGGGCTGGGCACGTGTCTGCAGAAAGGGGCATGTAATCGCTGCCCCCCCCCCCCAACTTCCTCATGGCCTGAGTGTGAGGCGGGCAGGGGGCCCAGAAAACCCCAATGCATACCCTGAAGGCAGCTGAGGATGTGGGCTGTTGAACTGGTGGGGCCCCCCCAGCAAGCTGAGACGTGGCCATGAAGCCTCCACATCTGCTGGAGGGCAGTGCTGAGCCGGCTCCCAGGGGTGCAGTGGCGGCCCCGGCAGTCCCGGGCTACCTGGGGCCAGGGCAGCAGCCCAAGAGGGGTCACCCGTGCCCGCCGGAGGACGCGCGCCGGCCCCAGCCTGTGCGGCACCCCGACCCTGCCACCCCCCACCCCGCCCCTGCACCCAGACCCCACCTGGCAAGTAGGACGGGGCAGAGAGAGCGCTTGAGAACCGGAAGGAAAACCCTGATAGAAGTTCCAACTCTGAGTTAACTGATTATTTGGAGGAAACATTGTTTTAAACCGGAAGAGGCAGAGTTAGCTTTTATCCACAAGTTTTGGGGTGTTCCCCTCCCACCACCATCCGCAGCAGTGGGACCAATAATTATAAAAATTAAAAAATCAAGACGCCTGTTGAAAAAGCCCTGAGCTAGAGAGTAGATATTCCCACCCTGCTGGGCAACTATGGAATTGTAATTCTCAGGCGTCGGGTGAGGAAACCGTGCCAGGGCTCTGGGTGCATTTCGTCAGGCGGGCACAGGGCGGGGCTGCCAGGTGGCCCCCAGGGGCGCCCCTAGCAGGAAGTGTTAGAGCTGAGACTGGGGGGGTTAGACTCGCAGGGACAGCCGTCCCGGGGATGGGGGCAAAGGGGCAGGTCCACCTGTGGGGGGGCGAGATTAGCGGGGCTGGAGGGCGGGGCCTAGCGAGAGAGTGGGGGGGATGGAAGGTTGGGGGGTGGAGGGGTGGGTTGGGTGGAGGGTTGGGGGGTGAGATAGAGGGTTGGGGGGTGGATGTGGGTCGGGTGGAGGGGTGGGGGGTAGGGGGGTGAGGGTGGAGGTGGAGGGTGGGGGCTGGGGAGGGGTGGGGGGAGTGGAGGGGTGGAGGGGTTGGGGGGTGGGGATTGGGGTGCGGGGGTAGGGGAGGCTGGTGATGGAGAACATGTTAGTTCTCTTAGAGGGTTTCTAGCCCACTTCAGCTCGGGTTAATGGATGTAAAAATGCTTCTCCATTGTGAGTGACAGCAGTAACGGCAATCCCCAATTGCAGGACGCATTTGGAGGAAAGTGAAGATACTTCCACTGGGTCGGAGGGTCGGATGCAGACGTGCTCGCAGGCTGCTGGGCCCAGACCCGCCGACTCCTGCCGCCGCAGCCCCCGTGCCCCGCCCGCCGCTCCGGGCCCCTGGAAGGCTGCCACAAAAGTGGGGGGCTCTCCCTGGAGGGGTGCTGAGCCCGGAAAAAGGACCCGAGATGACAGTAAGAGACAAGGGGACGGAGGGGCCTGCCTGCTCTGTGTGACTCCCGCCGGCTGCTTCTGGATTCTCATGGGCCCCGGGCACCCAGCGGCAGCGCTGAGACTGTCCTGGCTGGGCAGGTGATGAGAGTGGTGCGGGACAGGGGTACGGAGACGCTGCCACCTCCTCTCCCTCTCAGCCAACGAGGCTCTGAGTACGGTCCACTCAGCTGCACCATTGCAATAATCTCTGAACTGGTCTTCCTGCCCCGGCGCCATCCTCCCTGCATTCATTCCCATGTATCTTTTTTTTTTTTTTTTTTTTTGCATGGGCAGGCACCGGGAATGGAACCCCGGTCCCCGGCATGGCAGGCGAGAACCCTGCCACTGAGCCACCGTCTGAGCGCCCGCCGACCCCCACCCCATTCTTTTTAGAAAGCTCTTTTTACAGAGAAAAATCACTGGAATGATGTTTAGTAGAATGCATGCATGCATCCATGAATGAGTATTTTCAAATTACTCAGCGAGCTGAGAAGGTGAATGGCCCTTCACAGAACGCTTGCTGGCTCCTCCTTTTACTTGATATAAATCAAATCTTTGCAGAGCTTTGAGACCCCACGAGACTGGGTCCTGCTGGCCTCTCTGATGTCGTCTCGTTCCACTTGTTCACTTCACTCCGTGCCTGTTGTACTCAATTTGGTTTTTCAGATATGCTGATTTCTGCCTTGGCCTTTTCCGTACCCTTCCTGGAATCTCTTCCAGACCTGTTTGCCTAGCTCCTGTCCTTTTTCAAGTCTCAGCACAAATGTTGCCTCCCAGGGAGGCCTTTGCTGTGCAGCCCACCTAAAATGGCCCCTCTCCCAGCCACACTCTCACCACTCCTTTATTTCTTCCATAGCACATATCCATCTGCGTTCTTGTGTATTTATTTGTTTGCTTGTTTACTGTCGATTACCTTTGCTAAAACTTAAATTCCTTGAGAACCTGTGCCTCAAACAGTTCCTGACACAAAGAAGGCACTCAATAAGTACTAGTTAAATAAGAATATGAATAAATGAATTAATTAATGAGTGGGGTCTTGAGCAAGGATGGATAAAGGTAATGGAGTGAGCTTGGAGGTCACTGGCTGGGAGGTTGGGGGATGTGGATGGATAAGAAGCAATTCTGTGGTTTTGTGCCCGCAGAGATTAAAATCCATAATGATTCAAGTACAACTAACCCCAAGAGAAACTCTGAAAGCAGTGCTGTAGCCTCATGAAAAAGTGCTGCTTTTTAATTTTTTTTATCATGTACTTGAAAAACAAAACAAGCAGATAAAAAGATAGGTTTGTCTTCTTCCTGCAGTGTATTTGTAACTCATGTTAACGTATCACGAGGTATGTAAAATAAGAAAAATAAACATGTTTGTGACATGAAGGAAGAAAATATTCGGATTACTAATACTTTTTTTTTCCATTTAGGTTTTACTTTCAGTCTCCTAACTTTTATCCTTGATGTTAAACTTTTCTTGCATTTTCTAAAATGAGTGTTTCAGAAAAAGACTCCCAACACAGCCAACTTTGTTTGATATTCTGGTTCATGTCTACTGTAGATTGATCAATTGTAATGCCTGTTATCTAAACTCAGTAATATGTACTTGTACTTTTTAAAAAAAGAAAGGAAAATAAACTTGTAAAAAGAAAAAAAAGTGCTGCTTTTGACAGGGGGAATTGAAGACGTTTCCCACATCTACATTCAGTTCCAACCGTTCAGTGAACACTACTTGGCCATTGTGATCAATTGAATTATGCACCCAGCAAAGACCTGTTCTTAATCCTAATCCGCATTCCATGGGTGTGAGTCCATTTATGTATGGCCCAAATGCGCAAGGAGGACCTAATGCATATGACTGGAGTCCTTAGTAAGCAGAAGAAATTCAGACACAGGCAATCAGAGAAGGTCACACGGGAAGAAGCCGGAAGTCAGCAGAAACCAGAAGAGCAGGTCCAGGAGGAGCTCAAGAGTATCGCCATGTGACGGGAGGCAGAGATGCCAGCCAGGGCTCCCCAGGGAGGGCAGCAAGCCAACACCAGCACGCTACGGGCTTTGCGGGGAAAGCGAGGTCTTGCTAATGCCTTGATTTTGGACTTCAGACCTCTGAAACTGGGAACTAAGACATGCCTGTTGATTCAGTGAACTCGCAGTGGGACATTTGCCATAGCACCTGGATGATGAAGATTGGCATTTCCTGCTGTGCGCTGTGGAGTTCAACAAGACCTCGTGCCTGCCCTCAGGGAGCACCCAGCCTAGCAGTGGAGATAGACACAGAAAGAGCTAATTATTCTCTAAGGTGGTAGATTTCAAGATGGGAGTAGCCAAGGGACAATGTGCAGAAGACTTCAGAGGAAGAAGCTACTGGCTTCTTGTGAAGAGGGTAGGACAGGTTTTCCAGAGGAGACACCCCTAAGGTAAGCAGGATCTTAGCAGGCTGAAAAGCGAGGAGAAATGAAGACAGAATTAAAAATATCAACAAGGAGGCATGAATGGCCAAGGTGTGATTCTGGTCGTGTTGATTATAACATCCTGGAGGAAGCTGGAAATGTGACATGACTGGAAAGCAAAGTTTGGGAATCTCAGCAAGTGTTGAAGCCATGGATCAAAGGAGAGCTTCCAAATAAAACCTATAAAGTCAGAGAGAAGATTAAACAATCCAAACCCTAGGCGGAGCCAGAGATGACGGCTGAAGCAGAAACACCGGCTGGCAAACGCCAGGACTTAAAGGGCATACAGAGAAAGAGAATTCAGCAAAGTAGTAGTCAGAAAATAGGAACTAGAATCTGGAGAATTCCAATGACCAGAAACCAAGAGAATAAAGAATCACCTTTTCAGAGGGCTACCCTGCCCCCGCCCATCATGTTGGCTACTAAATTGTTCGTTCTCCATCCATCCCGCTAGAAAGGAAGGTCCATGAGATATTTCTGACTCATATACCCCTCCACCTGCATCAGGTCCTGTGATCTAGTAGAATGCATGCATGCATGCACGAATGAATGAATATCTTCAAATTATGCAGAGAGTTGACAAGCCAAAGATTGTGTAAAAGACCTTGGATTTAGCACTTGAGCACAAAGATGACATTTGAGAGGCCAGTTTTAGGAGTGGAATCATAGAGGAAACCAGAGTGTATGGGCCTAAGGAGTGAGTATTTGGGGAGGAAGTAGAAGTAGCAGCTCGTTTTATATTATTCTTTGATGAAATAATTGGTTCTAGCAACATATAAAAAAGGTTATACACCACGACGAAGTGGGATCCATCCCCATAATGCAAGGTTGGTTTAACCTGAAAATCAACCAGTGTAATATAACATATAAATAGAATAAAGGGCAAAAATCACATGATCACCTCAATAGATGCAGAAAATTCATTTAACAAAATCCACATCTTTTCTTGATAATAACAATAACAACAATAAACACTCAACAAACTAGGAATAGGAGGAAATGTCCTCAACTTGATAAAGGACATCCACAAAAAAGAGAGAGAGAGAGAGAGACAGAGAGAGAGAGAGAGAGAGAGAGAGAGAGAGAGAGAGAGAGGAACCATGGCTAACACTATTCTTCATGAAGAGAAACTGAATGTTATCCCCTTAAGAGCAGGAATAAGACAAGGAAATCTGTTACTACCAGTACTATTCAACGTTGGAGGTTCTAGCCAGAGCAATGAGGTAAGAAAAAGAAAGGAAAGACATCCAGATTAGGTAGTAAGAAGTAAAACTATCTTTATTTGCAGATGACATGATCTTGTGTATGGAAAATCCTTAGGAACATACACACACACAAACTATATTAGAACCAATAAACAAGTTCAGCAAGGTTGAAGGATTTAATGTAAATATCCAAAAATCAATTGTATTTTTTGTCTGTATTTAGAGCTTTGCTAATTATATGAGACCAAAGGAAGAGATGCTCATTTTGTTCAAAAACCTAAATTTTCTGTAGTACACAATCTAACTCAACCTGCCTGGATAGGTCGTTTAAGCAACCCAAACACATGGCGCCCAGATTGGTAACAAGGGCTTGTAATTCTCTTTAGCTTAATGTAATATCAGATATATCCCAGAGTGTGTTGGGCAGGTAATTTAAAAAGTATTGGCAAAGTCCCTTGAGGGACTGGAGAAAAATTATGGAACTATTAAACTTTCACACCTGGGAAACCCCAATACTTTCTCAAATATTAGGGATTCTCAACTTAATAGGCCAAACCCTTCAACTTGAGGCTTGCTTTTATGAAATTTATTTCATAGCAGAGAAGCTAAGCCTACGTATAATTATGCCTAAGAGTTGCTTCCAGAGAACCTCTTTTGTTGCTTATATGTGGCCTCACTCTCTCTAAGCCCAACTCTACAAGGAAAATCATTACCCTCCCCTCTACGTGGGAGTGATATCCAGGGGTGAAAGTCTCCCCGACAATTGGGGACATGACACCCGGGGATGAGCCTGGCCCTGGCACTGTGGGATCAACAATGCCTTCCTAACCAAAAGAGGGAAAATAAGTGTAATAAAATAAGGTATCAGTGGCTAAGACAATTCAAATAGACTCAAAAGGTACTTTGGAGGCTACTCTTATAGAAGCTTCAGCTAGAAACAAATAATTGCCACTGTTTGCCAACCCCCCACCAACATCATTCCTGTAAACCCTAAAGAACACCTAGGCTCTACTGAGATCCTACAAAAGTTCTATGCGTTTTTTATTTTCCAGAAACCAATAACCACCAGATGGTTCCTAGGCCAGGTAAGTCCTGAAACCCAGAGAAGCCAGCCTTTCCAAGAACATCAGCTAGTTCCATCTCCCTATTCTATATTGTCGACACCCCGTTTCAACATGAAACAGTTGGAATGGCGTACCCCTAATGATTGGGAGAAGGATGAAAAGAGAAGGAAGAATTAGAGAAGAAAGGATTTAACAAATGAGTATGACTGCTGAATCATTATACTGATATTTCATTTGTCTCCAGTGTCTTGGAACAGCTAGAAGAAAAACCCTGAAATTATGGAACTGCAACCCATACCAAACTTTGAAATCTGCCTTATAACTGCTTGTTAAAATGTACCTCAAAATGTTTTGCTTTTTTTGTATATATGTTATATTTCATGATAAAAAACATTTTAAAAATCAATTGCATTTCTTTACATGGCAATGAACAATCTGAAAATAAATTAAGGAAATCATTTCATTTATAAGAGCATCAAAAAGAATAAAATACTTAGAAATAAACTTAACAAAAGATATGCACGACTTCTACATGAAAACTACAAGATATTGCCAAAAGAAATTAAAGATCCAAATAAATAGAAAGACATCCCAATGCATGGATTGGAAGATCTAATATTGTTAAGATATTCCAGATTTTATCTGCAGATTCAACAGAATCCTTATTAAAATTCCAGGCAGTTTTTTGCAGAATATGGTAAGCTGATCCAAAATTCACATGGAAATGTAAGAGACCAAATCTAACTGCTAAAATCCTGAAAAAGAGCAATGTTGGAGGACTCACAATTCCTGATTTCAAAATCTACTACAAAGCTAGAGTCATCAAGACTGTGTGATACTGACATAAGGACAGACATACAGAACAGTGTAATAAAATTGAGAGTTCAGAAATAAACCTACACATTCATGGTCAATTGATTTTTGAAAAAGTGTCAAGACTAAATAGGAAAACAATAGTCTTTTCAATAAAGATTGCTCAGGCAACTGGACATCCATCTATGAAAGAATAAAGTTGGACCTCCATTTCATACCATATACAAAAATTAACTAAAAATGAGTCCTTGGCATAAATGTAAGAGTCAAATCTACAAAACTTTGAAGAAAACATAGGAATAAATCTCATGACCTTTGTATATGCAATGATTGTTAGATATGACATCAAATGCACAAACAATTGAATTTTAAAAATAGATGAATTGGACTTCATTAAAGTTTAAAAACTTTGTGCTTCAAAGGACACCATCAAAAAAGTAAAAAGACAGCTGTCAAAATGAGAGAAAATGTTTGCAAAACATGAAGATCTTGTATCCAGAATATATAAAGAACACTTATATCTCAACAGTTACAAGACAACTAGCCCCAGTAAAAATCAGGCAAAAATTTGAATAGAATTTTTTCCAAACAAGATTTACAAATTGCCAATAAGCACATGAAAAGATGCTCAATATCATAGGCCATTAGGGAAACACAAGTCAAATCCACAATGAGATACTACTTCAGATCCACTAGGATTGCTATAATTTTAAAAAGATGGATAATAACAAGTCGTGGTGAGGTTTTAGAGAAGTCGGACCTTCATACATTGCTGGCAGGAATGTAAAAATGTGCAGCCACTGAAGAAAACAGCCTGGAAGTTCTTCAAAAGGTTAAATATGGGGATACCATGACCCAGCAATACCTCCCCTAGGAATATATCTAAGAGAAATGAAGACATATGTCGATTCAAAAACTCATTCACAAATATCCATAGCAGTATTATACATAATAACCCAAAAGTGGAAACAACCCAAATGTCCCATCGACTGATGAATGGCTAAACAAAATGTGGTATGTCCATGCAATGGAGAATTATTCAGCAGCACAAATGAGGAACTGTTGCAACATGGGTAATCCTTGAAAACATTATGGTAAGTGAAAGAAGCCAGCCATGAAAGACCACATATTGTGTGATACCACTAATATGAAACATCCAGAATAGGTAAATCCACAAAGACAGACAGTAGATCAATGGTTGCCAGGCCAGGAGTGTGGCATGGGATGGGAAGCAATTATTAAAGCGTATAGGTTTCTTTCTGAGATAATGAAAATATTCTAAATTTATGTAGTGTTGATAGATGTACAACTCTGTGAATATGATAGAAATAATTTAATTGTGCAGTTTTAAAGTGTGAATTTCACGATGTGTGAATAATATCTCTTAATTAAAGATGTTAAAAAAGAAAATATAAAAGATGAATAAGTAAAAACTTTACATTATAAAAGAAGGAGAAAACCAATTACTGGTGAATGGAAGGTGAGATATGGGATAGGAGCTGGAGGGAAGTTGGAACAAGGGAAGGTATTTTTTCTTTTAATGTTAGAGAAAACTTCAATATGCTTGTAGGCTAAGAGGAAGGAATGATGGAAATGGAGGAAAGGCACTGAGAAGATAGATATAACTGATGGATACAGATTCTGGAAGAGGGAGTTAGTATGGTATTGGCTTCCCTGCTCCGTGAGGTGGCCAGGGCAATGACAGAATGTAAAAGAGAGAGGCAACTTGGGCAGTGGGAGAACACGGACTCTGAAGTCAAACTGAATCCTTTCAATTTCTTCCCTACACCTAAAGAAGAAGTAATTTTCCTCCTTTCCAAGACATGCACACTTGTTCTGTGGCCTTGAACATGGAAGCATCTGTCTAACAGATTGGTTTGCTACCCTTCCAAGATATACAAGAGACATATTGCCTTAAAAGCAACAGCAACTACAAGGCACTGTTTTGTTAAATGACTATAAAAGAACCCAGTGAAATGAGATTTTACTGTCAAATCGAGCTATGCCCTGGGAACCTGGCAGGTATCCAAGGGGCCAGAAGGTGGTGTGGAATCTCCTTTCCTATTGAGGAGACTTAGAGACCTAAGACAGCTGTAGTCTTGCCTTGGAGATTGGGTTCTGGTGTTTGTTCCTAAGTATGTAATTAATTTGATCAGCTAATCCAAAGGAAGAAGTCTGAAAAGTGGGGTGGCTCAAAAGATTGGTTCTGTCATTAGGTTTGGAAAAGAAGGGTAGAGACTGCAGATGAAAGAGGCCCTGGAAAGAGTGAAAACATTGGGATGCCTCCCCATCCAGTGTTTTCCATTCTGGATATGCCACCAACTCTCTTTATGAACTTGGCCAAGACACTTAATCTGTGTGCTTCAGGCTTCTCATCTGCAGAATGAGAGGACTGGATGAGTCTTAAGGCCTCTGCAGTAGACAGTTTGCAAAGATGACCACAATTTCACCCACCCTTGTGTGTTTGCCCCTTTGCAATGTAATTTAGCTTTTTCTCCCAACAAGAGGTGGAATCTGGCTAGCCCTGTAGCTCTCTTTGACCAATGGAATGCAGAAGAGACATTATATTTGAACTTAAGCCCTAAGAGACCTTGCAGTTTCTACTGTCACTGTCTTGGAATGATACTGTGGCTGGGTAAACAACCCTGGGCTAGGAACCTTCAGGATCTTGAAAGACTGAGTGGGAAGAGAGGCTTGGCCAGTAGCCAGCTCTAACCATGAGACATGTGAGTGAGGCCATCTTCGAAAACCCAATCGTAAGTCACCTAATGGATGCAGTCACATGAATGATCCTGTGCAAGATCAGTAGAAGAACCACTTTGCTGAGCCCAGCCAAAACTGCTGACCCACAGGATCGTGAGTGAATAAAATGGTCATGGCCTTAACCCACTAAATGGTGGGTTGTTACCCAGAAAGTATAACTGATGCAGCCCCTTTCATAGTTGACATTCTAGAAACAGATTTTATTGTTTTTAAAAAGGAATCAAGCTATATGACCTTGTGAGTGTTAGGGTTTGTTGCAGTAACTCAAACTAATGTTAAGTGGCTGTTTCATTTCCTCTCCGTCTTCCCAATCTTTGACCTTGAAGAGTTTTCCCTTGAGCCTTTACTGCACATGGACCCCCTAGAGCTTCAGCTCTTTGACACTTTCCCACCCTCTTAGGGCTTGGCCTGGAGAACACTGTAAAGGACAGTCATTTAGATGTGGGGTACAACCTCCGATGTGTAGTAGGTGCTAATACATATCTGATGAATGAATGAATAAATGAATTAATAAGAAATTTTTCTGAACTGTTCCCCATCCCTGCCCCACTGTTTTTAAGACAGAGGCTAAATGTTTTTCTCAAAGTCACACTAAGAAGCCTGGCATGAATTATCATTCTCTTTGTCATACCACTCTGCCTCCAATTTATCTGTTTAGGACAGATTTCTTGGTTGAACCTCCCATTTTCAGATTGATAAACTCCACAAAGCCAGCCAGGTGTCTTCTTTGTACCACATCATGTTGGGGGTTCATGGAGCCAATAGGAAGGTCTGACATGGGGCTTGGAAATACATCTTCTGGCCAAGAATTAAAACAAATCAAATGCACATGCTATGGTAAAAAATAGTTATCATCTTGGTCTCCTGACAAGACTACTTGACTAGAGTTTAATGTTTAATGAAAGAATGTTCTGACAGAAGAGGGTATAGTCAGAAATAGAGCCAAAACAGAGAGGCCGTCTTTGACTTGACTGTCCAGTAGATGTTGAGTGAGGGGCACTGTGAGTGGGAAATGGATGCTTCTTGGTTACTGGAGAGGACCTTCTGACAGGGGCGCATCCAGCCTCATCATGACCTGAAGGAAACAGCTCTCAAGATATTCACCTCATGGAGCTTTAATTGTTGATCACTAAGCGACTAACTCTCCAGTGTTAATCTGGCTCCCTGGTTACTGGTCAGTACTCTGGGCGGGAGACCCGAGTCTTTCAGTCACTTTTGGAAAGGACTATTCTGCATTATAAACCAATTCACTTGCATCTGTCCCAAGAAAATCTTGTCACCAAAATCCAGTCTTCCTTGATTGGGGTCAGGGTGGGGCTTTCCAAGTTGAGAGATGTACAGGCCACCTCCATGACTTGAGAGGTTCTGGGTATGCTGAAAATTGAACAAATGCTTAAAAAAGGTTATAAAAGTGGTATATTTTAAGTGTTTACATTGAACAAATTGATGCCTTTAACTACAAAATGCAATGTGATGTCGTTGTGCGAGTGACAATATAATTGCAGGAGCTACAAAAGTCTCAGTTCTTAGTGCACTCAAAGCAGTGTGGTTGGATGATGAGATGTAAGCTTAAATAATGTATGATGAGCGCCTTCTCCTTGAAGTCTTGTCAGGCTATCCCTGTAATAGGGATCCCCCCGTGATTGCGGGGATAACACTTTTGGAGATAATGTCAGATCTAAACATGAGGTCTTGTGAGTGTGAGACCCAAGACCAGATGGCTCCGTTGAGAGGTGCCGGTCCCACTTGCCTTCTAAACCTGTCAGCCATGGCCATGGGCCGCCAGCCACATCAGCCTTCTCTCAGTGACACTGTCATGTCACCGTTTTAGGATCGGCAGCCAACCCCGACTGCATTGCGTGAGCGTCAAGATTCATTGGCCGATTGGCTGATACATCAAGCCAGTGATAAACAAAGCTAGGACGTCCAAAAGTATCTTTTAAACATTCCGTTTTGGGAAGACAGCCCCATGGCAGCGGCAGGAAGGCCCTTGCTGAAGTGGTAAGTGATGGGGAAATGCAAGTGTGTTGGAGGGAGGGTGTTGGGAAGACTCACACTCACAGCCCGACGTTCCCCCATTTAGAGTCAGCCCAGTTCTCCCAGTTTGCTTCATCTGGCTTCTGTGGTCCCTCTACCCATTTTTCCATGTTCTATTCCACAGCTAAGCCTCAGTAGTCAACTTTTCAAACTGCATCTCAAACTGTTAATGGCTCATGAAATAAAATTGGTGAGTTACAATATTTTTTATTTCTAAAGAAATAAAATGAGAAAATATCAGAATATACCACACACGGTAGAAGTAAAAAACAAAAAAACAAAAGACGAAAAACCTTTTGTTTTGTGAAAGGTTTGTTACAGCTACGTATATATGTGTTCTGACTTTGGATGTAAACTTCATCTCCTGCCGTGGGTTGGAGTTAAAGGGTTCAATCCACTGCTGTAGGTGGCAGGTTAAAATGCCCCAGCCTTCCCCAGAGCAGAGTCTGTGACCATGGGCTTCCTAAGGAAAATTGGTAAGAACAACTGTGGAGATTCAGAGAGAGCAGAGAGTACACCAGCCAGTGACCTTTGAAGATGAAGAGGGAAAATGCCTCCTGGGGAGCTTCATGAAACCAGAAGCCAGGAGAGAAAGCTAGCAGATGACGCCATATTCGCCATGTGCCCTTCCAGCTAAGAGAGAAGCCCTGACTGTGTTCGTCATGTGCCTTCTCACTTGATAGAGAGACCCTGAACTTCATCGGCCTTCTTGAACCTTTCCCTGGATGCCTTTGATTGGACATTTCTATAGACTTGTTTTAATTGGGGCGTTTCTTGGCCTTAGGACTGTAAACTAGCAACTCATTAAATTCCCCTTGTTATAAGCCATTCCGTTTCTGGTATATTGCATTCCAGCAGCTAGCAAACCAGAACAGATTTTGGTACCAGAGAGTAGGGTGCTGCTGCTGCAGTTTGCAAATACCACACATGTTGAAACAGCTTTTTAAATGGATAAGGGGAAGAATCTAGAGGAGTTGTGAGATGCTTGATAGAGAAGGCCTAGAATGTTTTGAAGAGCCTGTTGGTAGAAATGTGGGCTCTAAAGATACCTCTGGCCAGGCTTTAGACAGAGATGAGGTACATATTATTGCAGGCTGGAAAGAAGAAGAGCCTTGTATTAAAATGGCAGATAATCTTGCAAAATTGGCCAGTGGCTTTGGCTGGAAGGCAGATTTTAAATGCCATGAACTTGGATATTTAGCAGAAGAGATCTCCAGATTAAATGTAGAAAGTGCAGTCTGGTTTCTCCTTGCAGCTTATAGTGAAATGTGACAGGAAAGAGATAAGCTGAAAACTGAACTCTTGAGTAGATCACTTCCGGGTCAAGATGGCAGCTTAACAACATGTGCATTTTAGTTCGTCCTCCAGAACAACTACTAAATAACCAGAAACAGTACAGAACAGCTCCCAGAGCCATGATACTGACCAGACACACAGCGTACCCCAGTCTGGACCAGCTGGACCAGCTGCGAGCACCCCCCAAACTGTGAGTCCCCAAAACTGCGGCGGCCAGCGCCCCTCCCCCACAGGCCGCTTCCCAGAGGGAAAAGGAAAGGACTTTACCAGCAGTAGGGACTGGGCACAATCAAACGCCAATTGTGGAACTAATTAACAAATTCTGACTACTAAAAATAGACCCCCAGCTTAGGTGAACCTGATCAAAGTGGAGGTTGCTCATTTTTGCCCCGGCACCAAGGGCGCAGGACTGACAGAAAAAGGGGAAAAAAAAGAAGGAAACAGAGGTTTTTGTGGCTGTGTATCTACAAAGGCTTGACTGCCTCTGGATACAGCGGCAGGCCTTTTCAGGCTGCAACTGCCCCAGGCATAGGCAGGAGTGAGCTCTTTTGGGGGCTTATCTGGAGCCTGTGCCTTCCCCAGGGGAAGGCTGAAGCCCCACCCAGGTGGAATCCCTCCATCAAGGAATTCAGACCCCAGGGCTTGGTAATTTGAAGCCATTAAAACCAGCCTACGACCTCTCCTCTGTCTCCACCATGCCCCCAGCAGGGAGAGTCTGCCAAAGTTAAAGGTACCGCTTCATCTTATGCGGGTGGGACCTGCAGTCAGACAAGCGCCACACACAGGGCAGGATAAGAAAAACAGAGTCCGGAGACTTCACAGGAAGTCTTTCAACCTGCTGGGTCTCAGCCTCAGGGAAAACTAACGCAGGTGACTCTTTCCTCCTGATAGGAGGCCAGTTTGGTCTGGGAAAATCTGGCTGGGGTCTATAATATCTAAGTAGACCCTCCTGAGTGTGGGGGGAGGGGGTAGGCACCACATAAGCAGGGCAAGAAACAAGAAAACAAGAACTGAAAAATTCTCCTCTGTTAAACAAAACTTAAACTAAAGGTCCAGATAAAGCTGAACAGAATGTCAAAGAACAGATAGACAACAAATGCATTCAGCAAGAAAACCCTAGATAAAAGAAGTGAAAGCAATCTCCAGAATAAACTAATTAGGGTAATAAATGCCTAGACGCCAGCAAAAAATAACAAATCACACTAGGAAAATTGAAGATATGGCCCAGTCAAAGGAACAAACCAACAATTCAAATGACATACAGGAGCTGAAACAATTAATTCAGAATGTACAAACAGACATGGAAAACTTCATCAAAAATCAAATCAATGAATTGAGGGAGGATATAAAGAAGGCAAGGAAAGAACAAAAGAAGAAACTGAAAGTCTGAAAAAACAAATCACAGAATTTATGGGAATGAAAGACACAGTAGAAGAGATGAAAAAAACAATGGAAACCTACAATGGTAGATTTCGAGAGACAGAACATAGGGTTTCTTTCTAAACTGGAGGACGGAACATCTGAAATCCGACAAGGAACAGAAAGTATAGGGGAAAAAATGGAAAAATATGAGCAGGGACTCAGGGAATTGAAAGACAATATGAAGCGCTCGAATATACGTGTTGTGGGTGTCCCAGAAGGAGAAGAGAAGGGAAAAGGAGGAGAAAAACTAATGGAGGAAATTATCACTGAAAATTTCCCTACTCTTATGGAAGACTTAAAATTACGGATCCAAGAAGTGCAGCATCCCCCAAAGAGAATAGATCCAAATAGACATACTCCAAGACATTTAACAATCAGAATATCAGAGGTCAAAGAGAAAGAGAGGATCTTGAAAGCAGCAAGAGAAAAGCAATGTATCACATACAAGGGAAGCCCAATAAGACTATGCACAGATCTCTCAGCAGAAACCATGGAGGTGAGAAGACAGTGGGATAATATATTTAAGTTATTAAAAGAGAAAAACTGCCAACCAAGAATTCTATATCCAGCAAAATTGTCCTTCAAAAATGAGGGAGAAATTAAAACATTTTCAGACAAAAAATCACTGAGAGAATTTGTGACCAAGAGACCAGCTCTGCAAGAAATACTAAAGGAAACACTAGAGACAGATAAGAAGACAGAAGAGAGAGGTGTGGAGAAGAGTGTAGAAATGAACTCTTGAGTAAAAAGAAACCAGAAATTGAGGTCCCGGAAAATTCTGGGCCTACAGAAAGGGAGACCCAGAGAATAGTGCCCCACATAAAGTCAGGATCGGACATAGAGTTATCCAGGAAGGATTTGTGGAAACTCCTTATGTCTGATGGGCATGACCCAAGGCTACTGCATAGAAAGCCAATGAGAGTGCTGTGGGACCTGTATAAACAGAGCTGCTGCCATTCTGGACTGGGGGGTTCAGAGAACGGACACATTGGAGGAAAAATAACTTCAGAGGCAAAACCATAGAGGCTGAGGTCTGAAGTCAAGAAGCCTCAGGCCAGGATAGCAGACCCACCCAAGCCCGTGGAGAGTGTGAGTTTGCCCCAAAGGCAGACGATGGGCCTTCCACCTCATTACAGTGGAAGAGTCATGCCACCTCAGGCCTTGGTGAGGGTGAAGCACATTCCTGGGGGGTTGGGGAGAGCCTGGCTGCCACCACATGGAGGGGTTGAGCATGTGCCCCAGAGATGGCAGACAGCCTGGGTGCGGCCCCAATGCTTGGAGAGGGTGGAGCCAAGAGAAAGGTGATCTCCCCAATATCCTCCAAGGTTGCGTTTGAAGAGAGGCAGGCTTCTGTGCAGGCCTTTGGAAAGGGTGGGACTGTCACTTTCTAAAGCCCTGAGGATAAATGAGTCTCAGACTTTGAAATTTAATGGACTTTGCCCTGCAGGTTTTCGAAACTGTATGGGTCCAGTGAACCCTGCATTCCTTCCTCCCTATGGAAATGTGTATATGTATCCTATGAATGTTCCTCCTTTGTATATTGGCAGCATATAACTTGTTATGAGTTTTCAAAGGCCCAGAGCAAATGGAGAGAATTTTGCCTTAGGACAGACCATGCCTGTAACTGACTTGATGAGATTTTATACTGTCTCTAATTTTGTACTTCATTGTATTGCTACTGAAAGGTTTAAGGTTTTTTAATACTGTTATGAAATTAATATATTTTGTATATGGGAAAAACATGTCTTTTTTAGGGGCCAGAGCATGGAATGTGCTGGTTTGAAAGGAAGTATACCCCCTAAGAAAAGCCATGTTTTAATATAAATCCCATTTCACAAAGGTAGAATAATCTCTATTCAATACTCTATGTTTGAAACTGTAATGAGATCATCTCCCTGGATGATGTGATTTAGTCAAGAATGGTTGTTAAACTGGATTAGGTGATGACATGTCTCCACCTGTTTGGGTGGGTCTTGATTGGTTTATTGGAGTCCTATAAAAGAGGAAATATTTTGGAGAATGAGAGATTCGGAGAGAGAAGAGAGAGCAACAGTATGAAGCAGAGAGTCCACCAGTCAGTTACCTTTGGAGATGAAGAAGGAAAATGCCTCCCAGGGAGCTTCATGAAACAGGAAGCCAGGAGAGAAAGCTAGCAGATGACGCCATATTCGCCATGTGCCCTTCCAGCCAAGAGAGAAGCCCTGACTGTGTTTGCCATGTGCCTTCTCACTTGAGAGAGAAACCCTGAACTTCATCAGCCTTCTTGAACCAAGGTATCTTTCCCTGGATGCCTTTGATTGGACATTTCTACAGACTTGTTTTAATTGGGGCATTTTCTTGTCCTTAGAACTGTAAACTAGCAACTCATTAAATTCCCCTTGTTAAAAGCCATTCCATTTCTGGTATATTGCATTCTGGCAGCTAGCAAACTAGAACAGTGCATAATTCTTTTAATGTGTTGGATTTAATTTGCTTTTATTTTGTTGAAAATTTTGTATCTCTGTTCATTAGGGATATTGGCCTGTAGTTTTCCTTTCTTATAGCATCTTTACCTAGTTTTGGTGTTAAAATGATATTAGCTTCATAAAATGAGTTATTTACTTCTACCTAAAGTTCATTTTCCTCGTCTTTTTTTGGGAAAAGTTTGAGCAGGAGTGCTGATAGTTCCTTTTTGGAATGTTTGATAGAATTCCCTTGTGAAGCCAAAAAAAAAAAAAAGGACAACTGTGGAGGGATGTGGGCTAATCCTGAGACTCACCAGGGACCGTCCCAGCATGTCACAGTCTTAGCCACTGTTTGGTCCAGTGGGCTCAGTTGGCAGCTTTGCAGATAAAGAGGTGGAATCTAAGAAAGGGGATTACATGTTAGTGCTAGAACCCGGTCTCTGATGCAGCTTTCTTGGCTTCCCTTCCAACATCCTTTATTTTTATTTTCTGGGGTCATCTATTGTAATACAGCAAAGAATAGCAAAAAGGATTTGGATTTAAGTCAGAAAACTTGAATTTTAGTCTCAACCTTTATTACTTGCTAAGAGTGTGACCCTGAGCGCATAAACCGCCTAATATCTCTGCTCTTCAGTTGTATCAAATGTCAAACAGGATTAATATTAGGGGTTAATTGAGTGGCTATATAACAGCCCTTTTTAGACTGTGAAGTATTATGTACATTTTCTAGTAATGATTATCTTTGCTCCTGGAGTATCCATGGCATTTATTCAAGAGATAGGTATTTCGGTGGGGATAAAGGGGTGTGACAGTCTACTTCAGTTGTTTGATTTTGTAAATATATTTGAAAAAGTGTGATTGTACCTTGTTTATCAATGTTTCCTTTTATCATTCTGTGTGCCTGTTTGCTTAATGGCATACAAACGCTGATCTTTCCTATATTTAGGTATATATATTCAGACCAGTTTTGTAATCTTTCAGTGGCTATCTCTGATATTAAAATAAAAATTATTGCCTCCCCATTAAAAAAGGGGGGGCATGAGTTTAATATTATCAAGCCTCACCCTTTCCTGTGGGGGCTCAGAGACACTTTCCAGACAGTGGGTGCTTCTCTCCTTCATGTCATCCCAGCATCTCCTCTATCCTCAGAGTCCTCTCGGGGTCTACAGAAGTTGGTTGATGGAAGCTACTGCAATCATATGACATCGCCCCAGCTCCCCTTAGCCCCAGGTCATGGTGGATGGCTCTGGGCAGCAGCTGGCAGAATGGTGCGTCCCTTCCCCACCTTGGGTTACATTTGTAGCCCTGCCCACCTGTGGGGACTCATGAGGCCGAGTGACAATGGATACCCCAACTATGACATTGCTTAGCCTCTACTTGCTCACATGGGGACTCCCCTACCCCACCCCCTGTCTTCTCCAGATGCTTCTCAGAATTCCAAAGGTGACGTCTCACAAGGGTTTGTTGGGGCTTTAGAAGTCCAATGAATGACACCTCTCTTCCTTATCCATGTGCAGAACCAACTGAGGGATGCATACAGAAGCCAGAATTGTAGGGATCGAAATAATAATCTTATAACTTCTGAAATCTGGATTTGAGATATGTGGGCCCAGTGGGCTAGTTGTCATGTCACCCCCAGATTAAGCTTAGGCACCTGACAAAAGCCGAGTTGGAAAACTGCAGGCACCCCCTTAGCATAGAGAACAGAGACCTGTGTTCCTGGGACAAGCTGGTTTCTTCTCCTAAACTTGCCGGTCAGAGAATGCCCTCCAAACAGAAACATGA
Source organism: Tamandua tetradactyla (assembly GCF_023851605.1). Classification (NCBI taxonomy): domain Eukaryota; kingdom Metazoa; phylum Chordata; class Mammalia; order Pilosa; family Myrmecophagidae; genus Tamandua; species Tamandua tetradactyla. The sequence continues at coordinate 166,265,948 of NC_135333.1, forward strand.
ATGGGGACTAAGGGCTTCCCCTGTGCCCTGGGAGCATGTCTGTTCACGCTCTCTGTTCCAGGAGCGTGTCTGCTCACGCTCTCTGTTCCAGGAGCGTGTCTGCTCGCGCTCTCTGTTCCAGGAGTGTGTCTGCTCGCGCTCTCTGTTCCAGGAGCGTGTCTGCTCATGCTCTCTGTTCCAGGAGCATGTCTACGCAAGCTCTCTCTGTTCTTTGGCTTACTTGTTCAGAGGCCTCCTCCTAACTGCTACGGAGACCAGGTTCAATGCCAATGTGGGGAAAATGTCCTGTTCTGGGCCCGAGGAGAAGTGCTTGGGTTCACGATATCCTCAAGTTTTACCTGAAACTTCTTATTTTGCACCAAAACTTCCCCTTGGCTACAGCCTCCACAACCAAAGCCTTTTAATCCATGTAAAGGAGAAAAGATTTAACCGCTAAGATTATTCCACGGAGTTTCCCTAGACTGCCCTATAGGCCAACTCATGGCCAAGGTCTTTCTTTGCTGCTCTCAAATTATTCTTCCCATTTTGGTTCCAGGGATTAAAAAAATTTTTTTTTTGCAATTTTATTGAGATGTACACATACCATACAAACCATCCAAAGAATACAGTCAATGGCTCACAGTATCATCACATAGCTATGCCATCCTCCTGATCAATCTTAGAATACTTTTTACTCCAGAAAAGAAATAAGAATAAAAAATAAACCCCAAATCTTCCCATGCCCCTCACCCTCCTCCCCACTATTGTTGCCCCCTAGCATTGGTGTGGTACATCTGCTACTGTTGAGGGAAGAACATTAAAATATTGCTGCCAACTTTAGCCCATAGTTTGCAATAGGTTGAGCTTAAACATTGGGCAATGGGGAGAGGTGACGGGAGCACGTGACTGTGAGAGTAATTAACAGTACTGAATGGAGTGTGAGTGTGGTGGGAAGGGGAAGTTCAGAGTCATGGATTTCACCAGAAGGAAAGTCAGAGGTTAAAACTCGGGCATGCATAACGCAGTGAATCTTGTGGTGTATGGTGACTGTGATTAACTGTGCAAGCATAAAAAACATAAAGAGCCTTCATGAACTGGAACAAATGTACGACACTATTACCAGGGATTGAATAATAGAGGGGCATATGGGGAAAAGTGTACCTATTGTTTTCGGGGATTTTTAAAGCGTGATTATCAACCTCCAGTTCCTTAGCTTTTCCCACCCTTGCAGGGGTGGGCTCGAAACCCCTTGACCACCCCCTCGCCACCTCCCCTACCGTCGCCAGCCTGACATCCTGCCGGGGCTTCCGCTGACTGCCTGGGGCTTGATTAAAAAAAAAAAAAAAAAAGACCGCAGCTTCCTACAGTAGCCCTTGTCCAGCACCTTCTAGGATCAAAACAAAAGATTAAATACCCTTTTTTTTTTTTCTCTTCATCTACAAATTAGAATCCAAAACAATTCTTCACACAGGAACTCAGCATCCATGAAAGGGAAAAGGCCAAGATCGCTTGCACCTTTGTGGACATATCAGATTTGCATCATGTAGGAAATGCTTTCCACCAGCCACCGGGCAGGGCAGTTTCTCAGCTGTCTATTCATCTTGGGAATTATGGCAGTGACGCACAGGCTTTGGAGACGTGACACCCTATCACCACGTATTTACTTCTCCTTTCCTTCTAATGACAGACTGTGGATGTGTGGTGGGGGGTGGTGCACGATGAGGTGTTAATGCATTGCAATCAGTTTTGAAATTTAAAAATCTGAAACTAGGAATCAGTTTTAATTCCTTCAGAATTCCATCGGTTGCACTCCCTCCTGGCGGGTGATTGTACACATGTCTTGATTACTACTATACAACAAATAGCATAACAAGCCTTTATTGTATATCATTCCTTTTATTGTCAACTAATGGACTGATTGGTTGATTCCATAAAAAATGGTAAGCTCTCTTTACTCTAGGTGTTGGAGGATCCCTGGAGGAGGGACACGCATCTAGTTGACCCTAAGCCATACGTTCAAATACATGCCGTGGGAGTGTGGGAGAAATGGGCCAGTCACTTCATCTGATGCATCGTGGAGGACTTCTCGGAGGAGGTGCGAGGTAAGCCAAGTCTAAACAATGGGTAAAGTGTCTACAGGGTTTCACAGGGAGAGAAGTCACCTGGGTTTCCAAACCAGAGGGCACTGGAGAAATATAGATTCCTGGGCAAGGTCCTGGCACGTGTGGCTCTGATGTCTACCCATGGTTGGGAATCATCTGGAACAAAGGCTCAGAGAGGAAGAAGCCTAAGTATGTTCAGGGAGCAGAGACAGGCTGGAATGGCCATCTCAGGGGCTGGGGCAGTGGGGGCCAGCTCTTCATCTCTTCAGAAGACCAAATAAAAGGCATCAACTGAAGTCTGAGGAATTAGTGTTCTCAGAAGATGAAATTCCTGGATGTAACACTGAGTTTTTCACCTGATATGGCAAGGAAGGGCCTCTGTAACAATAAAGAAAATGCATTTACAACCAAATAGACAGGAAAGAACTCATTTGTCTCAGATGGTCTATGCTGGTGATTGACAAACTCTTTCAGTAAAGGCACAGAAAGTAAATTTTTTTTTTGGCTTTGCAGGCCATATGTTCTCTGTCAAAACCACTTAGCTCTGGGTGGTGTAACAGTGGCTCAGCAGCAGAGCTGTCGCCTGCCATGCCAGAGACCTAGGTTTGATTCCCAGTGCCTGCCCATGCACCCCCCTCCCCCCAAAAAAACACTCCACTCTGCTGTTGCAGGGCAAAAGCAGTCACAGACAACACATAAATGAGTGAGTGTGGCTGCAATCTAATAAAGCTTTAATAATGGACACTGAAATTTTAATTTCATGTAATTAAAAAAAATTTATTTTGAAGTAATTTCAAACTTACAGGAAGGTTGCAAAAATAATATGAAGGTAACACCAAGAACTCCAATATATTCAGATACCCAGATTTATCAGCTTCTAACATTTTGCCACATCTGTTACATCATTCTATCATTCTACCCTTTGAGAGTACAATTCAGATATCATGCTTCTTTACTACTTGATGTTTCCCCATATCTTATCTAAGAACAAGTTTATTTATTTAGGTAACTGTGTTAAGTAAAGTTATCAAGTTTGAGAAATTTAACATTGATATAAAGCGTATAGTCTATATTCCAATATTTTCAATTGCCCCCATAATGTCCTTTTGAGCATTTTCCCCTCCATTAGTCGATCCAATCTGGGATCACATATTAAGTTGAATTGCCATTGTCTCTTTAGTCTCTTCTTTTTTTGTGGTTGTGATAACATATGTTCAGCACAAAATTTCCCATCTCAATCACTCCCAAGCACACAATTCAGTGGCATTAATCACACAACGTTGTACCATCATCACCATCATCGCCATCATCCATTATCAACCCTTTCTCATCACCCCAAACAGAAACCCTGCACCCATTATGTGTTAACTCCTCAATCCTCCTTTCCCCATGTCCAGTAACCTGTACTCTACTTTCTATCTCTATGAATTTGTATACTTTAGTTATTTTATATAAGTGGAGTCACACAATATCTGTCCTTTTGGGCCTGGCTTATTTCACATAACATGATTTCTTCAGAGTTGACCCATGTTGTAGCATGTATCAGAATTTTACTCTTTTTTCAGCTGTATAATATTCCATTGTATGTATATACCATGTTTTGTCTATCCATTCATCTACCATGGACAGTTGGATTATTTCCATCATTTGTCTGTTGTGAATATTGGTGCTATGAACACTGGTGCACAAATATCTGTTCAAGTCCCTGCTTTCCATTCTTTTGAAAGTGGAATTTCCGAGTCATATTGTAATTCTATGTTTAACTTTTTGAGAAACTGCCAAACTGCTTTCTATAGCAGTGTACCAGGAGTGCATCAAAGTCTCAGTTTCTCCACATCTTCACCAACCCTTGCTATTTTCCTTTTTTTTTTTAATTAATAGCCATCCTAGTGAGTGTCTGGTGGCATCTTGTCATGGTTCTGATTTGTATTTCCCTAAAGGCTGAAGCGGTTGAGCCTCTTTTCATGTCCTCATTGGCCACTTGCATGTCTTTGGAGAAATGTCTATTCAAGTTCGTTGCCCATTTTTAAATTGGGTTGTTTGTCTTTTTGTTGTTGAGTTGTAGGAGTTCTTTATATATTCTGGATATTAAACACATCACATATATGGTTTCCAAATATTTTCTTTCATCTGTAACTTGCCTTTACTTTCTTGATGATAGCTTTGATGCACAGAAGTTTTAATTTTTTAAAAAATATTTTTATTGTACACCACATACAAACATACATTCTTGTTATACAAACATTCCGTACATTGTGTACCATCAGTGGCTCACAGTATCATCACATAGTTGTGTATTCATCACCATGATCATTTTTTTGAACGTTTGCATCACTCCAGCAAAAGAAACAAAAAAAGGAAAAAGAAAAAACTCATACATACCATCCCCCTCACCTCTCCCTCTCACTGACCACAAGTATCTCAATCTATTCAGTTCATTTTAACATTGTTTTCCCTATTATTTGTTTATTTTTATGCATATTTTTTACACATCTTTCCATGCCGTAGATAAAAGGACAGAAAGTTTTCACAATCACACAGTCACACTGTAAAAGCTGTATCATTATGCAGTCATCTTCAAGAATCATGGCTACTGGAACACAGCTCTACAGTTTTAGGTAAGAAGTTTTTAATTTTGATGAGGTCCACATAATTTTTTTTCTTTTGTTACTCTGTGTGTTTCATGTAATTTTCACATCTTATGAGATCTTTTTTTGATTTGTTTCCAACCATCTAACCTATAGATGTCCAAGAAGATAGCAGAGATTAGTGCTTCCCCAAACTCTCTACTTAAAAATCTCATACAACACAAAAAGGAGAATGCAGACCCCACGGGAACGTGCCTGAAAGCCTACAAAATTCTTTAAATGAAGCTCATGAACACTTTTTAGTCCTCGTCCATAATACGGGTTGTTTTAACATAAAATTGGCATGAGGGTAAAAACATGCTGTTTAGGCTCAGAGAAGCTGAGTGACTTTAAGGCAGGAGAGTTAGAACAAGTCGGGAATGGGCCCGGATCCCCAAATCCCTGATACCAAATGTGTAGTTTCCACCAGTGTGGGCTGCCTTCCCATCAGGCTCTGCCTGTCCATGCCCAGTGGCTACTCCCTCCCTGCCATACTGAGGCAATTTTAAAGTACAGATGCCAAACTGCTTTTGAGTATCTACCAAAAACCTTCCAATTCATAAGTTTCAAATATTATTTGTTTTGCTCTGTTCTAGAATATTATAGTTTGATTAATTCTAAAACTCATTTTCTTCTCCTACCCTAAAAGTCTGCTTTCTTATTCTTCTATATATTTTTTCCCCTTTCATAGCATTCCATTCTGTTCTTATGCTCCCATTATATCATACATTATGGGATGTTAGGTTATGAGGGGCCTGAGAGATTAGTTGGTTTTGAATACCCAGCATCCATTTTCTCCTGTGGTACATTGTATTATTTATTCAGCATTCTTCCTTCTCTCCACCCCACTGAATTTAGATTCAGCCATACGATTTGCTTTATCTAATGGAATGTGAGTAGAAGTGAGAGTGTGCTAGCCCTAACCAGAGGTTTTAAAAGACATCATGTGTTTCCAATCACTCTTGAGCTCCTGCCCTCTTTGAAAACCACATGTCCCAGGTAGGGCCTATTCTTTCAGCCTATGCCTTTGAATGAGAAGACAAGTGAAGCAGACCTGAGCCCAGCCAAGCCCAGCCAACACAGACTCATCTGCTCCTGAATGCCGCTGAGTTTTGGGCTTGTTTATTACAAAGCATTATTCCAGTCAGAGCTGACTAATACACCCCTTCTAAGGGAACCAGACCTTTGATTTTCTTTTGGGGACCCAGCCCTCCTGTACTAAACCCATCCACAGGCTTTAGTTGGGCTGCCCCTGCCTGTCCCTGCCTGTCCCTGCGTGCCCCTGTCCTTGTGCACTCTCCAACACATGACACTGACTAACTCTCATTCCTCAAACATGCAAGATGCTGTGCATTATCTCTGGTAAGATATCAGCTGTTCTTATCTTAGCTGAGAAACTCACTCTTCCCTGGCTGGGAGAACTGTCTGACCCCGTGCCCCTGTCACCTGCTATAAGGGCTCCTGAAGAAATCTTATTCAGGAACAGCTCCCACAATCCCAATCCAGACTGTCCATTTCACGGTAAATTCATAATAAGAGGGTGAGGATCATGTGATATGAAGTTTCATACCTCTTAGCTGTGCTTTCTGATAGTGGGACGAAAAGCACAAAAAACAGTTTGCCTTAGAATGCAAAAGGGAGAAGCTGCAGACACCTGAAGGTAGGTTCTCCTCTATGCTTCAAGAAAGAGCAGAATCAGCTCTGAATTATTCGTTCATACAAAGAGCTATAAGTAGTGGTGTGGAGAATCCAAAACACCAGAAAACATACAACCTAAGGCACAGCACACAAAAGTGGTTCCGGCGTGTTTCAGACAAGACACGCTTTAAAACAAACTGATGAGAACATGTAGCTTTTCTCCCTTACTTAAAATAAGAAGTATGAGTGCTACTGATTTACACTATACTTATGTTTGGTTTTGGTGTGTTTTCTACTTTTTAAAATAAAGCAACAAGTAGTTCCTAATGGCAACGTGTGAGGTGTTTAGTTGTTTCTGTTTTTTCGTCCCTGAGAAGGATGATAAAATCAGTTTGCATCCTCTGGGTCCCCAGGCAGCTGGATCATCCAGGGACACAGCATGAACTCTGCTGAGTGACAGGAGAAGCGGACGAGGGATTAAAACGATAATCCCCGAAGTGGAAAATTAGCTGTGGAAAATCAGGAAGTAATAAACAGTCCTCTTCCCCATACCTTCTCCTCTCGCTCTGCTCTCCTCCTTTGCCTCCCTCTCCCCTAAACCACCATGTCGTCCCACGTCTTATCCCTCCTCACAGGTCGGGCGGCCTCTTCCCACCTCTCAGTGAGGATCCACCTGGCCCTGAGCAGATGCCGGGAAGAGAAGGCCCTGTGAGTCAGCCATTCCCATAGGCACTTGGGGGTGGGGTCAGAGGGTGCTACTAATCTTAGTAAAATGTAATCCTTGCCCTTGAGTAGTGCGAGGTTCCTGAACAGACACCCTTTTGGAGAGGTTACCAAAAAATAGAGTGACTAAATGAATGAAGTGGAGAAACTCTTCCACGGCGGTTCTTTGCAAGCCTGGCGCCCAGGCCCTGCGCCCAGAGCTTCCGATTTAATGGCCTGGGTTGAATACAGCTCTCCATGGGGTCGAATCCCCAGGTGATTCTAAGCGGTGCGGCGGCGGGAGCAGCTGCCTCGGCGTCACCTGGACACGTGGTACGCCTGGGCCTTCCCGCAGCCCTACCCCGGGCCCGCTGAGCCGCGAGCTGCTGGAGGAGCCCCGCAGCAATCCGGGTGCGGGCTCAATTCTGAGGCCCCGCGGTGCGGGGTGCTAAGCAGGCAGGGCTGAGCGCCCAGGGCTCGGGGAGGTGAGCAGCCGGGCTCAGAGAACAGCCCTCGGCCAGGGGCTCCCCGGTGGGCGCCCTCCTCCCGGGCCGCAGCCTCAGGGCCCTGGACCAACTGCCCAGTCTGAGCCTCCGGGGTGGGACCGCGGCCTCGGCGGCGGTGTCCTGCGGTCCCCAGGGCGCAGAGCCTACCCCCAAAGCCTCGGGGGCCGGGCTCGGTGGCCCCGGCTCCTTTCCGCCCGGGGCGCCCTGTGGTGGGCCAGACTGAAGGGCCGGAGAAGTCTCGTACTGGAGAACCCCGGCTTCCAGCTCACGGCTCCCCATCCTTTCCCCAAAGTGGGCCCCCACTCCAAGGGCTGGCCTTTTTCTTTTTTTTTTTTTTTAAAAAAAACCCAGACAGGAACTGTGTCCATCCTCAGACAGGAAGTGTGCCTCCTTTTCTGCACATCCAACAGCTTCTCACCCTAAACACTCATTCCTCCGCCCCCCAATAAAAGCAGCCCTTTGCCCAGAGCAACCAAGCCCTGAACCCCACTCCCCATGACCCCCAACTCTTCCATCCAAGCTGGCAGGCAGCTGTCTCTCTCCGCAGGCCAGCTGGGTAGGGGCCCAACTCCATCAAGGTCCCCGGTGTGATCTCCACGGCGGGGACACCCGGGAAGCTGAGGGGGGGAATCCCCGTTCCCACCGCATCCGGGAGGCGGGGGGCGGCCGGGGGGAGGCTCCTCTGGGTTCCCGGCCGAATCCTCCCCCCTTCCCCCCCACCCCCAACGGGGAGGGGCAGCCGCCGCTCCAGGCGGCGGCGGGTTTGGAGGCTCCTCCCCTGGGGTGGCCGAGCAGGAAGCGGGGAGGGCCGGGCGCGGGGGCGCGCGGTGCGGGGCGAGCGCGCGGGGCCGGGGCGGCGGGGAATGCGCGGGCCTCGCCTGGCAGCCCCCGCGCTCGGCCGCGGCCGGGGCGCGCGGCGCGGGGCGGAAAAGCCTGTTTACACAGACTGCACACCGCCTGGGGAATAATGCAGTAAAGGAAGTGAGCCGGCTCGGCCTGACTGCTCCAACTTCCTGCTCTCGCACACACCAGAGGGAAAAAAAAAAAAAAGAGGAGCGAGAGAAAGAAAAAAAAAAAAGGGGGAAAAAATCCGGATCTCATTACAAGAGCAACAGAGCGTCTGCAGACGTCTGTCAGCATGGAAAGTCGGGGGCTTTCGCCCGGTTCCTCCTAGAAACCCCCCCGCCCCGGAGAAGGAGCTTGAGCGCTGCCCCACATCTGGGTAGGTAACAGGGCTTCTGCCTGTTGCTTGGACAGTTGCAAAGTTTCCCTTCGGCTGTTCTCTTTCTTTCCTCGGGCCGGGTGGGGGGTGGGGCGGGTGGGCTGCGGGCCGGGGAGGGGGGAGGTGGGCGCCGAGTGCCGGCGGCGGGGAGGGGGGCGCCGCCGGGACGCCCCTGGCCCGGCGCCGCCTGCCGCCACCTCCCGCACCCCCAATCCCGCGCGGCGGCCGTGCGCCCCCGGGCTGGGGCTGCGGGGGACCCCCTGCGCGACACTCCGCCTTCGGGCTGAGCTGCGAGCCGGGAGGAGGGTCGCCTGGGCGCGAGCCCCGGGGAGCTGGGGTCGGGGGCCAAGGGGACAGTTGCAGGCGGCGGTGGGGGGCTCGACGCTGGGTGCCGGGGAAGAGGGGTGGTCGGGGCGGGCTGCGCGGGGTGGAGGCTGGAGCGCGGCGACCCCCCGGGGGGAGCTCCGGGTGGACGGAGGACCCCGGTGCTCGGTTCCGCCGAGAGAGGAACGACATGGAGAGGGAGGGGACGGTGGGGGTGGGTGGGATGAAGACTCGGGGCTGGGGGCTGCGTGCATTGTCGCTCGCCGGGTGACCCCCGCCCGAGTCACCCACCCAGGCTTACACCCCAGTCGGACATTGAAAAGCCGGCGGCGTCTTTACTGGACACAGTTTGGGAGAAGGACCCGCCAGAAGATGATGGTCTGGTCGCTGGTCATGTTACACCACTCTAACTGGGAAGGGGGCAGGGGGGCGTGATTTAAAAAATAGTAATGCAAAAAAAAGGAAAAGAAAAAAATCCCGGTTTTAGGTTTTTCAGAACCGAAGCATGCTGAGGATAGGCTGCGGGTGGGGGTGGGGTGGGGGCAAGAAATGTTATTTCAGAAACTGCAAAAAGGGGCTTTTTAGAAGAAAAAAAAACACGAGTGTCGGGAGAGTTTCTGGCTTGTCTGGAAACGGCAAGACTAATTGCCATGCGCTTCCGCTTTGAAACTGGCAGCAGACAGCATCTTGCAAATGACTCACTGGAGGAGCTCACAAAGAAACTGTGGTTTGCTCCTTCTCAGGTTTATGCATTCGTGCCTTTTTACAGTTTCCTTTGAGGTGCTCCGAGGGGACTCTCCCCGCCGCCCCCTCCCACCCACGCACCCACCCCCTCCTTCAAAGCCCCTGGCCGGGGCGCTAAGCCCCACCCCCGCCCCCCAACTCCGCAGCCCGGGGGCCGGGATGCGGGGGCGGGGGGGAGGCCGGGTTGTTTTTTTGAGTTGGCTGGGGAGAGGGTTAGAGGGACGCACTCTGCTGCTGCAGGGGGAAAAAGTTCCCTGAATTTTCCACTGGCTGCTGCAGGAAGAGAGAGCCCCTTTAGTCATTGCTAAGTAATGTCTGCACACACACCAGCTAATCTCATTAGGAGTTTCCGCCGCCGCACACAGGAGGGGTTTTGTGCAGCCACTGTCAGCCCGGGGAGCCCCGCTTTGCAGAGGGGGACAAGCTCCGGCTTTATCTACTTAGAGGTTTAGACGCGTGGAAGGGCGGCTTCTCCGTGCAGCGTCTTGAGAACTTGGAAGCCGCCCTGGGCCATTTTGGGTCGGGGACGTGCGGGTTTTTCTTGACCAGGGGTGTGCGGTGGCTGTGTGCGCGTGAACTTTGTGCAGCCCAGGCAGTTGAAACACGCCCATCTTCTCCCGTCTGACTTCAGTCTTTGTCGGGAGGGGAGCTTGATGAGAAGCCAAACGTGTTCCAGGCATCTATTAATGAGCTGAAATCGATTTCTGAGCCTTATTGCCAAACAAAATACCCTCTGATCTCTCTCCCTCCCCACCCCCTCCCTCTGACACACATTTATTTGGGAAAGGTTAGATATGAGTCTCAATTTATGAGGATTATAAAATTACAAATTGGATTAGGAGGGCATGTGGGTCAGACAGTAAAGAATACTGTCCATAAGTGTTTTTAGAATTTCCAGTAATGTTCTTGTGGCAAAACCCCGAGTATGAAAAGTGATGGCCTTTCTGTGCTAAATATAACAACAGGCCTCCCACCCACCCACCCCACTTCTTGAACTTTTGAATGTTGCCTAGAAATGTGTGAAAAAGGGTCAAGAATTAAGGAGTCTGTTTGGAACTGTGCAGCTCATTTATTGACAAGGACACGCTGCTTCTCTTGAGGTTTCTAAGGTGTTGGCATTTCCTTTAAGGTGGCAAAGCATGTCCTAAAAACAGCAGAACCACCCCACCAGGTTGTGAGTCAGTGGGCAGGAGTGCACTCTGCCCGGCACACAGTAGATGCTCATTAAATTCTTGCACTGAAAGCTACAGCACAGGATGCCCAGACTTATACTATAATAGATAGGAAAGGACCTTTCAAAAGCTAGCATCATTCTGCCTGAGAGTTCCTTAAGCGTGGAGGTTGTAAATGCTTTCTTTTCAAGAGCACATTTCCTTCAAAATAAAAGACAGGTGACTAGAGTTCTTCATTCTAATAAGTTATTATTTGCAGTGCTTAAGATTTACTTGTGTCTCTGGTTCTCAACCAGGGGGCAGTTTTGCTGCCCAGGAGACATTTGGCTGGTCTAGGGACATTTTTGGTTGTCATAACTGGAGGGGGTGGGTGCTACTAGGGTCTTGTTGGTAGAATACAGGGAAAGGGTGCTGCTGAACATCCATAGGGCAACCCCTTCCTAACAAAGAACTTTCTGGCCTCATATTTCAGTAGTGCTCAGATTGAGACAACTTGATTTAAAGTAATAATAATGATGATGAAGATTCTTTCACATGTATTCATTCAGCTAATAGAACATTACAAGTTGTCAGTTGTGCTTTTCTGCCACACTGTATCCTTGAATTCCTCTCTCTGTGGTCAGTGATATGCAGTAGAATGGACTGATGGTGGTGCTGTCTTGGTGAGCTGAATTAGACCATTTCTGAACTTCCACAGGCATAGCCACTTCACTCACTTGGCGCAAATGCTTTTTAGACCAGAATGTAGTGGTTCAGATGGGGGTGGGTGGGTGGGAAGCTGTGATTTTTCTGGCCCATTTTGAATTTTGCAGTTTCCTAAACATTTATTAAAGACCTTCTCTTTTTCTTATTTAAAGTAATTAAATAATTTAAGACTGCTAATGTGCCGCAAATGTAAATCTGAGATCCTATATTAAAATTTATATATGTAATAACTTTTTGGAACTTGAACCTTTTCCTGAAAGATTTAAAGGACTTCCAGGCAGTGTACGTAAATTAAAATATTCCTTTCTTAGCTGTCAGATACTGGATTTTGAGTGTTCTGTGCTGTCCAATTATATTTCTCTAGCTGATTCAAAGAATCAGTTGTAGTGCTGCAAAACCTATTGACAAACCCCAAACATATTAAAAAATGATCCAAGCATATGGCTTTCTGGAGGAGAGAGTCCTTTTTTGCTGATAGTGATTACCACTTAATAATTGGTGGCTTGCTGCCTTCCAGGCCTAGGAAATTACAGTCATCTCCATGTTTCCCAGACCCGGGTCCTCACTGAACTTTGAAAGAAATGGGCTCTTTGTCCACTCTAGTCTTGCTCAGGTTGGCGAGCCCACACTGTGGCTTGCAGATCCTTCTGGAAGGGGCGGCCCCTTTGCACACCTGCTAGGATGGGTGGTCACTCAGGTGATCTGAATGAAGGACACCACGTCTCTCGTTTGTCTGTGCGTTTCAGGCCAGTTTGTTTGTTTTTAGATCCGTAGTTATCCATTATTTCTCTTTGCCTCCATAAACTGATTCATAACATACCTGAGGCCACACTAACGTAACAGTATTTTTAAAGCTCAGCTTAGTGAGGTGTTAACTATTGACCTGAATCAGTTTTGGAAGATACAAAAAGCCACAAACCAAAAAAAAGATAAACAACTCCTGTACTTCCACTGCTCACGTGTTGCATATCTTTCCAGTTTGTGTAAATGCATGCATCCCGTTTTTACTTGAGATCGCACAATAAAGCTGTTTGTGACTTATTATCATTTAATGTGTCCTGTGACCCATTTTGATATCTGCTACTGTGAGCAAAATTACCGCACTGAGAGCTTGCATTTATTAATTTAGTAAATGGGTTGACTTAACAATAGATTGACATGATTTCTACACGGACTTGTACAGTGTTTTTGTCCTGTGTGGTTCAAGTCATATTCTAAGAATGCTGCCCTCTTGAAAGACTGAATTCATTTGTGCTGTGAAATTTGGGATTTTGATGAGTTTCTGTATGATTTAACAATGAGTCATGATTTGCAGTTGAATATCAAGATGTAGTAACAGGAAGTCCAGGACACAACACATCAAAATAGAATGTTAATGAACGTTGAAAGAAGAGAAACTAGGTTACACTGAAAAGACACCTTAAATTTCTCTACCTGAAAAGGGGGAAGGAAGGCGCACCTTGTCCGCTTAGACAGTTCTTATTTATTGCCACTTCATTTTGTATCCGGAGCTTTGCAAACTTTGAAATTGGTCTTTGAGATTTGTAGCTCAAGATTACTTTTGCTTGTGGCCAGTTTGAATCGAGGCCATTCAGCTTTCTCATTGAAACTATGGCTTTGAGACCTTGCAAACTCTGGCTTTGCCACTTGAAGTGCAGCCCTGGTAAATTGAATTATCAGGGTGTGTGTATTTAACCTTTGTTAGCACATCTTACAGGCCTCATTCAGTCTTTTAAGTAACTTTTCTATTCAGAAGTTTGACTCCCCATGATTTCTCCCTATAACCAAAATAAAAATGGCCTTTCAACCTTTACTGGAAATTTACATGTATGTTGCCATTTTAAACAAAAACTTTGAACTTGTCGTTTCAGTAAATTATAATTGGATTTGGACTGCAACCAGGGGTGAGATCACTGACTCTTTTTTTTTTTAACATGGGCAGGCACCAGGAATCGAACCAAGGTCCTCTGGCATGGCAGGCAAATGTTCTTGCCGCTGAGCCACCGTGGCCCGCCCAGATCACTGACTCTTGACGTGTGTTCATTTACATTTCCTGGAAAGTAATTACTAAATTATTCTAATAATTAAAGGGATTACTTGTAAGTTGGCTGTGAGATTTGCCTGCATATTTTTAAAGAAATTAAAAGATGGCTATACTAGTGTGTTCTAATTTGATTTGGGCTAAGATGAATTTACTCCTACATTCTCAAAGGAAGTTTCTAAAGTGCATAGCATTATAAATATTTTAAAAGTGACCATATCTATGAACAATTCATCATTATTTATGTTTATATATGAAACAGATGAGGTGCATATAGCTGGATGCCTTCTCGTAGCCTCTGGCGAGGTGAGAGTTCTTTTAAGCAACAGAAAAGAGAATTTGAAACCTTTGGTGTCTACTTTTTAAAATGGAGATATAATTTACATATATTAAAATGCACAGATCGTAGGTATAATTGTATATACTGCTGTTCACTACTCCCCAAAAGACAGAGAATATCAGCATCGCCCCAAAACGTTCCCGAGCCCTTTTTTATTGCATTATGACAATTTCATGATTCTACTATGTAAACTGTTAAACCCCAGAACACCTTGATAAAACACTGCAGTGTTTTATTTAATGTGCTCAATAAAAAGTAAAACATCAGAAAAAACTCCCTTCTACCTTAAGCAGAAGTAATGTGTAGGAGAAAACCTAGTCCCTTAAAACTAATTATGTTGAGAGGGTCTTACTAAATCTTCCCGGGCCTCAGTTTCCTCAACTGGTTGGCAAAGTGGATGAATTATTTAAGCTGGGATAATCTGTTCCAGGTCAAAAATCTTATTAGTGTATTAATTTTTTGGAGTAAAGAACTTGAATTCTTCTGAGAGCTGTCAAAGTGTTGGGTGGATTTTTGCTGTCACCCCCGAACAGCTGACTTTCAGACTTGTACAGCAATTTAAACAAATTCTGCTATTTTGTGGTGAGAAATGTGGTTCCCCAAAAGTTTCCTCTGCAATCCCATTTTGGCCCGTCACTTAATAAGGAAAACCCCAATGGAAGGTCAGTCATGGTTGTACGACTGCCTTTCTTCCTTGGTCTTTCGAGGTTTGTAGCAGGCCGCGCTCATTTCCAGTGATCTGCCGACTCTTCGTCCAGTGGCTACATCTGGTTTGGGTGCTGATTCGGCTCAGATAAGATTTTGATCACCAGATTAAATCCCTTCGACTTTCTTTGGATAATCTTTCAAAATACTCTCCATCTGCCACTGCTCTATCTGAGTGTCCCCATATTTGCTCTCCCTGGTCCCACTTCAGTCCCTTCTGCACCCGTGCAGTCCTTTAAAACCCGGATTTGACCATGTCACTCCTCTCCTTAAAATCTTCCAGGGGCTTGAGTTTAGAAAGACCCAAAATCCTTAATATATTCCGCACGTTGTGGTTTGGGTCCACCACACTGGCCTGATGTCAATTCCTCAAATGCTCAATTGGCCCTCTGGCCACCGAGCCTTCGCAAGTGCTGTTCCCTGCTCTTGGAGTTCTCTTCCCCTGCCCCCACCCCCCCACTCCAACCTATTTCTCACACCCCTCCTTATCTAACTCGTAGACATCCTTCAGATCTTAGCTCAACCATCACTTCCCTGCAGAAGACTTTTTGGTCCCCCAGAAAGGCTACAATTGACTGTTTGGGCCTTTGGAACCTTTGCCACAGATTTCAGCTACAGGTTTCCTTATTATCTGCTCATTATTTGCACATTATCTTTCCAGACTTTTGCTCTTCATGCCTGGGCACTGGGTAGTTTCAAGTACGTATTTCTGCAGATAGGGCTGGTGTCCCTCACTCTCATTAATACTCTATGCAGAACTCAGGGACCAGGTAGCCTGGACCGCATGTTAGCCATCACGACCTGGAGTTGAGGTCAGAACCCTCAAACCCACTGTTTGGGGTAGCGAGGGACTCTGTGTGTGTGCATTTCATGACGCGTTACCGTCTTGTCCCCATCAGCCTGTAAGCCTGCTCTGCGCCTGCAACTGTTTTTCTCATCCTTGTATGTATCCCAGCCCTTTTGCACAATACCTGGCACTCAATGAATTAACACCATCTAAGTCAGGGAAAACAAACTTGTCAAGATCTCTTCCCTCCTCCCTCACCATTTTGCCTTCGGACTTATTAAAACCCTTTGGGTGCTATGCATAAATTCAGCTCTTCCTTAGGCAGTAAATTACCAGGGATTAATAGTGGGCAGTAAATTACTAGGGATTAATACCATTAATCTCTTGGTAAATCATAAAGACAGCCAAGAAGATTGTCTCTATCATTGTCTGTAGGTTTTTGTCCAGACTTGTAGGAATAGAAGATGTACAGAAATTGGGGTTAGTTTGTTCATACTCGAGAGGACAAACGTTAGTCCTGTTGTTGCTATCACAGTTATTATACTGAGAATGGTTGGTTAACAGTAAAATAATTCATAGGCTAGTACAGCTCAAAATAATCTAAATGTGAAGTGTGCTCCATATTACCATTAAGTATTCTAGAGCAACCAATATTAGTCCTTTCTCAAAGACTGCAGTTGACCAGCTTTTCATGGTTCCCTGCGGGTAACCAGTTTTGGAGTACCACGATATTCAAAGTTACAAGTCCTTCTTCCCTTATACCAAAGCTGTGCGTGTAGCTTTTGTTCATGACTTTTTGTAATTAAGGACGTTTTTACTGAGTTTTAAGATAGTAGACTCTCTCCTGTTTGATGATGGATGGATGACTTGGTGGCTAAATTGTTTTTGCGAAGGTGGCTAGATCTGCTGTTCATTTCAGCTGGGTGTTTAGCCAAGGAGCGATTTGTTGATAGTCAAATCTTGGTTAACCAGAATGCAAGACTGGGCAAATTTTTCTCATCTCACTTAATTGTCAACAACAACAATGAAACAAGCCTCGGTATTTATTCCAGGCTAACTGCAGCGTGAGTTTGAATTTTCTTGCACTGCCCGCACCTGTGCGTTCTCAGCCTCATACTACTTTACTAACTAAAGCGAGTAAAGCAAGTTACTTCACTAACTAAAAGCAAGTAAAGCACTGTAGGTGTTCGAATGATTTTGTAACACTAAAAGTTAAGAACAAGTCTCTGGTTAGTACCCACTGACCTGGAAATTCTCTACTTTTTATCCCCTTATTAAAGAGTTTGGAAAGTTTGACCTTTGAGAATAGCCTGCAGGCCGTGGTGGAGTTCCTTTGAAAATGAGAGAGAAGCACTGGGAGGGGAGTCGATGACTTTGTCTGTGTGTGTGTCTGTGCGCGCTTGCGGGAACGCAGGCGGATGGTGAGTAGCGACCTCAGTGTTTGCTTCTTTATACAGAGTCACTGCCCTTGTGGGACTTGAGCCCTAGATGTGCATGGAGAGTAGAAGCCTAAGGGGATGTTTACGAAACTTCTCCACTCTGAAGAATCATTGCTTCACTGCGAGATCAGGAGAGAACCTGGCTGTATATCATTTGTAGGAGAGGAAAAAGCTTAGATTCCTGATAACTTCAGTAAGTCTCATTAGGAATCTACAAACAAGTGGCCAAACCATCCCAAATATTACCATATTTGGAAGACTGTGAGATACAGTACCTCAATTTTCTTGCATATTCTTGCATTTTGAAGTCTTCTAGAATTGAGAATTCATTAATGTTAGTAGGGACGTTATTTCTGCTCATGTCTCTAATTCCCAAGGACCCCATGCTGGCCACTTAGACCAGAGAGCTAGAAAGTATAGCAGTGCTTTTCTTTCTTTCCTTTTTTAAAGCATTTTAGAACAAATGCTTGCGTATGCCTTGAGTGACATTCTGAGTCATTTAGACGTGGTTAAACCCCAATCAGGGATATGTTGTTGCATCCATGGTGAACCCCTAGCGGAATGCAGAGGTGCCAACCCCCTCTTTGAGAACTGAGACCAAAACAATTTCTTTCGCAAGTCTCTTTAGCACCAACGTTCAACTCTGCATTTATACCACTTGGATGAAGGGCATAATTTCAAAGAGTATTAAAAATTTCTGAAAACAGAATAGAGTGAATTTCTTTAATTACAAACGTATTTTTTTGGTATCAGCCAGGTGGAGGGCCACTGCCCTCTATAAATGTGATTTAAATCAGAGCCCAGCCCAAGGATGCATCTGCCTTCCTCCTTGCCACATCCTTTGTTTTTCTTTAACCTAAATATTAAGACTTGGTTGTTTGCCTTTAAGGCAGCAGAAACATGAAAGTTCATACATGCACCAGATGATGAAACTATTTTATCTGGTAGAAAGTGCAGCTTTAGGTTTTTACTTTACTTTATTTTAGCAAGGGGGAAAAAAGAGAACCTAAAGCAGGATCTGGCTTTTACGTTGCAGTTAATATAGTCACATCAAACAAATATTGGAAGAATGAGTAGAGTAACAAGTTGTATGAGGACATTTCAAAAGGGCAGAGGTAAGTTAATGGAGGACAGATTCGCAACTGGGAATTCCTGGGCAGCAGGGGTGCTTTGGGGTATGTATCAGTTGTTTGATGCTAATGCCATCAGCAGTTGTTGTCTTCCATTGGATGCTGTTGGTGGAGAAAATTCAACATTAGCCTGAAATGAATGGATGAATTGTTGGTCTGTCCATAGGACATTTTTTAAAAGGACTTTTTATTGTGAAATATAACATACATACAAAAAAGCAACATATTTAAAAGTACATTATAACAAGTAGGTATGGAACAGATTACAGTTCCACAATGTTAGTTTTTTTCCTTCTAGCTGCTCCAAGACACTGGAGACTAAAAGAAACATCAATATAATGATGCCGCAATCATTTCCATTTGTTAAATCCTATCTTCTCTATTGTAACTCCACCATCTCCTTTGATCTTTCTCTCAATCTTTAGGGGTATTTGGGCTATGCCCATTCTAACTTTTTCATATTGGAAAGGGCTATCAGTATTATGGGATAGGGGAATGGAGCTAGTTGATGTTCTGTAGAGGTTGGCCCCTCTAGGTTTCAGGACTTATCTGGCCTAGGAGCCATTTGGGAATTGTAGATTTCTGGAAAGTAATCATAGTGCGTGGAACCTCTGTTGAATCTCAGATAAAGCCCTAGGTGTTCTTTAGGGTTGGCAGGAATGGTTTTGATTGGGGTTTAGCAAACCATGATAAATAGCAGTATTTAGCTGAAGATTGCAAAAGAGTAGCCTCCAGAGTAGCCTCTTGGCTGTATTTGAACTCTCTCAGCCACTGATACCTTACTAGTTACACTTCTTTTCCCCCTTTTGGTCAGGATGGTATTGTTGATCCCACAGTGCCAGGGCCAAGCTCATCCCTGGGAGTCATGTCCCATGTTGCCAGGGCAACTTTCACCTCTGATGTTATGTCCCATGTAGGGGGGAGGGTAATGATTTTACTTGTAGAGTTGGACTTAGAGAGTGAGAGCCACGTCTGAGCAATAAAAGAGGTTTTGTGTAAGTAACTCTTAGGCAAAACTATAAGTAGGCTTAACTTCTCTACTGCAAAAATAAGCTTCACAAGAGTAAGCCTGAAGATCAAGAGCTTGGCCTATTGACTTGGGAATCCGTAATATTTGAGACAGTATCAGGGCTTTTTCCAATGGTAAAACTTAATAGCACCATAGTTTTTCTCCAGTCTCTCAATGGACTTTGCCAACAATTTTGTGTATGTGTGTGTGAAATGTAACATATACAAAAAAGCAAAAAATTTCAAAGTACATTGTAACAAGTAGTTGTAGAACAGATCTCAGAGTTTGGTATGGGTTACAGTTCCACAATTTTAATTTTTTCCTTCTAGTTACCCCAAGACATTGGAGACTAAAAGAAATATCAGTATAATGATGCAGCATTCATACTCATTTGTTAAATCCTATCTTCTCTGTTATAACTTCACCTTCTCCTTTGATCCTTCTCCCCATCTTTAGGTATATTTGGGCTATTTGTAGATATGGGATAGGGAGATGGAACTAGTTCATAGCGCCTCTGGGTTTCAGGACTCATCTCGCCTAGGAACCCATCTGGAGGTTGGGGTTTCTGGAAAGTAATCATAGTGCATGGGATTGCTGTAGAATCTCAGATAGAGCCCTAGGTGTTCTTTAGGGTTGCCAAAACTTTTTAATTAACTGCCCAACATAGTCTGGGATGTATCTTAAGCTATATAGATTTACAAGCCTTCATTCCCATTCTGGGCTCCATGTGTTTGGATTGTTTATATGAGCTATCCAGATAGGCTAAATTAGATTACGTGCTGCAGAAAATTTAGGTTCTGAACAATATAAACTTCTCTTCCTTTGGTTTCATACACTAGTTGAAGTTCTAAAATACCAACAATGTCCTCCTTACCCCTGTATTCTGAATTACCTTAATCCCAACCCAATTGCTTTAATCTTATCTCTAATTGAAGCCTCATCTCTTTTTTGGTTTCTTTAACAGTTGTTGCATGTGGCACTGCAGACTTTGATAGCTGTAGAACTCTGACTCTGAGTCTTAGCTGTCACACAGTACCCAAAGTGCCCAGGGAGAGACCAGGCTATATATAATAGCACAGCAGCTCAAAATCTAGAAAAAACATTAACAGCGCTGGACTAAATGTGTCTGCTATAAGAGTTTACAATCTAGGCCCCAATTTTCTTATAGGTATTTTCTAAAAGAGTCCTTATAATATTTGTCCTTTTGTTTCTGATTTATTTTGCACCACATAATGTCCTCAAGGTTCATTCACTTTGTTGAATCTAGGACATTTTTCATGCTCTTTTGTTCATTTGCTCAATACATTTTGTGGGTTAATTAAAAAAAAGTTTTAAGCATGAGTTGTTAGGAGGTTATGTAGTTTTGAAATCACTCATTGTCTATTTTTACAACAGTTTTCTTAGAAATAACTGCTCACAAGGAACACCAAGGTATTTTAAATGAGTTCCACTTACCACAGTTTATCTACAAGTCAGATTTGATTTTAAATGGACATTCAGTGCAAAAAGAGACTCCTTTTTGCTACCAGTTTTATCTTAACACTGTTATATTTTTGCTTCACGTTAAAAAGAACTTTAAATCTTAGAAGTTATTTAAATTTAGAAGCAGCCCTCCTCTTTTGGCACCATGACTCTGTATATAGCCAGACTTGAAATTCGTGCACAAAAATGTGAGAGAAACATATGCATGCAGACAGAGGAGAGCTATAAATGGGATCATTCCTACCTTCGCGGCTGTAGATGCAGCTAACATCCCCACACGTGTCCACCACATGAGCAGGTGGTGATATTTTGAAGACTGCGGATTCACTGTTTTTTATAGATGCCTTCCAAAGTGAATATATTATCATACCAGATTTATGTACAAATGTTTATGCATGGCGCCTGCATTTCCTAAACCATGAAAGAGCTTTGCTGAGAAGAATGCCAAAGAAAAGCAGTGAAGCTTGAACCTAGAAGCCTGGAAGAGCTCAGAACCTTGCTTTTGGTAACTTTCCTGGTAAAGTAGCTCTTTGTGCTCCTTAAAAGTCTCTTAAGCAGTTGTCCCTGGTGGTTCTTCAGTCTCTGGAATACCCAGAACTTTTAACTGCTTTTGCAAGGCTACTGTATAACAGTAGGACCCAAAGACCAGCTAAGGTCAGTCTTGTCCAGCTAAATCTTGACATTATCAGGAGCCAGCACATTTTGACAAATATTAAATTTCAGAAGAAGAACAAGATTTCCAATACTGTCAGCTCTTTGTAAATTATTAGCAGTTCAAGAATGCTGTATCATAGGCTTCTACCTTATGTCAAGATCAGCTAACTCATGTCATTTTCTGTCTCCGTAAATCATTTTAAAAAGATATTTAAAGTGTTTTCTGTGGGTTTACTCCAGGAAGAGAGAAAGATAACTTTCCCAGGGATGCTGAATTTTTTATTTAAGTGACGTGAACGTCCAGAAATGATGGAAGAAATGCTACTCTATTAAGTCCTATTGAGACGGCAAAAGAGTTTCTCCCTGCTTTCTGCGAAGGAAAGCTGGAAAAGTAGGGGCAGGGGTTGCTACTGCTTCATCCAGTTCTGAGGATCTTGGCAGCCCGACGTGTCCTGCGCGCGGGGGCAGCAGCGACAGGGCAAAGAGGCGTGTCCCGGCCCCCTGGCAGTGAGGCCACCCCTGGGGAGGCCGCGGGCCACGCAGTGACCTGGTGGGCCGTGGGGGCAGAAATGGAGGTGGCCCTGCAGGAGAAGCTTGGCGGGGACCAGACCGCCGGGCAGAGCCTGGCGGAGAGGAGAGGGGTCGCTGCCCCCGGGCAGCAGTGGCTGGGAAGCGCCCCGCAGGTGGCGGCGGGGCCGGGGCGCCGCCGGTTACCTTTTTACCGGGAAACGCCCGGTGCTGGCGTCAGCGCTGGGACGCGGGGCGCAGCTGTGCGGGCTTCCCGGGCCCCGGGGTCCTTCGGGAGCCCTTCCAAGAGGAAGGGATGGTGCTGCAGCGCGCACCTGGCCCGGCCCCTCCCCAGGGTTGCACCAATCCCTCCCCCCCGCCACGTGTGTGGGTGCCGGGCGGGTGCGGGGCCGGGCGCGGGGCTGTCGGCGGGCCCCTGTGCGGCGGACTTAAGCCAACGCTATCGCCCGCTGCCGTCTGTGGGCAAGAGCTGTGTCCAAATTTTTAACTAGAAGAGTTAAAGCATATTTATATATTTTAATTAAATTTTGAGCTTGCTGGTTTTTTCTTTTTTTTTTTTCCCGAATGTTTCCACTGGGTGGTGCTGCAGGAATTCCTACCTTTTACCTCGGCTCTACCCTTCCCAGAAAGACGCCTCTAAAGCATAATAGGAGGAAGTCCTGATTTAGAAAGATTTTACAGTTTCAACACAATAGAAGTTTGGAGGATGCTTTGGCAGGAAATGTTCCAGTTTCTGGATGTGGAAAAACCACCATCATTTTGTGTCATGCAGAAGGGTTCGCAGTTCACTGAATATCTACTTTTGACTTTCACCATCTTATTCTTTAGTTTAGCACAGAAAAGCTTTCACATTTATCTGAAAGATGATGGTTTTGATTTTTGTGAAAGTGGAGTGTAAGATTTCCTGTATTTTTATTTTTGTAGACCATCAACATGTTATCTAAATAAGCATTTTCTAATGTGAGAACTGCGGAATTAAAAACAAATTCTAAGACTTGATTTGAACCTTAAGACATTTTATTTTTATGTATTTTAAAGATGATTTGCAGAATGTATTGATCAAAAGGATAACCTATATTTTAACCTTCCAAATACTTTTAAGTTTAAGAACTTATTATACTCTGATAGCTTTTGTGTGAGTATGGAAACAAGGCTGCCCTTTTTTCTCCCTGTTGATGAGGCTGAAACAGAATTTAAACCTCTGGCTGTGATCACATAAGGCCTGGGTTGCAACAAGAATTTATATGTCCGGAAATTTTTCCCCGAGCACATTTTATTTGATCGAATTTTATTAATATGAATAGTACGAAAATTTGGGTAAAATATTTCTGTTCAAGCAGAGGCCTCTGAAGTAGAAGAATCAAGAATAATCTGAGTGGAAATGCTCCCTGAAAATTAGAGAACTCATTCACTTGAAGCTCAAGTCTAAGGACAGTTTGCAAGATTTTAAATAAGTTTGAACAAATGCAAAACAGCATCATTTTTCATATGCATGTTGTGTTTCTCCAAGAAACCCCACAGACTGCTTTCTTAAAACTTGAAACAGGAGTTCCCTAGAGAAGTTTCTTTTAAACGTATTAGAACACCTGCCGGGCGTAGGTACTGTACCTGCTGATGAGTGGAATTCCCACCCTGCACCTGTTCGCACTTGAAGGGTTGCCCCTGACTTCTTTCATGGTTCCCTGAAGTGCGTGCTTCCGGGCCTCTCTTCGGACTGGAGCACTCACGCTTCCCCTTGTTCCATCATCCAGTGCACACCTGCCCGAGAGTGGAAGCACGGCGTGCGTGTAGGAGCGGAGTTGTATGGAATGCACAGCTTCCAGTGTCCAGTTTTCATAATCCACAACCAAACGCGAGTATTTACCATCGGATGAACCCAGAGCCTAGCCAAACCAATATCCAGATCTTTTTAAAAAGGAAATTGATTCAAACAACAATAAAACTAGTGGGGTGGGGGGATGGGGGGACTTTCAAGACTTTTCCTTGAAACCAAACCAAGCTGGAGTCACAGATGAGGCAGGACCGGAAATGAACAAGGAAATTTCCTCTTTTCACTCCTAGTGGGACTGTTAAATCGCCCCCGAATTAAAATGAGACTCTTCTCTTAGCAGTGAGGCTGTGCATTTAAGAAATGAGGCCTCTACCAGGGCGGATGCGTGAGCCTGCTAAGTGCTGGACCTCAGACCAGGCACTCCTGGATGTGTCTGCCTGCCTGCACTTCCCCTTGGCCCTGAGCGTCTTATTTCACATTTCAAGCCTCGGCTGCCTCATGGCCATGGCAAACCTAGGGTAATAAATTAGCGTGTATGACAGGCTCAGGATAAGGCCTGGTCTGCAGTAAGGGCTCGCCAAATGTTAGCGTTTATAAAGAGAAAAGCTCCTGTTTAGGGAAGGAATGGATTTTTTTTTTGAGAATTTCATGGAATCTCAGTTTTGTGTGTGGTAGAGGATATAACTAATATTTCCTTTAGAACTGGGCTTTAATTTGGGATTCATAAATGACCTTTAGGGTTTTCAAAACACTGTTGAAACTTTTTATATTTTGTGTGGACACCAGAGAATTTTAGATTCTCAAATGGGTTTATGGAACAAATACATAAGGATGTGATTTTGTGTATCTGTTCTCTGTGTGTGGTTATATGTATATTAGGCGGTCCATATGAAATTGCTGGTATTTGTTTTTGACCTACAGAAACGGCAGTGTCACAATGGTTCAGCCTAACAGTTGTGATATTTTTGGGACACAGCATTTGAAACAGTCCTATGACAGATTATCGTAAGGTGCAGTTATAGCTTCTGTTCGTTTTATTTAGCACAGCTCCTCAGTGAGGATCCTTCAGGCAACCCTGGACTGTTAGTAATCGTATTTATCTAAAATATCACTCGCTGTATTCAGTATTACAAAATAACGAATCACTGACATCTGATGACTCCTTTTTCTGGGTCCACGGTTTCCGACCCTTAGGTTGGGGGTCCTGCCTGGTGTTTCTTCGGCTGCATTCCTAGAGCCCAGTGCTCAGCGGAGGGGACAGTCGCCTCGGGTCTTCTTGGGACGTGACAACAGCCGCATCCTTTCTTGCCGTCGTGCCGAGGGTTAACACAGACCCGACACACAAGGCCGAATGAAACCGGAGCCGCAGTTACCGAGCGGGACAGATGCAGGAGGCCAGGTTTCCTGTGGCCCATTTTCCCGTTTCCTGCCTCACAACAGGCAGGAGAGGCGGAAGCGCGGCCGCCCCGCGCAGGCCGGGGGGCGGGGCCCGGGTGGAGGGGCCCGTGGGCGGGGCCGGGAGGGCCCGTGGGCGGGGCCGGAGGGAAGGGGTCCGTGGGCGGGGTCGGAGGGAAGGGGACTGTGGGCGGGGCCGGAGGGAAGGGGACCGTGGGCGGGGCCGGGGAGGGGCCGTGGGCGGGGCCGGGGCGGGTCGCGCTGCAGCACTGGGGAGGGCACGCGCCGCCTCCCGCGGGCGACAGGAAAACAGCCCGAAGACCGCGAACGCGGGAGCCGTAGCCCCGAAATGTGAGGAACTGAACCGTCCACCTGTTTAAGGAAAAAGCGCTGTGGGCGCAGCGCGTCCTTGCACGCGAGCCGCTCTGCGGGTGGGGGCCCCGGGGGGCTCCGGTGAGGCCGCCCCGGGTCCGGGGGGGCGGGTCTGCTGGGGGGGGGGGGGTACCGTGGCTTCCTGGCGCGCTCTTCCCCCGCGTGCGGAATCTCCCTGGCTTGTTTCGGGGGGGAGAAAGGGGGGATCAGAGGCAGGTCGGCCCCGCGTGGGGAAGCGCGGTGAGCAGGCCCCGGGGCTGCTTTTGTCTCCCAGGAGCGGTCTTGTCTGGTTGTTTCCGAAGAAGCGAGTGACCGGAGGCGTGGGGAAGGCTGTAGAGCGCAAGCCCGGCCCGCGCAGGTCGGGACACCCAGGACGAAGGGGACCAGTCCATCTTTTTTCCCTCCAGACATAAAAAGTGAAAAAAAAAAAAAAATTCTCCACCAGACTTTCAGCCAGATTTAGAAGAATCTGTGAAGTCAGATCACAGTCCCCATGTTCAGGGTGAAGCATTTGAGATCCCAAGATATTGCAATTTATTGCACACATTTTATCAGGGGCCTGTTGTGTGTCAGTTGCTGTGTGACACTAAAGAAATAACAGCGAATAACAAATAGCTCCCTTTGTGGGACAGTCTAATGACCCGGACCCTGGGCTGAGGTTTCTTCTATATACCACCTCGCCGAACTTGACTTAATTCTTTGAAATGCAGAAAAATAGGTGTGTGCGCCTGGGACAGCTGGTGTGTGCCTGGCGCCTGTTTGTCTTCCCTGAACCTGGGAGACTGTCCCAGGAACCTTAGGAGGTGCCAAGGCAGAGAGCAAAGAGGAGCCCCTGAGAGGCAGCGTGGCAAGCCAAGTCCCAGTCTGAGGATCTGGGATGACATTGGGCTGCGTTGAGGGACTGACTGTAGGCTGTACTGGAACGGGGCATGGATATATGGATACGGGAGGAAGTGGAGAAGCTCCAGGGTGTTTTCTCAGCTAGTTTTCCAAAGACTCACCCGCATAAAAGTCACCTGGGAACTGACTGTGTTACCTTCTGGGAAAGAGAGGGGCTTCACACACGGGCCTGTTACTACAGAGCTCTTGGTTGGCTTCCCCCAAAAAATCTTTGCCTTTCTTCAGGTAGAAGTATTATTTGAAAAACAGCACATTTTAAAGGGTGAATAAATATGCCCAGTGTTACCTACTTTCCCTGTTCACATCACTCTTTTAAAAATGGGGAATCATGGATGTTCACAGAATGAATGAGAGTACAAGTATTTGTTGGTAGATAGAAAGGATTTTAAGGGATATGAACTTGGCCTTGCAGGTTGGCTTTTTTTTTTTCATTGCAATGGTGACAATAATTAAAATGTCTTGAAAATAAATTTTAGTAATCTTAGTTCCACCTCACAAAACTGATGGAGACCTCAGAATTTGTGTATGTCTGCCTGTTTGCCAAATGTTATCTTTATGTACTTAAGGCCTTGAAATTATTCTGGCTGAGTTACGGTAGACTCCAAATAATACGAAAAGTTATTTTCCAATTCTTTGACCAAGTTTGTGGTCTATTTTATATAATGAAATCGTTTCTGCCCTTTCTCTTGGACAGTGATCATATAATGGCACAAAAAACACTTAGTAGATTTTCACTCTGGACAAATTGGGGTGAAAATGGAGAATTTAAGGGAAGAAATATGCAGATTCATCCTCATTTCTCTAAGGATGCAAGTTTTAAACAAAAAGACCTATGCTGAGTACGTACTCTATTTATTCCTTACACAGAAATCTTTCGCTTTCTCATTTCTGGCTGTTTTCAAGTTCCCACAGCATATATAAGCTTTAGGAAAGTAAAGATGATCATTCTACTCACTCCTCAGCCCCTCTCTGTGTAACTCACAAAATGAAACCAGGAACATGCAAAGAGAAGTTTCTAGGTTGCCATCAATAGAAAGGAGAACGAATAAGTGGACATTTAGACTTCTAAGAATGGAAGCGAAAACCTACTTTTTGCATAACGGCTCTGCTCAGCCCCAACTCACGTTGCGACTCTGGCGACGCCTGGTGGCTGGCAGAGGGCAGAACCAGCTCCAGGGAGAGGAAAAGCAGCTTCTGGGGGGAAGGAGGCACCTGCTAAGGGGGCAGAGAGGCACGGCCATGTTTTGTGGGACCCAGAGCTTTAAGCAGTTCCGGGTAAGAAGTCTCTTGGTAAGCAAAATACATAAAATTGCAATTATGATATTTCTAGGGTCCTTCCAGGGCCTCAGCGAAGGGCTTGGGCAAACTGATGGTGCCTGATGCCTAAGCTTCTAAATGCTTCCCTCGGAATCCACCCCAGGGCACAGGGTACAGGTGAGGGGGGTAGTTGGCAATCCTGGGGTCCAGCTAAGTCTCCCATCAGCCGGGCAGTTCCGGAGGCTGGTGCTTCTTAGTTTGAGGGAGCTCAGGAGCCCCCACCAACCTGGCACTTGGTGGACTTCTGCTCTCTAGGCTGGGGCTGGGTGACATCCAGGTGCCCATGTGATCCCTGCCCTCAGCTTTCAGTGCTGTCCCCCCCCCCCCCGCCAGGTGTTTAAGCCTGTACTCAAGCCCCCTCCATGAAGCCTTCTGCACCTAGCCTGACCTGCTCAGCTCTAGTCCCTGCATTTATTTGGTGGGAGGCTGTGTTGCAGTGTTGAAGGGATTGCCATGGGATTGCCAGCCTCACTTGTATTCATTCATTCATTCATTTGGTAGAGATTTACTGGCCACCTGCTCTGACCCACACCCTCATCTCAGGGCCAGGGATACATGAGCAGGCAAAGCAAAAGTCCTAACAGGCTGTTCAAGATTTTTAAACTTTTACATTTCCAACACATTGTTGGATAATTTTTATTGTAAAATGCAATAAAAAGAAATTAGGAAAATGAAAAAAATCTTGATACAATCACCTATT
Organism: Tamandua tetradactyla; assembly: GCF_023851605.1. Taxonomy (NCBI): domain Eukaryota; kingdom Metazoa; phylum Chordata; class Mammalia; order Pilosa; family Myrmecophagidae; genus Tamandua; species Tamandua tetradactyla. The sequence continues at coordinate 166,294,239 of NC_135333.1, forward strand.
TTAAAACTAGATTTAACAGATGTAAAATTATGTCTGACAGCAGACATGTCTTAGACATAAAATAAATGGGGAAAAATAATTATAAAACTGTACATATTCATAAAAAATGCATGTAAAGGTGATTTATATAGATCAGTGCTTGTCACATTTTGTCATTCTGTTATTTTAACCAAACCAAAAAAGCTGTAAGTGAAATAGAAATCCCCTCCTACATGTCTGTAAACATCTTTAAAAAATACTATATCAGTATTTTGCTTTTAATGTGGCATAAATGAGCTTCTTGTTGTCTGACTTCTCTGATCTAGGATATGACTGAGTTACTTACAGGCGATGATGCTTTTAAACTATTTCTGTGTTTTGTTTTAATAATACTCACGAGACAGAAGCCAGTCTCACAGAGGTGTATTGATGGGAATGGAAAAAGATTTTTAGGTCCATTTCAGAAAACTCAGGAAATGAATTTTTAATTTTTACCCAAAATGAAGCAGGTATTACTGCATTTAAAAATTCATCTTTATTCCTTCATCAGTTGCCAGTTCCCACAATTTGTTTTGTAAAGTGATAGTTTAAATTTGTCATCTTTTAATGAAATAAGTGGATTCTAGATGTTTATTCGCTTTTGCGATACAGTTGAAAAACCTTAAAATATCACGTTTTTGTGTGTCCCTGTCGTATGTGACTGGCGCACAGCTCACACCACTGGTTCAGAAGCCCAGCCCGCTGATGACTCATTTGCATATTGTCGCAGTGTCACCTTGCAATAGAAGTCACTATATACTTTCTCTCGATTTCTAGACTTAGCTCATCCAGATTACGACCAATGGTTTGCAGTGTTTTGCTGGCCATGTGTCAATAGACTGTTCTAGAGGCCCACATTTGTGCCTCAATTTCTTTGTGCCAGTTTGAAACTATTATGCACCCCAGAAAAGCCATGTTTTAATCCTGATTGAGCACTGTAGGGCGGAAACTTTTGATTAGATTAACTCCATGGAGACGAGGGGTGTGGCCTTCTGATTAGATGGAGACGTGACTCCAACCATTCGAGGTGGGTCTTGATTAGTTTTCTAAAGTCCTTTAAACGGGGAGACATTTTGAAGAAACCTCAGATGCAGACCTTGGAGAACAGCTGGTTCAGAGCTGACAGAGACATGGATGTTTGGAGCTTGGAGGGATGACAGAGAGATCAGATGCCTAGACACGGGCAGATATCACCATGTGCCTTCTCATGAGATGCTGAGCAAGCCAGACCAGAGTTGTGTTGCGGAGTTGCTAAGTGAATGCTTAGAGAGGAAACCACTGGCATAGAAGCTGAAAGCAGTGGAACTGGAAACAGGGACAAGCAGTTGCCAGCCGTGTGCCTTCCCAGCTGTCAGAGTGACGGTAACCTCATGTTGGTACCTTAATTTGGATGTTTTTATGGCCTTAGAACTGTAATACAGCCTTTATAAAATGGCCTTTATAAGAGCCGTTCCATTTTTGGTATATTGAGTTCTGGCAGCTTAACAAACTCACACATCCCTTATCTACACGATGGGAATAATAATTGTAACTAACTTATAATGGCTCTTGGGAGAATTAAATGAGGTAATGCACGTAAATGGTATACTAAGCACTTAATAAATAATACCCAGCATGTACAGAGAAGATGAAGATAAGGCCCTTATAATTGGGAAAGTCAATTTAATTCATTAATGACTATCACTGGTGAGACCGACTGTGGCTAGGTGCTAGGAGAAGGCCTGGTGTTCACATGTGCGTGTGCGTGTGTGTGTGTGCGCGCGCAGATCCATTCAGGAGGATCCGGGTGGACTTCTGTCTCCTCCCTGCCTGCTGCACTTACAGCTCAGCCAGCTGGCGTGTTATCTGGGTGCCGACTGCATTTCCTTGCTCCCACTTGTTTCCTGGACGTTGGTCCCATTTTCCACCCATGGAGTGGGAGCAGCTTCACCTCTCTGTGCTTCATTAGACACGAGCGGCCAGTGGAGGCATGCCTGCCTTTAGGATGCGGGGAGAGGGACTCCGTCTCCAGCAATGGGAAGCTGTGTCGGTGTCACACTCCATCGGGGTGTTATTTTTGGAACATTTCCCTTTCTCTCCTTCTGACCCAGTAGCCCTTATCTACTTGTCCCCCACCGATCCCCGGAGGTGGCATAGGAGGACAGATGGAAGTAGGAGTAACCCAGGGAAAGGGGGCATCCAAGGGCAGCCTGCCGGGACTAAGCATTTTAAACCAGTTTCTTAACCTAGGGTTCAGAGAATATATGCTCAGGAGTCTTGAGTTTTCTGTAAGAATTTTTTTTTTTTTTTTTTTTGCACAGGCAGGTACAGGGAATCGAGCCTGGGCCTCCAGCATGGCAGGTGACAACTCTGCCACTGAACCACCGTGGCCCGCCCTCTGCAAGAATTTTTAAAATTCTATGAGTACATTTTCAAATAATAGTCCAAAAAATAAGCATAAGCATATTCCAAGTTGCCTTATAAATAGCAGTCACCATGTAACGAGATTTTCCCAGGATTTCAGTGCCTAATGAAGAAAAAATTGAGGTATGCACAATTGCTGATTGATGCCTTTGAGCCGTCAAGGTCTGATGACATCATGACCTCTCTGTGAATGGGTTTCCCTTCGATTTAAGATAGAGGAGTTAACATATTATGTCCCAGGTGCAGTTTAAGTACATCATTAGTAACTCATCTAATTCTGACACCGTGTAAGGGAGATATTTATCATCATCCCCATTTTACCCGTGAGGATAGAGAAGTGATCTACCCTCAGCCCCTCAGCCAGAAAGGACCAAACCTTGCATTTTATCCCAGAGGATATGGCTTCAAGATCTGCTCTTATCCGCTATGCTCCTTCCCAAATAGACCGACATGGCTCATTCTCTCATCTGCCTCTCGTCGCAGAGGAAACTCTATGCTTCAGTGACAAGCTGTGCATTGCCTGGACTCTCGAGACCATTCGAGGTGATCTGATTCTGATTTCCTGGAATCTCTTTTGCAACCTGGTTAATTATAGATAACCCATAGCAAAATAATTCTCACTAATAAATGTGCAGATTCTGTCTTACCCTGTAGACTGTCGGTTGATTCTGCTGCCCGCCCATGGAAAGATGCATCTATAAATGCTTCTGAGCTTTTGCTTCTTTTTTGAACTCGTTCTCACATCTGCTTGGCTCCCTCATTGGTGAATGACTAAAATAAATGATCTTTAACATCCGTTCGTATTTATATCTGTAAGGGTGCCATAATTTTATCTTGTGTGTGTTTTTAAACTTTTTATTTTGAGTTTTGACCTTTTTTTAGCAAAGTGATTTCTCAACTCTCGTCTTCTCTATAGCACCTTCCACGACCCCTTCTGTGGTACTACAGCCTTACCCTGCTCACACCCGGCACCCCGGGTCCATTTTTCCAAGCACTTCGCTTCCAACATGCCCTGTGATGCCATTAGTACGTGTGTGTTACTTATGGCCTGTCTGTGCCCACTGGAACGTAACTTCCATGAAGGCAGAAGTGTTTATCTTGTTTGTTCATAGATGGATCCCAAATACCCAGGCATAAAACCTGTTTTTATGTTTTGGCATAAAATAGGTGCCCCAAAAGTATTTGTTGAAAGATGCGAGGACAAGATTGAGTTGTTATCGGGTCTAGTGGTATAAACAGCACCTTACTCAAAAGAACCTGTGCTGAAACAGCCCTGCCAGACATAACCTTTTTGTGAGTTGTGGTTGAGTTTCAATAAAACATCATCTGTCCTATGTAAGATACGCTGTTCATTGGATTTGGGGGAGCAGTGCGCGTTTCCCGTTTCCCTGTTAATTGCATCTTTTTCGTTATGCACACGTTTATAAACCTTGCAGAGCTTAGCTGAGCTTTGTCTGCACATATTTAAGCGGGAGTATAATGAGAATAATTTGTCAGTACTGAGAACCCACGAAGGTTTTTTGTTTGTTTGTTTGTCTGTTTTTTGGTCCTTTAAGGGGGTATGTATATTATTCAGATTTGACAAACTGTTTAAAATAATCTCATTATGCATAGCTGTGGCAAGATCTAGGCTATAAACTGCAAAGGAGGAGGAGCGTTTGGGTGCAGAGGTGGCACTTTTCCTTGGAGGGGCTTGGAAGTGGGTCCCGGACTGCCGCGGAGACCATGGTCCTTGACCAGCTCCAGTGACCTGGGAAGAGACAGTCCAGAGGCCAGGAGGCCCTGCAGGCAGTGAGTGTGGGGTGAAGTCAGCGGGATATGGGAAATACCAGGTGCTGTGCGGCCCCCTCTTCTGCTAAGAGCAGTGGCGCATTTAGAATTAGACTGACCTCCTAAATGCAGAAGTGCCAGGGTTTGACTCCGCATAAGGGCCTTAAAACAGTTGATAAGATTTCATACTTTCAAAGTAAGGTCTGGTCACGGAAAGGAGATCGAGAAGCATTTTTCTAATTAGCAAAATTTGATTTGGGGAATATTTTTGAAAGATATATTATGGTATTTCCTACATGTTATAAGCTAAGAGTTGTGGGAAATCAGTTAAATGATGTTAGGCTGATGAAACATTTTAACTTAGAGCAGGTCTTTGTTTGAAAAAAATACATAAATCTCAAGTATCAACAGTTTCCTGAACTTTTTATTTAATAAGAACTGTAATATACTGTCTGAATTACTGACATTCCTCGTAATGATGTCCAGATAAATTGGACTTGATTGTACTTACATGTGAAGATATAGGACTTCATGAAGGATTCTCGGTATCGGGGAATTAATGTTAGATTTACAAAAGAGATGTATTCATTTAGATGAATTTCTAGAGACACGTGCACAGTGTTAGCAGTTATTGGAAGGCTGTGTTCTCCAGTCACAGTGGTAGAACCTGTTTCTGTCCCAGTGTCCGGGGGGTTTGAAGTTGGGGTATGTTTTGATTTGCTAAAGGTGCCAGAATGCAATATACCAGAGATGGGTTGGCTTTTACAATGGGGATTTATTAGTTTACAAATATAGAGGTCTAAGGCCGTGCACATGTCCAAATTAAGGCATCAAGAGGAAGGTACCTTCTCTGAAGAAAGGCTGCTGGCATCCGGGACTCCTCTTTCTCATGTGATGGCACATGCCTGGCATCTGCCGGTCCCTCATTGCCAGGATGCATTGCTTTCGGCTCCTGGTCCCAGTGGCTTTCTCTCTGAGTTTCAGTGTGTCCTCTCTGCACCTCCAGGATTGTTTTCCTTTAAATTCTCTCTTTCTGTTTCTGCCTTTTACACTCTCATAAAGGGCTCCTTTAAGGATTAAGACCCATCTTGAGCTGGGTGGGTCATATCTTCATGGAAACAACCTAACCAAAAAGGTCCCACCCACAACAGGTCTGGGTGGGCCACGGTAGCTCAGCAGGCAAGAATGCTTGCCTGCCATGCCAGAGGACCCAGGTTCGAGTCCCGGTGCCTGCCCATAAAAACAAAACATAACAAAACAAAACAACAGGTTGGCACCCACAGGGATGGATTGAAAGTATGTGGCCTTTTCTGGGGTACACAACAGCTCCACACTCCCACAGTTTGGGTAGGTAGTTTGTAGCTGAATGAGATGTGATACTATGTGATTGTATGTGAAAACAGCTCTGCAAATCAGGAAACTTAATTTAGCATGTCTTTTGATTTGTAGCAGCACAAAAATACTAATTAAATTAACATTGAAATTAAAATCAAAGTGCCCTCTAATGGAGGGAGCCACAGCAGCTATGGGGATAGTAGCAGGTGCCAGCCTGTGCCCCCAGGCCCTGCTTCCTTACCACACCCCCCATTGCATTCCCACTCACACCTCTGGCCAGGGAGGGTGGTGGGGTCCGAGCTGCCTTAGGCCTCCCTGTATCTTGGACTTCTGTCAAGTGTGTTGGGGGGCATCAGGTCTTTGTAGACACGATGATAAGGTCCAGGAAGTGTTCTTGGACCCAGTCCTGTGTCACCTGTACCTGGGACTTGGAACAGTAGAGAGTTATGTGCTGGACAGCCTTTATTTTCCTTCTTTTCTTTCCCCCTTTTCTTCTATTCCACCACCTTTGCATTGGGCCTTGTCACTAACACCCAAGGCTCTCACTTGTGGCTTGTGGTCCCGAGTTAAGGCCAGTCCTGCAGTATCAGGTAGGATGCTTTTTCGTGTCTAGCCATACCTCATGATAGTGAGTGTAAACTCTGCAGTGTAAAGATATTGGCACCACAGAGAAGGAAGAAAGATGCTGGGTATTGCAATAGTCAGTTTTGCTGCAGTATTGCTTTGTAACAAATCACTCACAGATTCATTGGCTTGCAACGGCAGCACTTATTTTTCCTACTCATGGGTCTGCTTCAGGGGTCTTAATTCAGGCTCAGGTTGTGGGGACTTGGCTCCAGACTTTAGGTCAGGTTCAGACCTGCTCCAGGGCCCTCATTCTGGGCCCTGGTGGGAAGGGAAGCAGCTTCAGTGCATTAACAGGAGGAGGAGAGGAGCAGTGCAAACACCCAATACCTCTTAAGACCTTGGCTCAGAATTGGCAGGCCGTCACCTTGACTCAGTGCTCCATTGGCCACATTGCGTCACATGGCCAAGCCAAAATGTACGTGGGTGGCAAAAAAATATTCCACCCACTCTAGTGCACTGGCTGCATTGTCACTTGGTTAAGGGAAGGAGTGAAGAATCAAGACAATTGTCCGATCATATGCCCAGAGATAACACAGTCTCTGACACCTGGGGTTGGCATTTCATGAAAAGTGATTCCAGAAGGTCCAAGAGGCCCCGAGGGGTCCTGGTGTATGGAAGCACCTGGTGTAAGATACATGGATGCATGTTTCCAGTGTGCTCGTGACCCATTTGGAGCAATGGGGTGTGTGTCAGTTCCTGGGGGGCATTGGGGGGTGTTGACCACTTTCCTACCTGGAACGTGAGCCAAAGGCCCAGCAGTTCCTCCCACCCGGATGCCCAGCCCCGGTGGCATGTCTCTGCCCTGCGGAGCAGGTCCCTGTGATTGCCCACTCAGAGGTTCAGAGATATTTTAATGCTTCTGGTCTGAAATGCTGGGTCAAGAAAACCCAAAGAATTTGAGGCAACTGTTAGCAGTTATTCGTGTCAATGAGGAGAGGAATGTTTGTGGTCCATGCTCAAATAATCAGAGTGGATCGTGCCAGGAGGTGGGGCCTGTAGCTGCTGAGTGTCCCAGCAGCGGTGCTTTGCACTGATCGGGAGATGCACACAGGGTGAAAAGATGTGTCCTACAGGCGGAGTGACCATTGTGGTGAATATTAATTTCTGTAAGGGTCTCCTTTAAAGAGCCCTCAATAAAATGCCCCCTGGGGCTTTTGAGAGCTATCCTTTTACTGAGAAACCCACCTTGCAGGGGAGAATAATACAGTGGCTGCTTCTGGCCAAACGGGGGAAAGGAAGTGAGGAAGTGAATGCTTACTGGATGGCTAGATATTTTTACATACACCCCCGGGTGGAGAAGGAGAAAAATAACTGGCAGAATCTTTGAAAGCTGCCCCTATAAAAGGCAGGTGGAGAGGAGTTGTGGAGATGAGAAAATCCATGGATACAAACAACCCTCCCTGAGACAGTTATTGCAGCTTCCAGGTCTCCTAAGCCCTGCACCTTTCTTTTTCTTGCTACCCCCTTCTTGCTGCTGGCGTGTTTGTTCCCAGCACCCCAGGGCTCCCTGGGACTTCATTGTTTCTTCCTTGCCATGGGGTGGGGGGCTCTGCTCTGCAGACATGGCCCTGCGGGACAGCGAGGCCCTGGAACGTGCCCCTGCCACGTGGGAGCTTCCCACCCTCTGGTGGTCTCAGCTTCCTCAGCCCGGTGCTGGGATCTCACCCAGTCAGGTGTCAGATGACTGAACTGGCCCACGGGGACACTTTCCCTTCCTCATTTAATGAACATTGGTACAACACACACCTTTTTTCCCCCTGTTTTAAATCATAAATGGCACCCTCTGCCATGAAAACCCTCAAATGACTGAAGTTGAGAAACTGTCTGGTGGCATAGGGGAGATTTTTCTTGAGAAGGCTCCATTTGAGTTGGGTTATGGTGGATGGGTAGGAGTTCACCAGGCTCCAAAACTAGGGAACAGCATTTTGGGCAGAAGGAATAGCACTTAACACAGCCCATCCCAGAGTCCAAGGAAAAAGAGTGACAGCTTCTAAGCCTTCTTGTCATAGTGAAAAAAAAGCTTTTCATCTCTGAACATGTGACAGTGAAGTTTGACCTGCAACAGCACAAACACTGGGAAAGGGAAGGTTTGTTCACCCCACATTCTTCAGTTCCATAAACATCTGTTGACCGAGCACCCGCTACCTGCAGGCATGGTGCTGGGTTACCAGGGTGCTGAGAACACGAGGCGAGTTCAAACCCTCTCCCCAGGAAACCCATCAGTTATGTAGCAGGAAGGGTCAGGTATGCTGACTGACACCCAGCTTCATCCCCACCCCCCACCCTGGTATGAATGCACCCTGGGATGAAACACTGGGGTCCAGGACTTCACCGCTAATAACTAGAGAAGGAAAAGACCAAGAAGTTGAGGGGCTGGGCAGAGAGAGACACGCGTGCTAAGTGGGGAGGAGCGCGAATGGGATTAAATTTTACCCGTGGCCAGTTCTTGAATCCCTCTGTCGCCTTATTCCCCATGCCAGCGTGTGGTGCGTGGGGATAAGGGGCGTGAGTGTGAGGGTCCCGGGGCTGCCCCGTGTCTCTGCAAGCAGAAAGCACCCAGAGGAGAGCAGCACCTGGGGCAGGGGTGGGACCCGCGGGGGGCGGGGTGCTCCGAGGCTCTCAGCGCCGAGTCTCGGTGGAGGCGCTTGGGTGCGGGTCTCCAGCCCCCCCGGGTGCGGGGGTCAGCCCGACACTGCTGACCCGGCCTGGCCCCTCTCTCCGCGCAGGGATGGAGAGTGCAATCACGCTGTGGCAGTTCCTGTTGCAGTTGCTGCTGGACCAGAAGCACGAGCACCTGATCTGCTGGACCTCCAACGATGGCGAATTCAAGCTCCTCAAGGCCGAAGAGGTGGCCAAGCTGTGGGGACTCCGGAAAAACAAAACTAACATGAACTATGATAAGCTGAGCAGAGCCCTGCGATACTACTATGACAAGGTAAACCCCGACTCTGCCTGGGGTGGGGTGGGGTGGGGTAGGAGGCAGCTTCAGATTGCTTGGATGGAAATGAATAGATGGTGGTTTGAATTCAAATTAGAAAAAAGAAACTGAGGCAGCTTGTGCTGGTATTCTTTTGAGAGAAACTGTGCTGTAAAAGGATTCCCCCCCACCCCAAGCCCATTGGGTGTTACTCTGGGTGAAATTTTACTTCCTTTGCATTTTTGTGTGTGTGTTTGTGTGTGTGTGTGTGTGTGTGTGTGTGTGTGGGCAGGTACCAGGAATCGAACCCAGGTCTCTGGCATGGCAGGCGGGAACTCTGCCGCTGGGCCACCATGGCCTGCCCTCCTTTGCGTTTTCAACTGCAGTTGTTGAAGAGCTTTGCTACCGATAGAAATGCAGTAAAGGGAGGTTCTGGGGCCTCCCTCCTGTGCAGTTCTCGAGTGACAGATGATGTCCAAGTCTAGAAGTCTGTTTGTGTGGACTCGTTTGAAGTTCATGCAAATGTGCCTCTGCTGGGGGGTGGGGACTTGGGCAGATTATTGGACAGTGGGGGCCTCGTTTATCAGATGGGGACTGCTAGTGCCTCTGAACTGTCACAAAGACCCGGTGAGCTGTGACTCGGTCATACTTCGAACAGTGCATGGGCTGAATGTTTGCAACTTCCTAGGAAACTTCCCTCATGAGAAGAAAAAACCGTTTTTCGTTTTTAAGCCACAGGAACCAGACAGAGTGGTTTGTTGAAGTGGCGATTAGATATACTTGCCAAACCCAGGAGAAGTTGGGATGAGTTTTAATGCATTTCTGGGCAAGCAGTTAATATGCCTGCTAGGGCCAAATTATTGCTATTTAGGGACAACCAGTAAAGGGGCCTGGAATTACTGACCGTTTCTGTTTGAACCAAGTGTTGCTAAATATTTAGCCTCGCAGACATAAAGAGCCAAATGATGGTAAGCTTTTGTTCAGGCTTTATTGCTCATGCTGAAAGATGAATTAAAACCAGATTTAAACATTAGGGCCTGGTGTGTCTTTAGTTCTCGCTGTCTGCCAGCCTCTTAGGAATTCAGGACATAAGCATTACATATTTCAGGAAGTAGAGACATCACTAATTATAAAGTGTTCCTTTATGTGACCATACTGAATACGATTATGTCCTTGAAATGCTAAAGGTGTTTTTCTTTTTTTTTTAAATTAGAGAAGTTGTTGGGTTATAGAACAATCATGCATAAAATACAGGATTCCCATATACCACCCTATAATTAACACCTTGCATTGGGTGCTTTCCTTTTAATGTAGCAATTAATTAATCCTGCACTTCTTACAAATTGCACTGTCTGAAAGCCTCCAGATGCTTTATTGTTTTGCATTTTTCACCAAGTTCTAAGTTACACAGTGAGAATGGGGCCCTGGAAGGAAAACAGTTGTCTCGCCTGCTGGCAGGTTGCCTAAAAGCTCAGCTTTGAGACTAAAATAATAGTAATAATAATAATTTCGTTGTTTTAATTCAAGGTGTCAAAGAAAAGAAGTCCTGCTGCTTTCCTGTCTGTACCTTCCCATGGCCTGGGCTCAGGGGCAAATAATTTCCCCTGAAGGGAAATCACAGGCTGGAAGTGACTCCCCAGAAGACTGGCCAAGCTTTTGCTGCCTGGGCTCCCTGGGCAGGTTCTTTAGGTCCCTGGAGAAAGCCCTCTTGTAGCCGTTAGACAGTAGGAATGTTTTTGTCCTCTCTGTGCTGAGGATTTCCTTCTCCCAGCTCCTTTAAGCTTTACAGCAACCCCATAAGACAGTGCTGCTCTCCTCAGCTACACTTGACAAGGAGGGTATAAAGGCTTCGATTAAGAAACCTGCCCAAGCTCGCGCAGCCAGCACGTGCTAGAGGCAGGATTTGAATCCAGCTCTCCGTGCAAGTTTCTAGCCTCCCTCCTGGCCCGTTCATTTCCTTTGCCTTTGAGGGTCCGCGGTCCAGGCAGCACAAAGACTATTCCAAAGAAAGGAAGTGTTGTTTATTACCCAGGACTTCAGTGTTGAAAAATCTTGGCGAGCGCTATGCATTGAGTTGGGTGCAGGGCCAGGGATCCAGGGGCCCTGCTGGCCACACCTGCTCCTTCCTCACCCTCTGGGGCCGAGTGGGGTCAGCCCATGGGACCGGGAGCTGCACCTGAGCAGGAAAGGGTGGTGGCGGCCTCCTGCAGCCCAGCTGCGTGCACAGTCTTCCCCCGCAGCTGCAGGTGTGTCATCCTCCAGAGGGAGCTGCTCTTGAGCTCCCATTTCAGCTCACACAGCGCACATGACACACACCACACACACACACACGCGCGTGTGCGTATGATGCACGCTCGGCAGCCTGGATCTTTCTTATGAAGTGTGCCCAAATGATGAGTAAGAGTGATCGTGAGATGCCCAATACATTTTAAAATGGAAAGAAGACAGAAAAAGGGAGGAGGGGGGCAGAGGAGGGTAAAGAGAGGGGAGTGTTGGGGGGAGGGGAAAAGAGGGAGGGAGAAGGGAGCGGGGAGGAGAGGTGTCCGAAGAGGGATGCAGAAATCACACTGCCCTTCATAGCTTATGAGGAACATTTTCACTGTGCCCGTGTGACTCTGAGACTGGTTAAGTCGAGCTATATGAAACACCCAGCATCTGACCATTTTTGATCCACCAAAAGGGCAATTTTATATGCCTCGACCTCTGAGAGAAAAACTTGAGGGGGGTTGTTTGTGAGCACGAAGCCCCGGGCCTGGTGGGCCCATTGCCACGGCTCAGCCTGACCCCCACTGCCTTCCAGCACCCTGCCTCCTTTATCCCTCCCTGCCCCTTCCCCGCCCATCCCCCTTCCCGCCCTTTCCTGCCCCTCCCTCTCCTTTATCCCTCCCCATCCCCTTCCCTTACTCCTTCCCGCCCCTCCCCCTCCCTTACCCCTCCCCGCCCCGCCCCTCTCCCTGCCCCCAGCCCCTCCTGCTAAGGCCCCTCCAGAGCCGGCCCTGCTAGTGGCATGAATTAGTTAAGTCCTTAACAGCTGGCTGGCGCGAGCTACCAGGTTCTTGCTTCCTGTGATCTTTTCTGTCCCTTGCTGACTAGCTTCTCTTCGCTCTTGCTGAGGGCACACACGCCTTGGTTTGTCCTAATAGGGAAATGTTCCTGCCTTTGTAGATAAACACGAGGATCTCATTATCCTTATATGTTCTGTTTTTAGCCCATCCCAGAATATTAAAAATGGGCATAGAGAAAAAAAGTGAGAAGTGTGTGCAAAACTTTGCGGTAGGCATCGGAGGGAAATTGTGTTGGGGCTATTGGTGTCACTTTGGGATGGAGGCACGTTAATGATTGTCCCCCCCCCCCGCCAAAAAAAAAGCTTTTATTTTTTTGGCTTAGAGTAGCCGAGGTGTCCTTGCCTGCGCTGTGGAGGCAGATGGTGTGCTGCACGCCCAATCTCTGGTCTCGGTGACCTTGCCCATAAAACGGGCGTATTGGTGGGGTCTGCACCGTGGGGTGCTGGTGGGTTAACCCAGCTCACCCCGTGCAGGCCTCAGAACAGTGCCCCGGCCACAGCAGGCGTGACACAGACTACAAATCAGGGCAGATCTTAATTTAGACAAGTGCAGAGAAGAAAATTGAAAACGTGCATCCTTCACGTGCTTGCAGGCAGAGGGGACCAGATCTAGGCATGTCAGCGCTTTTCACATGTATTTAAAGAGTTCCAAAATGTTAACTACTAACATATTTTAATATTTAATGGGCTCCTCCTTGACCCTTCTGAATCCAAGCTGTGCGGCCCCCAGCTGGAAAGAGTCTCCATCTTCCCTGTGCTCCTTTTGGGGGCCGCATGGGCTTTGAAGCGTGGGCTCTAGCCTTTGAGAGTAGAGCCCAGCTACTACTCAGGCTCTGCATCTCGGTTCACCCACGAGAAAGTGAGGGTAATAGCACCTTCCCTCAGAGGATGCCATGAACTTTAAATGAGATGATGTATTAAGATGCTTAGCACAATATCAGACACCTGGTAAATACACACTAAGTGCTTGTTTGTTGTTGTTATTTTTGTTGTATTTATAAAACTTACCGCATGGCATTGTAACCGTGTGTTTATATACAGCTGTCTTCTGCACAAAACTCTTTGCTATCTTCTGGCTTAACTGCTTTTGGTGTCCTGGTGCTGTGCACAGGGCATGGCACAGATCCGTTGCTCAGTAAATGTGAAATGAATGAGCAAACGGATAAAATAACGAAGCATCTAGTACCCACATGCAAGTCACTTAGATAACGGAAGTTGACATTATATAGGTGCTAAAACTTAGAATTAAAAGGCACTGTCTTTGATTTTTGGACATATATTTGAGACACTACTGCACGTTCATTTAGATTTTCAAAATTACACATAAGGGAAGAGCCTTGGAGATAAAGATTTGAGTCAGAAAATCCCCTAAAGGGAAGCTGTGCCCACGACAGGCTCAGCAGCTAGATGCAGTGACAGGCATGAAACCTGCATCCCCCCCCTCCCCCAGGATGCCAGGGTGACCCGCCATGCCAAGCCCTGCCGTGGGTGAGGTGACCCGTTTTGCAAGCCCAAAAGAAGGCTGTAGGGTATCAGGGTTTTGCAGATGAGGCTGCCGGGAATCTATTTCTCCTACTTGATGTTTTGCAGAAGTCGTTGGGCAAACCCAGTTAGGGTTCCGAGGGGGGAGTGACCCCCCAGTCCGGGAGGCTGCACTGCAGGCTTCAGTCGCCAGACATGGACTAAAGGCCCCTTAGCGGCAGGTATTGGGTGACACCTGTCCCTGAGCCCCTGGCTCGTAGAAACCAGAGCCAGCTAGAGACCCAAGCAGGATGTTTAGGGGTCTCGGAGTCACCCCCTAAACAGGTTCCTCAGTCTCAGTTTAAACCCTAAGAAGTAAGTTGTTAATATAGTGTAGAATGATTTGAATTTTTGGGTAAGTTTTTTCTCCCCCCCTTGGGCTTAAACTGAATCTTCTAGAAGGTATATAGTAAAGGTTGTCTTTATTTCTTTCAGAGATTTTATTTATTAACAGGTTTAGCCATCTCTTTCACTCCGTCACCAGATCAGACAGACTTAGCTTTTAAAATCTTTCATCTTAGGGTGGTGCAGGGCAGGGGGACACTGCGCTGGGCTCTCGGGGGCGCTGACAGCTGTGGCCACGGTCCCCCCCCACCCGGGGTCTGAGTGGCATGAAGAGCTGCGGGCATCCAGGCGCCAAGGCACTTCTTGAATAAGTTCTGGGGTCCCCCCTACAATGTTATATACCCCTCTCTACTCGGGCTGGCCGCTTTCTTCCATGTCTGCCATTGCTTCAGTTAGTGAACCGTTCCTCCGAGGCCCTGACCCCACTTGCTGAGAATCCCAGCAGCTGTTGGGGATGTGGACAGGGAGGACCAGTCTAGGACTCGGCATCCAGCGCTGGCCCCACCACGAGACTGGACCTTCTGGGGAGGGGTTGGCAAGTCCGGGTTGAGAGCTGGTCTCCAGAGGACAGGATTCCCGAACTGGGCCTTTAGGGATGAACACGCTCACCAGGCTGAGATGAGCTGGGAAGCCATTTACCAAGAAAGGGAAGCATTTGCAGAGAAAGGGCTGTGGGGAAGAGTTAGACTGTCACGCACATGGGTGGGCCGCGGAGAGTGTTAATCTAGAGCATGAGAGAGAACTGAGGACGGGGGTGTGAGTGATAAATAATAGTGATGATTATTGCCCCAGGGGCAGGGGTACTGAAGAGACCTCTCTCTCCACCACCCCGCATTGGTGGGTGCGTGGAGCATGTGGCCTCGGGTACTGTGCCAAAGAGATGGAGAGGGCAGTGGAGAGCTGGTAAAAGGCTGTAAGCAAGACAGTGCCATGGTCAGATTTGCATTTTAGGAATAAACATCTTCTCCTCTTAGTCTGCTTTATGGCGTTGATCATTTTACATGCCGACCTTACCTGATCTCTTTCATCCAGTTGCAAGGACTCCATTTCTGGCTGCTGGATGAGCTGGCCCTGTCACGCTTTTGGCGTCTGTGCCTCTACCCTCTGGAGCCGCCTGAGGTGGGGAGGGAACCTGATGGAGTCTGGCGTTCGGGTAATAAGCTGGGCATCTGTCCTCTGCACATAGGAAGCCAAAGCCGTGGACTCTCTAGGCTCCTGCAGAGAGAGACCTGGAAACTCATGCCGTCCCTGGTCCTTTTCCATCCGACAGCTTTTGTCCTTGTTGTCGTTGGCAGTGAATGTTCATCCCAGGAGGAGGTGAAGGCTTTGCCAGCTCCCTTCTCGTCAAGAGATGGAAATGGCGCAGTGCTGCAGAGTGCTACCATGGGCACAGCAGTGTGCTGGCTTAGCCTCACAGCGCACCCCACAACCTTGACTTAACTGGCGAGGGCTTAGGGCAGAAATCAAGGCAGAGCTTCGGCAGCATATTCCTGGAGGGAGAAGGTATCACCTTCACAACCTAATTGGATAATTCACTTTAAATGCAGTGTGCAATCATGACAAGAAAATGTTGGTCTTAATAATACATGCCTGAGATCAGCTGCCTGTGCCAAGAAGCCTGGCTCTGGTGGAATTCTTTAACTCTCCAAAATAAATTTTGCAAAGATAAAACAGTGTATTGTCAGAGTGGAGCAAGAACAAAGGTCCAGCAAGCATTCATATCCCGGAACTTTCTAGAACACCTTTGTTGGTTGCAGAATTCCATAGAAGACCCATCTGCGTTGGGCTCCATTCAGGGTGTTTTATGCCTCCAGGCGTCCTGTGTGCCAGGCCCCAGGTCTGAGTGATGACGCCTGGTGTGTTTTGTTGCATGCCTTTTTCTCCCCTCTGTGCCACATCAGCTCCTCAGATGGTTTGTGCTACAACAGATGGCAACTGGGCTTTCCTTCTCTGCAGGCCTCTGGTCCTGGAGGCTGCCTGGGGACCGGGGGCGTGCCCGAGCTGCCTTGTGCAGGTCTTCCCTTCTGGTCCCATCACCCCTGGAGGGGAGCGAGGCTCAGCGGCTGCGAGTTGACTGGGGACGCTGCCCAGCACACACAGGCTTCCAGGCCAGCTTCCCTGTGGCAGGCTGTGTTCCCCCAAATAGGGCAGTTGCTAGGAAACAAGGATGAGCTCAGAGTCGTGGGAGTGCCCGGAGTCGGTGCTGATGAGGATGCTGCTTCACTCGTGGCGCAGCTGCCAGAGCGCCCGCAGCCCTGCCAGTTCCGTGGATGCCAGGCTGTGGCGGGCCCACGGCTCGCGCAGCTTTGCCAGCAGGATCGCGCCTGCTCCCGGGCTCCGCGCTGCAGGAGGAAGAGACGGAGCATTCACCTTGACCACCCACCGTCCACCGCCCCCAGCAGCTCCTCCCTTCCGCCTCTCCTCCACCTCCTGACCTCCTGCCTGCACGCCCACGGTCGCTCTCAGCTCCCACCCCAGCCTAGAGTGTAAGGAGGAGAAGCGAACATTTATTGAGCATTTGTTTTGCAGCCAGCAGCTGTGCCAGGCCTTTTTTTATTTACTGACTGTTTTCTAATTTGGGAAACCCCTCCTTGGGCAGGCAAGGAAACTGAGGACCCAAGAGATGAGGTAACTTTTCAAGACAATTGATGGCAGAACCAGGACGAGGACACACCGCCCTGTGCTGCTGCCACCCCACTCCGTGTCCCGCACGCTGGAGGTGGAGGGGAAGGTCGCTGTGCGCCCCGCCCCTCCCAGCCCAAGGAGTGGGGCAAGAATTGTACCTGAGAGTTAGTGGTCCATTTTATTTTGGGAACACTTCTGAGGCCTTTGGATAAAAATCACCCTTACGGGTTGAAAGAGAGCCAGAGGGGAGCTGGCCTCCCAGCGTGGTGAGATGCAGAGCGGGCCCGGGAGGAGGGGGGATAAATTCTGTGACCGTCCCGCGCTGCTCAGCCAGGCCAGCGGGACAGGACTTCTCGCTGCCTGTGTCCCCCAGACTCCGCAGGCATTTTTCCAACTCGAGGCGGCAAGTGTGAGGAGCCCTCCAGTGTCAGGCTGTCCAGCGCCGGAGAATAAAGAAATCTCATCACAGATGCCAGGAGGTCGCCCTCTGGGAGTTGGTGGGGTCAGCCAAGTCAGACTGAGAGTTAGAGCCATTCGTCAACAGCATGTTATTCGTGGATGTTTGAAATGGGGTGTGAGTGGGTGTGCGAGTGTGATTGTGTGCTCCCCGAATTTAAGCTTTAGGCAGCCAGCAGTACGGACCTCAGCTGGCTGGGACATCAGTCGGGGAACAACAAGCCTGGGACAACAAGCAACAGCGAGGAGTGCGGGCTGCCAGCCGCGGGGTCACCATCCATTCTATTTCAGTTTGCTGAAGCTGCTGCAATGAAATATGCCTGGATTGGGTTGGCTTTTTTAATGGAAGTTTATTAGGTTTACAGTCCTAAGGTCATGAAAATGTCCAAATTAAGGCATCAAGAGGAAAATACCTCTCTGAGGAAAAGGCTGCTGGCATTTGGGGCTCCTCTGTCACATGGTGGCAGCTGCTGGTTCTTCTCTCCAAGATGTCTCTGAGCTTCTGTGTGCATTTTTCTCCTGGGTTCTGGTTTCCGTGGCTCTCTCCAAATGTCTGTGCCTTTTCTCCTCTCATAAAGAACTCCAGCAAGGGGGTTGAGATCCACCTTGAGTGGGTGGGGTCACATCTCCGTGGAAACGACCTGAGTAAGCAAAAGGTCCCATCAACAACAGGTCTGCACCCACAACAGGTCTGCACCCACAACAGGTCTGCACCCACAACAGGTCTGCACCCACAAGGGTGGATTAAAACATGTAGGCTTTTCTGGGGTACAGGACAGCTTCAACCCAGAACAATTGCTTTCCCACCCCTGAACAGAGATGGCTTTACACAGGGCAGGGGGCTGGGAGATGGGGAGGCTGGCCCACTTAGAACCAGCTCAGGTTGTTGGGTCAAAGTCGGGGTCCTCCAGGGAAACAGAACCACGGGGTCCGTGTACAGGCACACCCTGTTTAATTGCACTTCGCTTTATTGTGCTTCACAGATACTGTGTTTCTGACACAGGTTTGTGGCAACCCTGATCAAGTGAGTCTAGGCACAATTTCTCTAACAGCATGTGCTCACTTCACATCTCTGGGTCTCATGTCAGTAAAACTCTTGCAGTATTTCAGTGTTTTACACTATTATCGTATCTGCTGTGGTGATTTGTGATCAATGATCTTGGATGTTCCTATGGTAATAGTTTTGGGCCCCATGAGCCACGCCTGTGTGAGACGGTGGGCCGAATCGATCAGTGGGGGGTGTGCTGGTGTCTTTGCCGATCACCGACAGCTGTCCCGCCCCCTCCCTCAGCTTGGGCCTCCCCATTCCCTGAGACCCAACAGTATTGAAACAAGGCCAGTTCATTGGCCGTACAGTGGCTCTAAGTGTGCAGGTGAAAGAAGAGTCACGTCTCTCACTTTAAGTCAAAAGTTAGAAATGATGAAGCTTCATGAGGAAGGCATGTGGAAAGCTGAGATAGGCTGAAAGCCAGGTCTCTTGTTGTAAACAGAAAGAGAAGTAACCTTACATTTGGTCCAGGGAAAGTTTCAGTGGTCTGGATAGAAGATCAAACCAGGCACTACATTCCCACAAGCCAAGGCCTAATCCAGAGGAGGCCCTCATGTGTTCAGTTCTCTGAAGGCTGAGAGAGGTGATGGAGCTGCAAAGAAAGCTGGAAGCTAGCAGAGGTTGGTTCATGCGGTTTAAGGACAGAAGCCGTCTCTATTACCTAAAATTGCAAGTGAAGCAGCAAGTGCTGGTGGAGAAGCTGCACTGAGTTGCCCAGATGACTTAGCTAAGATCTCCGATGAAGGTGGCCACACTAAATAACAGGTTTTCAGTGCAGACACAGCCGTCTGCTGGAAGAGGATGCCTTCTAGGACTTTCGGAGCTGGAGAAAAGTCAAAGCCTGGCTTCAAAGCTTCAAAGGATGGACTGCCTCTCTCGTTAGGGGCTAATGAAGCTGGTGACTTTAAGTTGAAGCCAGTGCTCATTTACCAGTCTGAAATATAGTAAGGACTCTTAAGAACGATGTTAAATCTACTCTGCCTGTGCTCTGTAAATCAAACAACAAAGCCTGGATGACATTGTGGGAATGAGAAAACCTTCCTGACCAAAAGGGGGAAGATAGAAATGAGACAAAATAAAGTTTCAGTGGCTGAGAGGTTTCAGACAGGGTCGAGAGGTTGTCCTGGAGGTTATTCTCATGCATTACATAGATGTCCCTTTTTAGTTTATGGTGTATTGGAGTGGCTGGAAGGAAATACCTGAAACTGTTGAGCTGTGTTCCAGTAGCCTTGATTCTTGAAAATGATTGTATAACTATATAGCTTTTACAGTGTGACTTTGTGAAAACCTTGTGTCTGATGCTCTTTTTATCCAGAGTATGGACAGATGAGTAAAAAAATAAGGACAAAGATAAATAACAAGGAGGGTAAGGGGCAAAAAACTGGGTAGATTGAAATACTAGTGGTTAATGAGAGGAAGGAGTAAGAGGTATGGGGTATATGGTTTTTTCTTTTGGCTTTTGTTTCGTCTTTTTACTTCTTTTTATGGAATGATGCAGATGTTCTAAAAACGATCATGGTGATGAGTACACAACTGTGTGACGATTTTGTGTGCCACTGATTGTATACTTTCACTGTATGTGTATGAAGAAGATATGTCAATAGAAATATTTTTTTTTCAAAAAGCCTGGATGACAGCACATCTGTTTACAACATGGTTGACTGAATATTTTAAGCCCACTCTTGAGACCTACTACTCAGAAAGATTCCTCTCAAAAAATTAGTGCTCATTGACAATGCACCTGGTCACCCAAGGGCTCTGATGGAGATGTACAGTGAGATTCATGTTGTCTTCATGCCCGCTAACACAACATCCATTTTTTCAGCCCATGGATCGAGGAATCATTTTAACCTTCAAGTCTTATTTATGAAATCTATTTCTGAAGGCTGTTGCTGCCATTGCTAGTGATTCCTCTGATGGATTGGGGCAAAGTCAACAGAAAACCTTCTGGAAAGGATTCACCATTCTAGATGCCATTAAGAACATTCATGATTCATGAGAAGAGGTCAAAATACCAACATCAACAAAAGTTTGGAAGAAGTTGATTCCAGCCCTCATGGATGACTTCAGTGGAAGAAGTATCTGAAAATGTGGTGGAAATAGCAAGATAGTTATAATTAGAAGTAGGGCCCGAAGATATGACTGGCTGTAATCTCAGGATAAAACCTTAATGGATTAGAAGTTGCTTCTTACAGATGGTTTCTTGAGATGGCATCTACTCCTGGTGAAGATGCTGTGAACATTGTTGAAATGACAACAAAGAATTTAGCATATTACATAATCTTAGTTGATGAAGCAGTGGCAGGGTTTGAGTGGCATGAGTCCAATTTTGTAAAAAGCTCTACTGTGGGCAAAATGCTGTCAAACAGCATACTACGTTATGGAGAAATCTTTTGTGAAAGGGAGGGTCAATTGATGTGGCAATTTCGTTGTCATCTTCTTTTAAGAAACTGCTACAGCTGCCCCAACCTTCAGCAACCACCACCCTGATTGGCTAGGAGCTGTCAACATGGAGACAAGATCCTCCCTAGCACAAAAATTACAGCTTGCTGAAAGCTCAGATAATGGTTAGCATTTTTTTTTTAGCAATAAAGGATTTTTAAAATAAGGTGTGTACATTAGACATAATGATATTGAACACTTAATAGACTACACTATGGTGTAAGCATAACTTTTATGTGCACTGGAAAATGAAAAAAAATTCGTGTGAATTGCTATATCGTGATATTTGCTTTATTCCGGTGGTTTGGAATGGAACACACAATCTCTCTGGGGTATGCCTGTGTATATATTAAGAGATTTATTTTAAGGAATTGGCTCATGGCTGGTAAGTCTATAGGGCAGGCAGGCAGGCAGGAAACCCTCAGAGTGCTGTTACAGTGTTAAGTCTCTGTAATCTGTAGGAGAGGCTGACAAGCTGGAAACTCAGACGAGAGGTAATGCTGTAGTTTTGAGGCAAAATTCATTCCTTTCTTGGAAATCTCAGTTTTTTTCTCTTAATGCCTTTCACTGACAGGAATAAGGCCTACCCATATAATCAGATATCCAGGGCATCCTTTCCGTCAGCTGATGTTAGGTGCTAAGCTCATGTACACAACACTCCTAGAGCCATTTCTTGGCTAGATGTCAGCCGCCATAGCCCGGCCAAATGGACACATAGAGTTCACCATCACAGGCCCTTCCGGAGACGCTCCTTAGGCTGGCAGGTGCGAGGTGAAGACGTGACGCCCCAGTTTGCAGCAGAGCCCGGCAAGGCCAGCCAGCTGCACAGCAGCTCCTCCAGCTCGGCCTGCAGAGAATGGGTGGGGACCTACTGCTGCCCATCTGGGCAGGGACGCCTCAGGGCCAGCGGCCAGCGCACTTCCGTTCCCGCCCCTCCTATCCTCACAGAGCCTTCCATAGGAGCGTGTCTCTCATATTGGTTAGAAGAATGTGCATTGAAGAGAAGGAACTTTGAGCATGGTGCTTCGTTTTTAATTATGAAAAATAAAATGTGTACAAAAAAAGCAGTATCTTTCAAAGCACAATGCAACAATTAGTTCCAGAACAGATTTCAGAGTTGGTATGGGTAGCAGTTCCCAAGACACTGGAGACTAAAAGAAATATCAGTATAATGATTCAACAGTCATGCTCATTTGTTAAATCCTATCTTCTCCTTTATAATTCCACCTTCTCCTTTGATCTCTTTTTAAAAATTTATTTCTATTGATATATACTATATATTCACATACCATGGAATCATCCAAAATGTACAAACGCCGTTTATTTTGAAATACTTTCAAACTTACAGGACAGTGACAAAAATAATGTAAACTCCGGACAGAGAACTGCAGCATCGACCCCCCGTGGCCCCCCAGTTTTGAGCCCGACTCTTGGAGCCAGGACATGCTCTGCCCCTGGGGAGGGGCGGCTCAGGTTCCGAGTCCGGGAAGGGTGAGTGGAACGGAAGCGGGGCTCGGTTGCAAGGGCGGTGGGGGAACCCCGCCTGCCCTCGGGTGTGGTGGGCTTGCTGAGCGATGAGAAGCCCTCTGCACACCGGGGGTGGGTGAGGTGCCCAGACAAGGAACTTCTACCTTGAAGGCAGAATAAAATGCGAAGCCGTCCAGTTGGGTCGGCCTGCGAACAGGGCGCGGCCCGGTGCGCGTTTGAGGAGCCTGGTGGCCGGGCCTAGGGCGTCAGGAAGAGAGCTCGGTGAGGTGCCTTTTACTCCTCTTGCAGAAGCGAGCGGGCCGAGGCCTTTCCTAAGGTCCCGGGGGTGCAGCGCTGGGCTGGCGCCCGGCTGGGGCTCGTGGGGAGCGGGCGGCCGGCCCGAGGCGGGTCCGCTTCTACAGAGGCGTGGGGAGCCCGCCCGCGAGTGACCGGGAGCCCGGACCGCGCCCCGCGCCCCGCGCCCCGCCCAGGAGCCGCTAGTCTTCTCCGGCTCACGGACCCCACTCCGCGCCGCCCTGCTGCGTGCAGCCCCCGGGGCCCAGTGCAGCTGCTCCTCGGAGAGTGTGGGGTGTGAGTGGAAAGCTTAGGCTTTGACTTAAGGTGCGTTAGGGTCAAATGTCAGCTCCACCTGCACTATCTTGGGGTAAGCCTTCAGAACCGGGTTCTCTTAAAAAAAAAAAAAGACGTTTTGATAATACCTAATAAGTGCATTTTTTATTTCAAAGTACAGATAAGCAATACATATATAAAATCACTGGTTATTCTACCACTGTTAAGTTTTATTGTACATGCTCTAGAATTATTTCTTCTTTCTCCTTTTATTTAAATATATTTAAATGTTGCATTAAAAGGATGGAGTCGTCTCATGCAGGCTGCTTTTTTTTTGACCGAATGTATCTTTAAAGACGGCAAAAGGTGGTATGGTTTGCCTGATGTTTAACCCACCCCTGTATGGTCAAAATGGGGACAGCAGGCGGTTGCTGGGACCAGGAGGCTGTGGGCCCGGAGCCCGCAAATGCTCGCTCTTACCCTCTTCTCTTCCCCCCGCCCCACCCCACCCCACCGAGTTCCTCTCACAGGGTCCCCGGATGCATGAGTCCACGGCCTGTTGTCATTGGAGCTGGGAGAGGGCCGTTTGGGGTTTGTTTTCTTGGCTTTGAGTTAGTGAGCATGCACAGGTATCGGTGCTGACGCCTGGCATACGTGGGCGTGCGGGGATGTGTCGGGCGCGGTGCTGCCGTCTGTGTATGGATTGTCTCACGCAGTCCCGTAGGGTGGGCAAGGGGTCTGTTGCCATTTTCTAGATGGGGAAACTGAGGCACGCGGCCAATAAGAGCTGGGGCTTGCCTTTGGAGTCAGGCCAGGGACTCTGGAACCGGCCTTTTTTACTGCAGTGGCAGCCCTTCCGGTGGGGTGAAGTGGGCATTTACTGAAGAAGTCCTCTCTGCTGCGGGCACCCGGCCCTGGGGCCAGGGTAAGAAAAACCTGGGTTGTTTGTTGGGAAGTGTCTCCGCATGACCTTTCTGTCTCTCTCTGTGAACGGCCACAGGGAGGAAAGGTGCCGAATGAGAGCCCAGAGGGCCTGGAGCTCCCGGGGTCCCGACAGTGGAGACCCAAGGGGCTCAGGGCGGGAACCATGGGGAACCCCCAAGAGTGGCTCTTCCTAGGGCCGGGATGGGGAGGAGGGGGGAGGACTGGAGGAAGCCGAGATCCCATAAGGAGAGGAGACCCATGCAGCCAATATCTGCTGAATAGGACCTCACTGGGCCGCGGGGTCTGTGTGGGTGCCAAGCCCGAAACCCAGCGCCCTGGGGTTAGCCCCGATGGCCACCCTCGCCGAGCCCGCTGGACTTGTTCATGCAGCAGGCATTTCATCAGCTGCTTTAATATCAGCCGCATAACTTAGGAAGGCGAACTCAATTCAGTGAGCCTTCATTACCCAGCACTGTATATAATTACTTTTAAAATGACAATACTTGATAGAACTAGATCTCATTTCTCCACTATTTGGGATTTTCCCGAGGGAGGGGAAGGCACAGCTGACCGTGTGGACGTGCTTAAATACACTCACAGACTCGCCTTTTTTATAGCTCAGCCTGTAACCTAGGGCCGTAGTGGGGGCAGAGGGCCCTGTGTGACGGGACTGAGGCCCCTCGTGGCTCTCAGCGGTGGCAGTGGGTGGGGAGGGCCCCTTACCCAGTCTGCCCGGAGTCTCCCCCAAGGTGCCCACGGCCCCTCAGCACCCCCTCCCGGAGGCGCCGTGGGGGATTGACTCTGACACCTGGCCTTCCGCCTTAGCCACGCGGGCTGGCTGGGCTGCACGTCGCTGCTCCCTGCCCCCGGAAGGTGTCGCCCTAGCTCCCTGTCACCCCACGCACGAGGCCCGGTGAAGAGGGCGCCCTTCTGCCATTAGGCCTTTAGCGGGAAGTGACAGAGGCGGCCCCACGTGTCAGAGGTGCACCTGCCTCTGGGGCCTCGGGGAGAGCCGCTCAGCTCCGCCCCACCGCGGCGTTTGCACGTTGCCGGGAGTGACAGGGACAGGGGCCCGGGAGTGAATGGGGGTGGAAACCAGACTTTTCTAAATGGACAGCTTCATCACGTCTCAGAACCAGACCCCTCGCCGGGCACTCTGGAGGCGGCCTGCGCCCTGCGCCCCGCACCCAGCACCCCGCACCCAGCGCCCTGCGCCCCGCACCCAGCGCCCCGCGCCCAGCACCCTGCATTCCGCACCCTGCACCCCGTGCCCTGTGCCCTGCACCCAGCGCCCCACGCCTTGCACCCAGAGCCCCAGACCCCAAGCCCAGCACCCCACGCTCCCTACCCAGCGCCCGGCACCCAGCACCCCGCAGGGGACCAGCTTGGGGCCGTGATGACTCCAACTCCCTGTGGCCGCCTGTCACCCCTGAAACGGGACAGTACTCCTGATCGGTGCTTACCGAGTCCCCCGTGCAGAGCGTGGCAGATGGCATGTGCGCCGCAGATCCTGCCGGTCATTGTCACCTCAGTAAACCCCTCCCTTCGGAGACCCCAGAGGGATTTGAAGACGGCCTTTTCCTCGAGGCCCTGCCAGGGTCTGCCCGGGAGGCGAGTAAGAGGGGGCTGTCGGCGCACCCCCCCCCCCCCCCCACGCCGAGCCCAGCTCCGCCCGCGCGCACGTCCCCACTTGCCCCGGCCGCCTGCTCCTTTCCCGGGACTGCCGCCCCCCACCGCGGTCAGCTTACCGGGTCGTCCCCTTCCCAGTCACGGTGTCGCTTTTCCTTAAAGAGCGTCCAGCCCCTGTGCCCGCAGGGGCCGCGCTGCCGAACGCCGCTTCTGGCTGGGCCTCCTTCCTTGCCCTTCTCGCGGCCCGATTTTAAAATTCAGAGTCGGGTTTAGCACGTGAAGGGCAGTTGCCATGGAGCAGTACACCCCCGTCTGCCATGTAAACACCTGACATACTTAGGGTTTCTCACGTTCTTTTTTTTTTTTCCCCAACAGCTTTATTGAGGTACAATTTGCGTATCATATACCTCGTCCCTTTAGAGGGTACGATTGTATGGCCGTGTGTGCGGAGTGCTGCCCGCGTCACCACAGCCAGTTTTAGAACATCTTCATCCCCGGGAAGAAGTCCTGTGCCCTTCCCTTAGCTGTCACTCCCCAAGCCCCCCGCCACCCCCGGCCCCCTCAGGCGTCCCTTGTCCTCTCAGTGTGTCTGTGGACCTGCCTGTTCGGGACGCGTCGTGTAAAAGGCACACCACTGTCCTTGGGCTTTTGTGTTTGTCCTCTTGGACATAGCACGGTGTGTCCCAGCGTCCAACCCCCCAGAAGCACAGATCAGTGCTTTGTTTCTTTTTATTGCCAAATAAAACTCCTTTGCTTGGATTTTACTTTTCCAGCCGTCAGCCGATGGCTGCTTGGGTCTTTCTACCTGTTCCTCACATGCCGGACCTGCCCTCCCCTGCCATGGCCTCTCCGTGCCCAGCCGCTGTTTGAAGGGATTTTTATCTCAGTCCCGTGTTCCCTCCTGGTTTACTCAGGAATGTAATCCCGGCTCACACACTCTACCCTGCATACCCATAACAAAATTAAAAGCTGGGTTTTTTTGTTACATCATTTATAAAGACCTGCCGGAAGAAATGATTCCGACCATACATTTTCTGCTTTTCTTCTCTTCTATGGGATAATATTTTAGGTTCTGAAAATCCACTCAGTTTAGATGAACCTTCAAACTGTTATCCCCAAGGGAGAAAATATCATGAGCTGCAAACAAGAGTGCCTGAGAATGTTAGCAGAGGAAGGACTGACAGCCAGGCGAGCAGCTTTCTTTTTAATAGGAAGCCACTGTGGAGCAGGTGGGTTCAGCAGTGACTTTATTTCATCCTTTCCTGCGGGAAGTTGAGTTTTCCAAGCAAGCTCTCCCCAGACCTGTGCTTGCCAGCAGGAGCTCTACCAGTATGGCTGGGTCAAACTATTTTTTTTTTAATGTGGTAATCTTATATAGATAACATAAAATTTGCCATTTTAAACATTTTTAAGAGTAGAATTCAGTGGTATAATTGCATCTACAATGCTGAACCATCAGCTGTACTTCCATTCCCAAAACTTTTTTTCATCCCCCCAAATAGACACACTCCACCCATTAAGCAGTAACCCCATTCCCTCTGCCCCCCCCAGCCCGATAACCTTTAATTTACTTTCTGTCTCTAAGGATTTGCTCATTCTTGGTATTTCATATACGGAAACAATACAATATTTGCCCTTTTCTGTCTTTCACTTAGCGTAACGCTTTCAAGGCTCATCTACTTTGTAGCAGATGTCAGCACTTCGTTGCTTTGTACAGCTGAACACTACCCACCGTGTGTCCTACCACATTCTGGGTTTGCAGTCACCTGTCGATGGCCCTTCGTGCTGTTTCTACCATTTGACTGTTAGAAAAGGTGCAGCTGTGAATATTGGTGTGCAAGTACCTGTTTGAGTTCTTGCTTTTCATTCTTTGGGGTACATACTCCTAGGATTGGAGCTGCCGGGTGGAAGGGCGATTCCATGTTTAATTTTTGAGGAGCTGCTACCCTGTTTTCCCCAGTAGAGCTTTCAGGTTTCCCAACTTTCTCTGCCAGCTTGTAAGTAGTTTTCAGTTTTGCCGGTGAAGGAACGAGGGCAGCTGGCATCCTGGGCTGTGGCCTGTGAGGGCAGGCTAGTGCTTCCAGTGCCCGGGCAGGGGGCTTGCACAGCCCAAGACTGCCCTGCCCCCTGACCCTGCTGTGCCCTGAGCAGCCCAGGCCTGTGTGCCACTGCCGGGTGAAGTTTCACTGGGATCCGGGTTGCTGGGGCTTCCTGCACTGAAGGGGGACCCTGTGTGCCCCAGCCTAGAAGCCAGCCTGAGGAGCCCCCCGTGGCCATCCAGTGGTGTGGTCAGTGCACCGCCCACCCCCCACAGTGGCTACTGGGGATGGATCAGAAATCCTACAATGTTACAAGATGTATTTATGAACCAAACTCTAACCACAAAAGGAACATCGAAATTTGATTCCATTTTTGTCTCTCCTCGGGGGTCCTTTGATCCTTTCCCCACAAAATTGGGTGGCACCTGAGGATGCTTAGGCTTTGGGACAGCTGACCTGGGTCGTTCCCTGGGCAGGTCCCCCCCTCCCTCCGGGGGCTGGGCCTGTGGGCCAGACGAGATCGGTTTGGGCACCGGGCACAGGTTAGGGCTCCCTGCGTGCTGCTTCTAAAACTCTTCTCCAAATTGTCGTGGTTTTATGTTAACCCAAGTTTTAAGGAGGAGATGCATAAGGAGATATTCTGAGACAAGCCGCCAGGACAGCACGCGTCCTTTGCGTTTGACGGAGACCATGTCTGTCTCCCGTGCTCCTGGCACCTGCGGCCCCCTGGGGTGGGCACAGCGAGCCCCTAACAGGTGGCGTGAGTGTGGTGAGCGAATAAAGCTCCCAAGCAGTGTGGACACGCCTGGCCAGCGTGGAAACCTCGCTCTGGTTACTGCTTCTCCTTCATGTCCAGGCGCTTCCAGGGGGAGAACCGTATCTGAGGGCCCGAGAGAGGTGCCCGCAACTCAGCAATGCCGTCTTCACGCCGTAGATATCCAGATACAGGATTCGTTGTTTCCCTCCAGTGAACCGTATCTGAGGGCCCGAAAGAGGCGCCCGCAACTCAGCAATGCTGTCTTCACGCCGTAGATGTCCAGATACAGGATTCGTTTTTTCCCTCCAGTGGCTTTTTTGGCTGAAAGTTAAAAAGGAAAAAAAAAGGGCCATATGATTTAAGAAACGTTGTGGTGTTTGGTGAGAAAAACTTAAGATTCCTATAATGATTTCCAGCTCAGAATGCTCACGTTATTATTTCATTGAACTCTCACAACTCCCAGAGGCAGGTAAGACAGCGCACCATTTGATGGCTAAGGAAAGGTTAGCCATAAAATAATATTAAATAAGTATGGGTTATTTAAGTGTGCTCTAAGCTTATTTCCTCTAGTTTTTAAAAATGGGAAAAACAGGACCTTCCTCTTGGGATCACTGCACAGATTCGATGAGATAATATATGAATATCGGCCACATAGTATTATGTGCTTAATAAGTAGCAGCTGCTATTCTGTCACTCGGCATGATAATCCTGACTTCACAGCCGGGGTCACCGCACGTGATCCTGCTGGCGGGAGGTCGCGCCTCTGGGAACGGGCAGAACTAGAACCTAGAACCGGTCCTTCCTCGTCCGTGCCTTGGCTCCTCCTCCCACGGCCCGCCTGCAAAGACGTGGCTGTCGGGGCGGCCTGGGGGCCCCTGCCAGGGGCAGCCACCCTTTCTCGTGAACCCCTCCGCTTCTCCGGGTGTCATCACGCTTTCAATGTCCACTTTTGTGTCCACAGAACATCATCAAGAAGGTGATCGGGCAGAAGTTTGTGTACAAGTTCGTGTCCTTTCCTGAGATCCTGAAGATGGACCCGCAGGCGGTGGAGGTGAGCCGGGAGGGCCTCCTGCTGCCCGACAGCGACTGCCCGCCGGCCCCCGCGCTGCCCCGCCACGGCCTGGCCGCCCGCAACCAGTACGTCCACTCGGGCCTCTACTCGTCCTTCACCATCAACTCCCTGCACGGCCCGCCCGAGTCCTTCCACACCGTCAAGACGGAGAAGCTGGACGAGCAGCCCGAGGGCAGTCCCCCCGTGGAAGAGGTCACCACCGTCATCCGGTTCGTGACCAACAAGGCCGACAAGCGCGTCACCAGGCCCGTGGTGGCCCTGCCGCCCGTGTCCGAGGCCGCTGCCGCCTCGGCCCTCCTGGCCTCCTCCGTCTCGGCCAAGATCTCCTCCCTGATGTTACCCACCGCCGCCAGCGTGTCCTCGGCCTCGCCCCCCTCGTCCCGGTCCCCGTCCCTGTCCCCCTCCTCCCCCGTCCCCTCTGAACCCAGAGGCCTCTTCCTGGAGGCCGGCTGCCAGGACTCGGATTCCCTGGAGCCCTTGAACCTGTCGTCCGGCTCCAAGACCAGGTCTCCATCTCTGCCCCCAAAGGCCAAAAAACCCAAAGGCTTGGAGATCTCGGCGCCGCCGCTGGTGCACTCGGGCACCGACATCGGCTCCATGGCCCTCAACAGCCCAGCCCTGCCCTCGGGGTCCCTCACCCCAGCCTTCTTCACCGCACAGGTAAGAGCCGGCCCCCCGGGAGGGGAAGGGCGGGCAAAGCAACTCCCTCCTATCCTCCAAAAGCTCATCCCCGGCACCACGTACCAGAAGCACTGTGGAAACACAAACGAAATTTGCTTGTCCATCTTTGGTCGGAGGCACCCGCCAGGCGAAGGCGTGACATACTGGTTACACCTTGGTTACGGGACACGCCACATCGGTCTCCTGCTGTCAGTGACCTCCAGGGACCATACGATGCAACACTCATCGGCCAAGTCGTTATTTCCTAGGAAGGGTAGAGCAGGCCAGTTTACATTTCAGAAGACATTTAGGGGCCTTTTTGACATTTTTAGGGCAGATTGCTCTCTGGGGGCACTTAATAAATAACCGTTTGTTTTCTGTTAGTGAGAAAAATGCACATCCACTGAACCTGCCGTTGGGTTGTTCGTTGGTGGGGGCCGGGCTTGTTCTGTAGTTCTTTAGGAAGAAATGTAAGGGCCACACTGCAGAGTGAGAAAGAGACTCCTTGCCCCTCTGAGGAAAGCCAGATCTGTGTCACATGGGAGAGGAAGGCAAGCTCATGGAGGAAGAGAGTCTCCATGTTATTTACCCAGTGGGAGAGCAGCCGTTTCCTTTAAGTAAAATGCGCAGATGCATGTTCTTGTCCAGATGGCAGTTGCAGGACCAAAGTGAAGTAGGTGTCGGGAAACCATATTTTGGCTTGCCTTGAAAACGTAGATGCCATTTAGTGGCAGAAGTTGAGCTTTGGGGTTTTTACAGATCTGGACTCAATTCCTGGCTACATCGTTTAGCAGACGCATAGCGGCTGTGGGCAGTTGCTTGCTGAGCCTGTTTCCACTCTGTGAAGTGGATGGTTGTAAAGGTGAAATGGGATAGTGGCCGTGGTAAATGGGCAGCTGGTAGGTGTTGTCACAGAGCTGTGTGGCGTGAGCGTGGGGCATGCTTTCAGCCGGGAGGAACTCTCTCTGCCCTTGCCTCTGCGGCCATCACCATCATCACCATCATCATACACTGAGCTCTTCATATGTGCCGGGCACTATTCTAAGCACATTATGTGTTTTAGTTTCCTTGGCTGCTCGAGCAGATGCCAGGCACTAGATTGAATTGAACAAGGGGAGGTTCTTGGCTCATGGTTTTGAAGTAAAGAGAAAACCCAAATCAAGATGTCAAAGTGATGCTTTCTTCTCAAAGACCAGTGTTCTAGGGCTGGCTGCCGGTGGTTAAACTGGCCCTTAGCTTGTCACACGGGAAGGCACACGGCTGCATCTCCTGGCCTCTCCCTTCCCTTCCGCATCCTGCTGACGTCCGGGGCCGGCTGCTCCTGGGGCTCCCTCTCTCCCTCTGTCTGCATCTCATTTTCGGGTAGAGGCCTCCAGTGGGAGCGTTTGGACCATCCTGACTGGGTCAGGCCATACCTTACCTGAAGTGGCCTCATCAGCAGGCCCTGCTTACAGGGGGTTCACACCCACAGGAATGGAGTACATTTAAGAACTTGGTGTTTTGGAGGTATATACAGCCCCAGCTACCACCGAGGGCATTGCCTCACAATGAAATAGATATTATTGTTATCCTGTCTTCCAGCTGAGGAAGATGGGGCACAGAGCAGTCACTTGTCCTAGGCTGCACAGCCAAAACGTGGTGAAATAAGCTGAACCCAGTCAGAATGCATCTGGGGTCCTTCCCCTTAAACAATAGGCCAGACTGCTCTTTGCCTTCCCACTGGGAAAACACCCTGTTGACCCTGATGGTGATGATAGTTCAGGGTTGCTGGAGGGTTTTTAGGCCTATAACGCAGTCAAAAGTAGCTTTTTGCTGTTTTCTTCCCCGTGGCATCTCCCAGATTGATTGGGGTCCAGGGACGTTGTGGGTCCCGCTTGAGTTCTGGGGTTGGTGGCCTCGTACGTGCTGTTGGGCGGAGCAGGGGGAGGGTAAGGGATTGGCTCCAGGTCAGGCTGAGCATGTGTGCTCTAAATGGGGCATTTTCTAACAAAGCAAAGCTGTCCATGAACTAAGGACTTCGAGTAAGGCGGCTCTGACATGGCCTGGGTGACGAGGGTGGGTGGACCATCGCAGGAGCTCCCGCCCAGCCCCCTTCGTGCTCACAGCTGTGGGGTCTGAAGAAGTCTAAACCCAGCCAAGGTGTTTGCGATTGCAGGTCTGCTTTCTCTGCCAGCCGTGTGTCATCCTCTCCTGGGGCAGACGGTAGCCCCGTAGTCACCTCAGAGGAAGTGGTTTGGGACCTAGTTACTGTGAATTTAGGGGTGACTCCTCGGTGGGGCTGAGGGATGGCTGAACCAGGGGAGGAGGCAGCATGAGATGAGATGAAGTTAGAAGGCCAAGGAAAACAAATTGAAGCAAAGCTCAAGACCAGGAAATAGAACATTCTAGAATGGCCTAATAACAAGGAGCCTAACACAAGAGAAAGCTAGGATGCTTTCATAGAGAACCTGTGGCTTAGGCAGAGTCAAGTGAACAGCCCTCAGCCAAGTTGAGGGTGGAGCCTGAAGTTTAAGTTAGTTCCAGGAAGTCTGAGAAATGTTACCAGGGCTTCCCAAGGGGAGGGCAGAGCAGTCAGGACACAGGCCAGGCAAGGGGAAGTAGGGGAGCCCAGGCCAAGACCAGGCTTTCGGATCAAAGGAGGGAGGGAGGCACGGTGAACCTGTTCACAGCTGAATGAATCACAGGCCACTTTCGTGAGGTGCTGGATTCACCCCACCTTGAAATTCACTCAGCGTCTCAGAAGTGTAAGCTCTGGATGGGGCAGCAGACAAGGGAAAAAAAAAAAAACTAACGAAGGAGAAACCAGAGAGAAGGGAGACAGGGCAGAACTCAGGGGTGTGGTGTTCAAGGCCGAATACTCTCGGCCTGTCTTACCCAGGCAGCTTCCCGGAAATCGGATGGGCCGTTCGGGCTGTTTCACCTTGACTCAGGCCTAGAGCCCCTGGTGGTCTAGGGTTAGGACAGGCCTGGAGTCAGTGTAGGATCTGAATTCTCAGAGGTTCCCTCCCCCAGGAGCTGTGTCGAGGGTGCCCTAGAAACGGACCCACCAGGCCTGCAGGTCTGCCATCGGTGGACAGTCCAAACAGCATGACCTTGAAGGGTGCTGCCTGGCCCAACAGTCTCTTCTACTGGATTCCCCAAAACTGCCCCTGGGGAACAGGAGTGAATGATAACTCTGGGGGTTCTTCCCCTGAAGGTGGGTGCAGGCTTTTCCCACCAGTAGCATGGAAGCCTCACTGCCGTGGCTCATTTGTTCCCTCCTGCCATAGCACTTTCTTTTTGTCACAGAAACTCCAGTGTCCTCTGTGGGTGTGCTGTGTGCAGTGTTACTCTCTTCAGATAAGCATTTGGCTCCCTGTGGGCACCTCCTCTCCATTCTCCTAATGGTTGGCTTTGGAGGAGAGGGGAGTTGTGCTGCAATAACTCAATACCCTGAGAATGAAACTCCCAAGAGCATTTATCTTCAGGCGGAAACACAGACAGGAAGAAGGGTAGAATTAAGAGTCTTAACGGGACCACAGTGTCGTGTGGTTACAATTTCCGCTGAGAATGTTGTTAAACCATGTACCTTGTGTAGGCCCAAATTCAGATCACAAGTTTACATCTAGAGTGTGACGTGCTTACAAAATCACCAGCCTTGCCCACCCCGCACCCGCCATCATCACTGCTCCCACCAAAGATACGTGTGTCACCTGCTGGGACCTAATTGCACAAAGTGAAATTGAGAGATTATTGTTCTAGAGTTGCTTTTAATTCATAAACAAAGATTACTAAGTAGACAAACATGAGGATTACCCAGAGACCCCTCAAACGTGGGATATGAGGAACTGAAAAACTAGAAGAGAAAAGCCAATTAGGTACCAAGGAATAATGCGGTTGAGCTCAGCCACTGAAGTCACATTTGACACTTGCTAGGAAGGGAAGGGTGTTGTCTCTGATGGCAGGAGCGACGGAGATTGGGACACAGTGGTGAGGCCCAGAACCTGAAACCTCCTGGTTCCTGGCTGGGCACTGCGGAGGCCTGAAAGGTGCCAGCTGGAACCCCGGGTCCTCTGTATCTTTTGCACACTGGTGTCATCTGTCCCTCTTCCCTCCATCTGTCCCTTCCATTCAGGCTCTTGCTCCTATCTCTTAACAACATGAAATGAATTCATAATCGGAGCCTGGCACATTGCATTCTTCTCATTTATGCCAAGACCTCTGTTCATCTCCAGGGGCATCTTTAAGATGCTGAACTCAGATATGTGCCACGTGAGCCGTGAACTCACCACCAGAATCTGAGTGTGCGGGCCCTAGGATGTTATATTTGCAGTCTTGGACTGGCACTCATTGGGTGGAGACAGCCTGCTGGCGAATGAAATGGTATAGCCTCCCTCTTCCATTTATGGTTGATGTAACAACTGTGGGCCAGTACCATAAAGTGGGAACTTGGAATGGAATACATGCGTGTGGTGGGGAGCAAATAGGGTATACTGCATCCTGTCCTAGCTCTGGGGTCATTTCTCATCTTATTGTCTCTTTTGCTATTATCACCCAAGGGAAAAAGCTGTGTTTTATATATGTAGAATGGAATGATATCTGAATGTTTTGTTTGTTAATTTTTTTTAATTAATAAAAAAAGTTAAAAAAAAAAAAAGAAACCATTGCCATATCCAAGGTAATGAAGATTTTCTCTTAAAAAAAAAAAAGTTGTGTTTTTTTCCCTTCTAAGAGTAACCCAATTTTCCTCCCACTCTCTATTACTCCTCCCCAGTTCTGTCTGCAACTTTCTCCACACCAGCCATTACTACAGGGAAGAGGATGTCCTTTTAGGGGCTCTTTGCAGCAGAATAATTTCACTGCAGTTATTCTGCAGATAAACATTTGGCTCGCTGTGGGCACCTCCTATATACTTTCCTAATGGTTGGCTCTGGAGGAGAGGGGAGTTGTGCTGCAATAACTCAATACCCTGAGAAGGAAACTCCCAAAAGCAGTTATCTTCAGGTGGAAACACGGACAGGAAGAAGGGTAGAATTAAGAGTCTTAACGGGACTTTTAGGTTTGTTGACAACTCCAGCTGGAGGTTCTTGGTTCCCTGAGCTGTGGGATAAACAAACCGCAGGAGCTCTCCCCTTCTTATCCTGGGGCCTGTCCTCTCTTCCCTCTTCATGCCCTTTTCTGTTGTTCCTTCAGGGCTCAGCCCCTTCATCCTTGTTTCTGCCTGAGGCCTTTTTTTTTTCTTTCCCTCCTACCACTTGGTATCTCTTCTCTGGCCTGGGCCCATATGGATTTCTCCACTTGGTTCCCCTTTCCTTCAGATTAGTAATTCAGCACTATACAATTTATGTGGGATTCTACTCTTTAAAAGTTCTTAAAACTAATTGTTTTTATTTTAATTCAGACAACTCCAGGAGTTTCTAGAGATTTGGTCACATTTATTTGAAGTTTTTTTTTCCTTTTAACCCTGAGGTGGTATTGTCATGGATTCCATGGGTTTTACACTGGGAGATTAAGATTAGAGAAGTTCCTTGGTACACCCGCTAAATGGATATCCGGATAGTACTTTCAAAAGCCTGAATGATTTACCAGTATCTCAATTACCAAATCAAGAAAACAGCAACTACTTGTTGAGCAGCTTAGCTGTATCCTTTTTAGTCAAGTAATGACTATCTACCATTTTTAATTAATTCACTTAGGACATATTCACTGAACATTTAACATTTGCTAGGTACTTCCTAGGAACTCAAGAAAACAGATGTGAGCTAGACGGAGGTCTCCTCTCCTGAATGTACAATTTGTTGTCTAGCAGGTAAATAAAATGGGACATTATTTAACTTAGGGCAGTGTGAAGTTATAGAGGACCCTGAAATCTGGCTGAGAAATTTAACTTGTCTGGATGGGAAATTAACCTGCTAGAGGCACGAATCAAGTGAAACAAAAATTTTGGAATCCATCCACCAATAATTATTGAGCATTAATTATCTGCAAGTCATAGAAAAGACACCAAAAATATAAGTCCCTGTTTTTATGACCTGGCACCTGGCCATAACAACAGGGCATATGCCCATGCAAGATAATACATGCGAGAGTCAAATATGCGGTGGAAACAGGTACTTTAGGAACTCAAAGAGGAGGGGCATCATTTAGTTCAACTCAACAAACATGAGCTGAGCACCTATTGTGAAAGCTTACGGGCCTTGGTGTTGGGGCTGCAAGCATGAGAAGATAAGCCCTGATACTTACCTTAAGTAGGTTAATATGGTATGCCAGATGCAACACACAGGTTATACTAAGGTACAAAAGTAGTACCAAGTAAGAAAGTATTACCTTTGCTGGGGATGGAGAAGGATGTTGAGAGGGCTTCATGGAGGGTGAGCTTACTTGGGCAGGGGGTTAAAAGACCAGTAGGCATTTATCTGGCAGACAGGGTGAAAATGGCACGATAGGAGAGGGGATACGTTGAGCTAAGGCACAAAGATGTGACGTATCTTTGTGTTATTAGGGGAAATACGGAAGTTCAGTAAGGTCGGAGGATAAATTCCAAAGCTGAAGGAAGTAGTGAGAGATGAGGCAGCTGGGAGTATTGAAGGGGCATGACTAACAGTCAGAATTGAGTTTTAGAAATCACCCTGACCGTGGGCATTGGGAAGCGGTGAGGCTGGAACCCCTTAGGACTGCATTGTAATATTCCAGGTGAAACACAGTGAGGAGCTAAGTCTGAGAGGGAGGGACGGAGTCAGTGGGGATGTATCTGAGAGGGATTTAGGGAATGCCATCAGAAGGACTTGGTAATTAGTTGGGGGATACGAAAAGAGCCAAACGATGAGTGTAAGGAATATAGGAGGGAGAGTAAACTCCTGGTTACAAGCTCAGTTTGGGCGATGCTGAGTTTAAAGAGCCCTGTAGGACATTCAGGTGGAAACATCCAGCTGCTACTAGAGCTAAGGAGAATTTGGAGTTGGAGATAAAGCTTGGTAGTTGTCAACATGTAAGGAGTGGTTAAAACCACAGAAGTGGATGAGATCACTTGTCTAGAAGGTCTAATCAGGGAAGTATGAGCTGAGTGACCAGGAAGTTCTGAAACGAGTATTAAAGTCAGCTAGGATGGAGAGTTCTCTGGTTCTCTATGTATGTTAGATGCTCAGGACACATCAAGCAAAGTAGGAGGGTTCATATAGAGAAAATAGGGGATGTATAAGGCTAGATTGTAACTAAGGAATTATACCTTTTTTTTCTGAAATGAAAGACATTTGATTGGACATTATATCTTGGGATGATTGATTTTGTGGCAGTGGGCAGAACATGGAGTGGAAGGGAGACCAGAGGCAAATGGACTGGTTTTAGTGGCTATTACAGAATGCCACATGTAAGGTGATAGGGTGGATACAGCAGGACTGGAGATGAGGGCACAGACAGGGGTCATTTCAAGGAAGAATCCCCAGGTGACCCCTACGGTTTGCAGCAAGGTGGAAAGCACTTGGTGACTGGGACTGCGTCCCGGGCGGCAGGTGGGGCTGGGGGTGCAGGAATCTTGTCTTGTTTCATCACCGTGTCTCTGGCACCTGATACATACTCTACACTCACTCATATTTGTTGAGTGAATAGATACAGGGTGGTCCTGTGGACAGACATGACGGAGTCATGAGAAACGCTGGATTTGGAAAGGCAGCGAGGTCAAGTGGGAATACGTGGTTTATTCCAAATGGAGTGTCCATCAGGCAGTAAGGGAGAAGACCTCAAGTTGCAGTCCACCTCAGCTCATCAAGTATTTATGAGCTGGTGCTGCAGGAGGAATAAAGATGAGCAAGATTCCTTAAAAGCTACAGAAGGAAGCTTAAGAAAAATATGTAAATTACCATACTGTGAGGCAGAATATGTTAAATATTAAGAAAAAAAAAGTACTTACAAAGTATTATGAGGATTCAGGAAAGAGAAATGCCATCTGGTTGAGTCGGGATAAGAAGTCTCCTCCGAGGAGGTGGCATTTTGATGAGCAGAGGGAAGCAGGGGGAAGTGGAGTGGGCAGAGGAGGCCGGAGGGCACGGTCCCAGGAGAGAGGCATGAACGAGGGTATGGAAGCATGCCTGGGAGGCATTAGCTCACGTGGTTTAGCTCAGATGTGCACGCTTTTTAGGAGATTCAGTAATAAGGGGAAGAACTGAGCAAGAAGGAAGATCAAAATGAGATTCCTGGTAGGAGGGTCTTGAAAATGAATGCCCATTGCCCTTGGCATCTCCTTTCCAGGCAGTTGAGGGACTCAGCCATTCAGAAGGGCCCATTTGCTGAGACTTACAGCTGAACCCTTCTTTGGTGATGGGAGAGGAAGCCCACATTTTGCTGTAGCTTCCTTAACCCTGACACCTCAGGCCACTTCACCCTGCCTGACTCCAGGGAGCGTTTGGGGAAAAGGTACGAAAGCTTGCACTGTACAGACGATAACTCAGGCCAGGCTGTATATGAACTTCCCTTAACGTTTTCTCTCTTCAGAGAGAACAGGGGTGGGGAGGGAGAGGAGTGAATGCAATCATTTCACAATATTTATTTGCATATATTATAGAAGACATTTAAATGACACATTAAACAGGAGGAACAGAAGGCTATACTCTGCTGAGTACTTCCTGTATCTCTTAGAAACAAAATGTGCAGACATCTCAGATCCAGACACAGGTACAGATTTTAGATTAAAGAAGTATAAATTCTACACCTTATGTATTGCTCAGTGGATTAAAAAGGAATGGCTGTATGTCTGTGGCTGGGGTGAGGGAGATAGCTGTTGCGTGGCTTAGGAGACTCATTTTCTTTAGAGCTTTGAGACCTGCACTGATGGGTAAAGGAGGAGCTGTGAACACACAGTATTAAATGATGTGGCATATTGTGATTGAAACCTGGCTCCAGGGTAACATGCAAATATTAGTCCTCAGATCCTGGGCGTGTGGAGTTGAGCCTGACACAATTGAGAGGAGCCTTGAAGAATCCACTGACCGACTGAACTCGTCTTTTTCAGGGAATACGTTGTTTCTATGTACACTTGAGAATTTCTCCCATGAAGAGATGAAATACATTTAGAAAATTTATCAGGCACACTTTTAATTATTAATTCACGTTTTCATTCAAACACCTTTATTAGGTACTTAGCGTAACAGTATCTAGCACTTGTTGAGCATTTGCTGTGTGCCAGGCCCTGCATTAAGTACTTTACATAAATCATTTTATTTAATCTTTCTGACCTGTAATGTAGGCATTTTTTGTTCTTCCCATTTTATAGATTAGAAAACTGAGGTCAGATAGCTTGCCTGAGGTAATCTAGCTTCTGAGATTGGAATCCTGGCAGAACCCATGCTTAACCATTGTCTTGTTACAACAGCTGGCCTCATGCATTTGAGGAATGGCCTTGGGCTAGAGCAAATGTGGAGCTTATCCAAAACATGCATTTATCCTAGTAAATAGGTCATTCGGTATGTAGGCAATGCGGTGAAACCAGGGACTCAGATACTTGAGTATA
This sequence comes from Tamandua tetradactyla, assembly GCF_023851605.1. Taxonomy (NCBI): domain Eukaryota; kingdom Metazoa; phylum Chordata; class Mammalia; order Pilosa; family Myrmecophagidae; genus Tamandua; species Tamandua tetradactyla. Next base: position 166,333,409 of record NC_135333.1, read on the forward strand.
AATTAGTTTACCTTTCAGCAGGCTCACCGTCTGAAAACCTTTGGATGTGTATAGACATTCTGGTGAACAGAGCAGGCCTTTCAGTTTAGGTTTAAGCCAAATGCTTGTGATAATTAATGAAGCTGCTGAGGCCAATTCTAGAAAAAAAAAAATAACACTTTAGCCTCCAGCGTGATGCAACGGTGAGATGCTGGCACCTTTACTATGGTTACCCAAAGCACCTTATTGACATCACAGAACCACTGAGGGGCTCTTTTCAGTCACCAAGGGTGCAAAATCACCCTGCACCAGGGAGTTTGCCTCCACTGAGAATAACCGCCATGCAGATTTACCAGCTGGGGCAGGCTGTTTCTTTGCCCTCTAGTTGGCTTCCAGGCCAGGGCTCCTGCTGTGTATATGCAAATGTAATCCTTGGCACTCGCCTGAGAAATCCATATTTTTGGCTGTACAACCAATCTGACAAGAATGGATTTTTTTTCCCTCAAACTATTGCCAGGGAGATGAAGTCTCTTCAATCCCTATACCCTAGCAAAATCTGGACTACTCAGCTTCTGAAGAAGTTACTGTAGGGTATTTTAACAGCAGATCCTAAAGTATTAGTTGATAGTTGATAAGAGAGAATGATGCTTAGGAGGCCATAAAAAAAGTGTGTCTGTTTGTGTGTGTTTGTAACCCAAGTAATGGATATTGGAAAAATAAGAGAATATAGGTAAGAAGAAATAAAGCCACTCATGTATAATAAACCCTCTTGTTAAACCTGGGAGGGGTAACAGAGATGGGAGCAAGTTCAAGAAACCATGCAGCCCTAAGTTGCTGCAGACTTCTGTCTTCCACTAGAGTGTTTAAGGAAGGTAACTTGTTAGTACCTCTCTCCTTGATAAAACAGCTAGCAAAACTTAGCATTTAAGGAAATTAAACTGGCTACAACCGTGCAGAAATAAAGTCAGATTTTCCTAAGATGGTAAGGCTTGAAGGTCCTTTGCTGTCATACCACCCTTTGGGGCACTGCTGCTTGTGGCTGGAGTCAGACGATACCTGTATCAAGGACTGTCTATTTGCTTTCTTCCCCAGACACCAAATGGACTGCTTTTGACCCCAAGTCCACTGCTGTCCAGCATACATTTCTGGAGCAGCCTCAGTCCAGTTGCTCCACTAAGTCCTGCCAGACTGCAAGGCCCAAACACGCTGTTCCAGGTGAGCATTTGGAAATGGACACTTTTAAATATGGCACTACGATCGGATATTTTTTCCCTATAAATACTGCAAAGGTAACAGTGAGTTTGTTTTAACCAAACCGTAAAAATGTTTCTAAAGGAAGTTCACATTAATGGGGTTTTACACACCCTTCAAATGAAGATGTTTTCATTAAGGCAAAAATGGCTTACTCATGTTGGGTAGCCTCTAACGGAACAATTAGTTCTTGAAGAGCTTTGGATACATTCATGGACTATGAAAACTGAGGAAAAGGCCAACTCAAAACTTTTATAAAAGTTCCTAAGACTTTAAAATGTCACTAATTATCAATTGAAATGTTAATAAAAATAGTGAACAATGTATCCATACTGTGATAAGGAAAATTATCTGCATAATGCTTTGAATCATCATCAACTGTAACTCCTCAGCCAAGGATGGCCAAGAGCCATCATTTTCTGGTCCCTTTTAACTTATCTAATGCTAGCCTTGTCTTTTCCACCTTGAATCCCATGCCCCCCTGGTGTGGCTCATCCAAAACTAGTTGTATTTACTTTGTTAAACCACTTTGTACTGTGATTGCCTGTTTATCTGGTAATCTCTCCCACTAGACTGTGGGCCTTCGAGAGACGGGAACTGCGTCTTGTGTACTCTGGCACCCCTACTGTATAGCACATTGCTTGGCACCTAATTGAGTAGTTGAGATTATTGACTAATTAAATAAAGAGATAGCTAAGAATTTTTGAAAGATGTCTAAGAAAGGTAAGTGCTAAAAAAAAAAAAAGATCAAGTCTCCATGGTTTTCTGAGTTGGTCACTTTGCCCGACAGGGTTATTGTTTGTCGAGTACCTACTTTGTGCCAGCTTTGCCGGGATTTAAGGTCTTGTTTGCTGTCTTGCCTCCCTGGTTTCCTGGTGGGGCTGGGGTAGGGTGTCATGACGTGCTGTATCCCTGGGGTCATTTAGGTTTCTTTCTCTTCCCTGGCCCTTGATCCCATCACAGGAACCTGAGCTGTGGTCAGGCATAGCAAACACGTTCTCAACCATTTTATTAAGTCAGGCAGTGAAACAAAAACTAGAAGCAGTCTTTTTTTTTAGATTAGGGATACTGATCTTCTGGAGGGGAGCTAAAAGGCTTCACTTGAAAGATTGGTATAGCAATTGTCTAGTATTGGAGCTCCTAAATGAGCAGAAAGTGGTGTGGCTGCAGTAAACCAGGGGAGAAGGGATGGCAATGCTACTTGAATCGTCGACTCTCCAGTACCTGATGCATAGTAGGACAGAGAGAGTCAGGAGATGTTGGTGCCTACTTTCCCCTCTTACTGGGAACTCTGCCATCTATTTGGTGATCCCTCGGCTAAGCCGTTGAGAACTACTGGTGGCAGCTTTTTGCCTCAGATAACTAGCGTCCTCCAGCCCATCACAGGCGAGGAAGACTCCTAACAGTAACAGTGGTTCACACCCAGTGTTTCTAAACATCAGGCTCTCCGGGGGCTGGGAGATGTACACTTCTCCCCAACACCGCCTGCAAACCTCAAATTTAGTGTGCAATTGAATCCTCCTCATGAGTGTGTAAAGATACGGATGGCTGGGCCCCAGCCCACTAGTTCTTGACTCAGTAGGTCTGGGGCCTGATGATAGCGTTTCTTTCAAGTTCCAGGTGCTGCTGCTGCTGGTCAGAAACCACACTTTGAGAACCACTGCAGCCCAGTGGTTCCTAACTTACATTTAGAATTCTGCAGAAGAAAAGATTGCTGCATTTAAAGGGTATCTGCTGAGAATTTTAACTTTAATTTCACCAAATGGACCTGTCCTCTCTCTCCTGGAGCCATTCAAAATACATCCCTGAAAAAAATTACAACCCTGGGTGGACAGCTGCCAGATTACAATGGCCAGGAGCCCTTTGGGGGGTTGAATCCATGAGACTAAGGAAAAATAAGTCTGTACCTTTTTAAATATTACTCTTATGAAAGGGGCAGTTAGCGTGGTAAAAGTTGAAAGTAGTAATTTTCAAAATGGAGAACAAAACACTGTAAGAGGAATAATACCTTCAGATTTAAAAACTAGACATTACAAATGATGGGTTGTCAAAATTCAGTACTGTCAACAGTGCCCCCTTTACACTAATGAAAATAAGTCTTTCAAAATAACACTTCTTTCACATATGCTGTAAATGTGCTGGAGAAGAAAAACATCAGACTTGGCATACAGTAAATTTTAAATGATGTTGCTGAGCTTCTAGTGATGAATAGAAGAAAAAAACACACCAGAATCCTTAGGATGATGGTTGATAGCACTGACGAGTTCCTGTAGACAAGATCCCCTGACATAATTATTATAGCAGGCTATAGCAGATACTGAAGGACTCAGGGTAAGAGAAAAAAGATATCAGCTTTCTGGAAGAAGTATGCTATGTATTTGAGACATGTTTTAGTACAGAGAGGGGTGCCAAAGACGGTTGTGCTAAATGTAAATCCTGAACTTTCACTTATCAAATAAAGTGGTATCTCCGCTTGAACTGGACAGCATGGCATTTTGAGCCTGTCTATAGGGATATCTGTTCCTCAACTTTTGAAACAGATTTTGAACAAACTTGGAATGTACCTAGTAGGTACAGATACATCTTGAAACAAGGCAGAGTCAAGAATGGTTTCTGTATTTTTTTTTTTTTTTTTTTTTTGGCGCATGGTCCTGGAACCGAACCCAGGTCTCCCCCATGAAAGGCGGGTATTCTAACCACTGAACGACCCGTGCACCCCTGGTTTCTGTCATTTTTAACTCAACAAATCTAACCTAGCAAATATTTGTAATGCTCTGAGGCAGAGGCTGTAGGGAATATACAAAATGTGAATAATAGATTATGATATGTAAACAGAATGCTTCAGGAATCCAACAGATGGGGAAGTTTTTCCAGCTGGGGCCTGGGAAAGGCTCCAAAGGAAGAAGCACCTGAGATGAACTGAGAAGAAGGGTCAGTAAAGCACAGTCTAAAGTCACAGATCTGCATGATTCTGATATGAACGTACATAATGGTCTGGGTAGTAGGAGATCAGTTTGAAAATCAGTTTTAGCCTTATAGCATGCTTTAGAGTTTCCACTCTGTCACCTGTGGCTGAGGACCATAGAGGTCTTTTTAAAAGCTGGAGAGTGCATAATGAGACCTCTGTTTTTAAAAGAAACTGCTTAAATCAGTATGGAGGAAAAACTGAAAAGAGAGTATAAGGGGCATAAAAATATAAGAAAATTACTACATTAGTCCAAATCCTGACGAAGGAATCATCATTTAGATTAGATGAGTGGGAATAGGGACAGATTTAGATCACAGTTCAGAGGACTTAGAAAACTTAGTTGGATTTGAGGAGGAAGAGTAGCCAAACTTAGGAAGAAGCAAATATTAATTACCAAGTGAAAGTGAAAGACTAAAAATGCTGCTTTAACATTTATTGAGGTCTGTTGTGTGCCACTGTTTGGAGCGCTGTGTATGACTTCTCATTGAATACTCCCAGTATTTCTGTTTAGAGATGAAGAGCCCATCCCCATGTACTCGAGATGACACCTCTGAGTCTTGAATCAGAGCTCTGATTCAAGTAAGTTTAGATGGGAGCCTGGCAAGAGCAGGCTTTGTAGGGAAGAAACATTGGTGGAGATGATTGACTGACATCAGGAAAGGACTGAGTACAGGGCATAACAGATGAGGAAGGGAGGCTGAGGACAAAAGTTTGGGTAATGTTGCATTTAAGAAAGGAGACTGTGATAGGGAAAAGGCCAGTAACGATAACTGAGCATGCCAGAAAAGCCAGGCTTGTCATAAGAAACTATGACAGCTGAATGTTTAGAAATAAAAAGGGTAGAAACCAATAATGTATCTTAAAAATGAAAAAGATTAACAAACCAAATGCTGATTCTTTTGCCAACACCATTAAAATGGATAAAAATCAAAAGAAGAGAAAATGCCAATGAACTGAAAGTGAAAATTCAAAACTTACTCTTCTTTGTTGTTTTAAGTCAGTGGAAATAGTATTAGAAGCATGGACCATGTAGACAATATTAAAAGATAATGAAAGAAAAAAAGCTATGTGCAAATAGATTTATAACTCAAATGAAATTTTAGAAAAAAATTTAAAAATTCCAAAGTGGCAGAGAAGAAACAACCTTGACATGCCAATAGCAATGAAATTTAAGTAATAGTTAAAGACTCCTCCCCTGGCCCTGGCCAGAATAATAAATTGGACAGTTTGGTACGGAAAGTACAAGAAAGACCTTTCAATCAGAGTTTAAAACTTGGCTTCGCTGTTTACTACCTGTGACCTGGCCAATTAGAACATATTTGAACTCTTGTCATTTTTAAAACAGGATAACAATACCTTATAGGCTCCAAAAATCAAATGCAGTGACAAGTCCTCATAAACTCTAAGGTCCCAGATACATAACAGTTACTGAACTAACTTGAAAATTGCAAAAATATATTTATTTGTTCTACAAATATTTATTACACTTTTAATACTTATCAAGTGTGAAATTTATTGTTTAACTGAAGTTTAATATTTCACTTACCTGTACTAAGTATGCTAGAAGACACCCTGGGAAACCTTTCTGACACATACCATGATAGACAATGAAAATCTAGTTGTGAATAGCCACATACAAAAAGGAGGCCTTTAATCGTTCTTGTTCAGTGGGTATACAGCTGACAAATTTATGTCAGACTTAAAACGCATTATCAAGGTATATACGTTTGTCTTATTACTTATAAACTTCATTACCAAGAATACAGAAATTAATTTACTAAGTTTTGTCACTTGTGCATGTGTAATAATTTTGATAGTATTTTAATTAGAGTTTTCTCAGCTTCAAAATAAATATTGCTGCTATTCCACATCATTTAAAATGAAAACACTCCTCAACTGAGAAGCATCTTTGTAGTATTTGGAAAATTGATGGCAAATTTCAAAATACAGTATTAGAAATCACCAACTCACATGTAAAAAGTCAGCTATCTGGTTTTCAGAATTTATTTTTCTCTTAATATTTAAAGCAAATAAGCATTCTAAATAGTTCAAATCTATTTAATAGCATCAGAACATGCTTTAGCATTATGAAGTACATATATTTTCTAGTAAAATATATTACCTGTAAAATAGGGGCATTTCCTGGGCCTTATTCTGTTTATATGCTTATGTAATCTTGATCTTGCTATCACTTCCTGATTATTCATTCTTAGATTTATAATAATTTAAAAATCTTTTGTCCCCTACAGTTCCCAACACTGCTTAACGGCCACATGCCAGTGCCAATCCCCAGTCTGGACAGAGCTGCTTCTCCAGTACTGCTTTCTTCGAACTCTCAGAAATCCTGATGATGTCTGGCCACAGTTAAGGACTCATTTACAGTTTATCCCCATGGGCTAGTTTACCTGTGTCATGAGAAGGACATTGTGAAACCCTCTGTTATTTGGTTTGCACTTTTCATAACATGGATAGTCTAGATTTATGTTAGCATTTTAAAAACTGTTTTTTTTTTTAATATTCAAGTATATATGAAAATCTGTTTTGCATTAAATGAATTTTAATGTTTTTTATATCTTCTTAGCTCTTAAGTGTTGAACACTGTTGACAGTGAAGAACTTTTCTTAATGGATTTCAGTGTCTAATAAGGATGTGAAGCTTGTCTTCCCTTTAATTCTGCATATACTGACTGTGCTTATATCACTATAACCGGCTGTGCCTTCCTTTGCATTTAGTTTTATGTAAATGATTTATATATTTTTTAGTATTAAGGGAAAATGTTTGAAAGACAAAAATTGGTATCAAACAGCTCTCCAGTAGAACATTGCTATTTTTCACAAATGGGCAATATGAAAGCATATTCATATTATTCTTTCTTTTGTGCTTTCAATTATATATGAATTTCCTTAGAACCTCTTTTGAATGGAAATTCAGTAAATGCAATGTCCAAGTAATGTTTTTTATAAGAATAAACTAAGCCATATTTAGAAATAAATATTGATAAAAGATGTTATAAAGTGCCTTTCTTTAAAAACTAACTTTGAAAGGCTTAGCCCCCTAGCTGTTTACAGTATGTTTTAGATTCCTCCCAACAAAAACCTGAGATGGAAAAGCTACGTTGTCACTATTCATGCCCCTAAAATATTCCCTAGGTAAACATATTCTTATTTCAGTTCGCCCTAGTGCCCTAGTTTTCCATAGAGAATCCAACTATCTGATATATTTACTGTGTCAATATGACTTAGCGTTTTTCTGAACCCCTGGAACTATGAATAACATTTAAAGTTCTAATATTTTGAAAGTGGCTCAAAAACAGGTGAAGAATACAAACAAGCAAGCAAGAAACAATTTTGTGACACCAGTACCTTCGTGTTTGTAGGTATAGCCTTGCTTGTGGAAACTGGTACAGTACTCTGTCTGCTTTAGGTATTACTAAATTTATGATGGGGATGAAGGAAATCTGATAAAAGGGAAATTCTTCAGGAACCTCATTATCGTGGAACTTAAGCAACTACTTATGCAAATTTACAGCACTGCAGTAAATCCTCTTGTGCAGTACAGTTTAGAACAGTGATAATAGAAACTTTTTCCGTTCCTTCAAAAAATCAGCAGGCACCACTGTATAAAGGCACTATTCCATATATGAGGCAGGAAAGTTTTAATGCAGGGTCAGAACTGGAAAGTGCTCAGTGCTTTAAATTCAAGATTAGGTTAATTATAATCCTAAACTATAAGCAATGGAAACCGATTTGAAATGCAGCTAAATAATTGATCCTAACCAGGCATTAAATGGTGTGGAGTATGAGAAAAGGTAAAAAAACATTTAAATAAATAAAGCTTATGGAAACAGAAGTCTAAAATTTTGTTATAATACATATACATTCTGAGACTTCCAACTGGAGACGAGCATTCTTTGTGTGTGGAGAGCTGTGTCCTTATTGAGGGGAAAAATCCAAACACTCTTACTATACTACTTTGACTATACAGTAATGGGACTGGTCTCAGAATCTACAAACACTACGGTTACCTCCTCCCAGGCTTAGAAAAATTCTACATTGAAATACAAGGAATTGGCCCAGAGATCTGACAATCAACAAACATAAAACGGTAGAGCTCGGGGCCTTGGAGCCCATTGCCCACCATCGCGCTACAGATAAGGGCACGGAAGCTGGCACAGCTAACCGAGGCCGACCAAGGAGTGGTACCGGCTAGGAGTAACTCCTGGCCCCAAACTTTGTTAGGTGGAAAAACCAGATCAAGAAAGAGCATTTTAAAAAATTGTTTCCTCATTTTAGAGAACATGTCCAAATTGCAAGATTCTTAAAGCAAAACTAACTCAGGAGAAGGCAATGTGCAAAATCTCATCCAAAAAATAATTATTAATATGTTTTAATGTAAATGCTGACTGGAAATAATCAAAATAACTACATGCAGATTGTTTTTTTCCCCCTCCAAATACTGATTAAATGTATACTCTTGGTCCATTTATTATAAATGAGAAAAATACTATAATTTTTGATGGACACAAAAACCATAATACAAATAGAGAACTGGAGGTATTCAAGTATATAATCCTTATAACTGTTCCACTCTGTGTGTGTGTGTGTTTTTAACAGAAGTATTATAGTCAAAAATAGGTTTTGAAGAACATATTAATTTTTTTTCTTTTTATATGTCTGTTTGATCAGTGTTTAAACTGCTATGGCTGAAGTTTTAGAGGACTATAATCTGAACGTTGGTCTCTTTGTACACATCTTTTTTATGACAGCAAATCTTCATTCACTTTCATATATGTATCATTTTTACTGTTATATTATTTTTGTTCAATAAATACTTTGTGATAAAGGCTTGAGGAGGCAAGTGGATTGGTTTACTTCCATTTCCTTGGGATGACCCAAATTTCACTTTTCTATATGGGATACAAGTTGGAAAATGAGTCCTGTCACCTAACATCAAAACATGCCATGTGTGTATAAAATCTACTTTAAACTCAGATGTGTAAGGAATCAAATATAATTATCGAAGTTGACTTGGGGTGAAGAGAATGGGTTTGGAAAGTGTTCCCCTGATCTTTTATAAATTATATTCAGATGGGGGTGGTAAGGAGGAAGGGAGAAACCAAATTACCATTTACGCTTTTAGCCATTTTGTTGATACAGGGGAATATATATCTGCTAGGCTTAGTGATAAGAGTTACTGTTTCTTCTGGTCTCACCTCCATTGACCTGTTGTAGTTTTCATGGGTGAGCTCAGTGGTATCTCCACCTTGGATCTGATACAGACTGGTATGGGTGTGACTAGATGGGGAGTAGGGGAAGGTCAGTGAGAAGAGCAGACTAATGGAGGCTTCGAGACAACATGCTCAGTATCAAAACTAGTGTGCCAAAAGGTCACAACAGCATACGGCATATCACACTTGCAGGTAGTGGTAGGAAATCATTCATTTATTGAAGAAACATCTGAAAACCATCCAGGAACCAGATACCATTTCAGGAATGGAAGATGGAAATCTGGTCCCTATTCTCAAAAGGCTAACAGCCTATATTGTTAGCTCTATGTAGTAGACCTGTACACAAGAGTTCAACTACGCTAGCTTTGTAAAATGCCCTTTTATGCTTAAATATACATGGTATCTCTCATACATGTGCACACTGCCTTTCGTCATGTTATCTGCAATTGTATGGCCCTGCCTGTAAGATCAGCATAGACGCAGACACAGTCTAGTTACCCACTCCCAAATGAAACAGATCTCCATTTTTATTTACTATTTCATCAGGAAGTGATATAATTTCAGTTAATAATAGCAACCATTTATAAACACTTATTATGTCCCAGCAACACCGTTCTAAAGATATTAGATGCATTACTTTATTCAACCCTCCCAACAACATACGAGGGGATTACTACTATATCCCATTTTACAGATGTGGAAATTGAGGTCCAGAGGGGCTAAGTAATCTGCTCTAGGCCATAGTGTTAGCCAGGCTTCAAAGAGCATTTTAACACTACAGTCCATGACCTTAATCTACAGTGCCTCAAAAGAATTTAAACTAGCTAGACTAAACATCTTCACATAGTCTAGCGCCTGGCACACATAAACATTAAATACATGTTTGCTACTCTCATTGTTTCGGGAAGAGCAGATTGTTAGTCGTTATACCCGTGGTCCTACCTAGACTTCCCCAGTATTGACTTTACTCCCAGTCCCGTCCTACCCTACCCCACCCTCCAGTCGGGGGGGGGGGGGGTACAGAGAACCACTTGATTATATGTTGGTTCTTAAGTTTCTAAAGAGTCACGCAGTTTAGCCTGCTAGGAAGAAAAAATTTCTATTACCAATTTTTAATTTTTATTATCATCATTATTTTTTTTTGCATGGGCAGGCACCAGGAATCGAACCCAGGTCTCTGGCATGGCACATGAGAATTCTGCCTGCTGAACCACCGGGGCCCGCTCTCTATTACCAAATTTTAACTGTTCAACTTGTCTTTGATTCTTTCACGGAGAAGCGACAAGAAGAACCGCTTCACGCATATGTTTCAATTTAATCAAGTACTAAATCAAATGATTCAGGCACATGGATACAGAGGTGGACAAGACACAGTCCTTTCCTTACAGAGCTTATGGTGTAGTGAGGGGAAACAAAGTGTGGTTATGTGCTGTTAATAGGGTTAAGTGTAAAAATGCTTCAAGGAGAGAAAGGCAGTTAAACCGCCGGGCACTTAACTCGGTCTGATGGTCGAGTCTGGGTATATGGGGGGAGGATCAGGAATGCTTTCTAGAAGAAATAATAATTGACCTGAAGAATGAGTAAAGTTAGCAAAAAGAAGAGGGAAAGAAGGAAAGAGTGGTCCAGGCAGAGAAAAAAGGATGTCCTGAGGCGGTTAGGCAAGAAGAGAACATTTGAGGAATTCAAAGTATGGTTAGATTTATCCTCATTGAGACAAAGCCTACAGTTCATCGTATGAGACAGTAATACAGAAACTAGTAGCAATAGAATTTAAAAGCTAAATTCGACATAGAGGAAGGGCTTCATGAAAGGGTGATGAACTGTAATTCTGTGACGAGTGTAGTGGCAGGACAGCCCCTGAGCGATCTGTGGGTGATTTTCAGTGTCAGTTACCTGGCCCCCAACAGCACCACATCAGCCTTCCATTAACCAACCACCTCAGCCCCACACGTCCATGAGGGAGAGTAACAACACAAAGAAGATGATACCTATGGCGATTTTGGCTGTGAAAATGTAGTACTGTCACTACAGCTGGAAAAACTGCTGAAGCCTTTATGGCAGTGTTTCCACTAGCACTGTTCTAGGAAGGGCTCAAGAGAACCCCGAGAGTCTGTTGGACAGATCCCAAGTCTGTCCTCACAGCAACTCCTTGCCTGAACCAGAGCCCAACAGAACCACCCTTCTGTAAACACACAAGAGCTTTCCTTCTTCCTAGAAAGAGCTGCATTTTATCAGCGGCATCAGCTACTTCCTCGTGCTCATCTGTATGATCTCATCTCAGGGACCTCTGCATCACTTCGGCAGTACGGGGCTCAGGTGGAAGCAAGCAGCAGAAACAGCCACCATGATCCCTACTCCAGCCTCGGTCCGTCTTTCTCTGACTGCCTCTCACACACGCACCCCCGCTGTGCTTAACGAAGGTGTAGGTTACAGCCTCTGATCTGAAGTGGCAACCTCTGAGGATTGTTGATTTTTCCAAACAGATTGAATTTTCCTACTTCTCATGGGAAGAAGACACCAATGAGAAGTCTCAAGGTGAGGTCTTTTCTACTCAAAGCAACTTATTATTCAGTCACTGGGGCATGTTCTTCCTGTTTTAATCTTTTAATAGAAAGTTGATGTGAACATTTCAGTGGTCTTCTCTGGGTCAGTGGTGGAAGTGATTAACTTCAGCTAGGACTGATGGTAACGGAGGGAAATTTCTGCCTATCTAAACATAAAATCTGAACTTAATTTTAGAAATTAAGTGCTAGCTTTGCGACTGAACAAGAAGGAAAAACGTGCCTTTCTTTGGGTCTCAAGCAATATGCTGAAAGCTGTAAAGATTCAAGTTTGGTGCATATAAATGTTTACAAATTCTTCAGCAACCTGCTCATGAAATTTTGAGCCAGCTCATCAAAACATTGGGTTTCCACTTAGTATTTTGATACAGAGGAACTTGTCAATCAAAAAGGGAATCAATGTAAGAAACTAGACCAGAATATTAAAAAAAAAAAAAAACAAACCAAAACACTGACATTAAAAATAATAAGTTCAAAGGGATTACATTTAGGATAAATTTCTTTAAACCATGTGAATTATCTTAAGTCTAAAAGATGGAATATTATAACATGTTAACAAGTAGTCTTTCAAACGCAAGCTGCTAAAGCACAAAACAGAGTGCAGTCACTTCTGTACACCTAAAACGACACATTCAATGTGTGTTACCACCACCACTTGCATGAAAAACAAAAAAAGGCATTTTCTCTTACCTTTAGGAACCTTGTCAGTTTGAGATGAATCCTAAGTGTTCAAGATTCAAAATACCAGAATTTCCACTCACTGCAATGTTTTCAGGATCTGAATGGCGCTTAATCAGCAACAAGCCCTTATCTGCTTACTAAATTCCTTAATAAAATGAACACGCATTCCTAGGAATTTCTAGGAAGCAGAATTTTTATATAATTACTGACTACATTTCCTTACCTTCATGTGCAAAAATCAAACTTAGGGATAAATGTATGTCAAATTTGCAGCAAATCAACCATATGTTATATATACATAGTCTATGAAATGATAAATAATCTCATACATTATAATTGGGAGTGCTATCCTATAAAATCACAGCAGAGATTACTGAACAAATGGCCATCACAATATAAGTTAGATATCACTACTGGCACAGTGAGACTTCACGGTCTTAAGAATGAGATCTGTAACAAGAGCCTGACCCCTTCTGCACAGCCTTCTCCCCTGAGAGAGAACTGTGACTCAAAACTACATTTTAACAACATGGCGATTTTGTTATTATAAATTTCAAAACAAAATGGAGGAATTTCCACATAATATTTATAACCTTCAAAGTACAATATTAATACATGTCTGTCAGTTAAAAATAACAGCAGTTTGTTAGGCTAGAAGGTTTAACATAAAACCAATTTACAAATGTGAAAAGCAGTAGTGGTCCAATATTCACCATTAGACATGAATCTCTTTCTTCCAGAAATATTTTTTTAAAAAATTAGAAGTTCAGTATCATGAAATATTAAAACAACACCCCCAAACATGCCACAATCACTATTCACAAATAAAGTTAAAGTGAAATATACAAAAATTCACTTAATACTGTTAAATAACAACAATAAACTACAAGAGCTCCTGAAGAGAAATGGTAGGACCCCTGAATGTTTTACAGTGAATGTCAGGAAAAAGAAATCAAGCTATGACTATTTTCATGATACATAAGCCAAAAATTTACATGACCATTTCAAAATATACCAATTAAGATTTATAGTTTATAAGATGCACTAAACAAATAGTCCTTAAAAGTGAACAAACTCTTAAAACACCGTTACCAATACCAAGGGGCGTTTATGATGGTCAAAGAGATGCATGATCAAAACTGTGATATTTACTATCGCTGGTAAACAGAACCCTTTAGAACAATCCTCTAAGTTCTCTTTTCTCTCATCTGAAGTTCATCACGGCTCATTATAAAAAGATATTATAGTTTTCTGTTGATTCAAAATAAATGCTATTAAAACACACACCTAACCCCAAATGAAAATAAATTGCTATCTAATGAAATAGCATCCTTTCTAATAAAAAATATTTAAAACAAACAAAAGCAAGACCTTTCATATTGTCTGGACTTGTATGCTTTAGTTTTAATTGAATTAAAGCACAATGTAAAATTAGGCAAGTATATTAGTATACAAATATCCAGTAATAAGTAACAGATAAAAATAAATTATTTGGGTGTTTTAATTTACTGGTGTCTAATGTGGGGATCTCCAAAATGTCAGGTATTCACTTGCTTGAATCAACAATTGCATCTCATGCGTTCCTAAACATAATGTGCTTTTCAACCTCTGAACTACTCTATTTGCCCATGTTCAATAAAAAATTATATATCATGAACTCAGAGTGTTCAAGATGGCTCACTTATTTTACTGTTAAGCAAAGCTATATTTACATTCCAGGACACACTGTAGTTTAATTTTTTAAAAAACAAAAATGCAGCAGAAAAACAATTCATGAGGAGAAACAGATGCATTCACATATAGTAAAGCCATTGCAACTTCTTCAGGCATTCAACTGTTTTGTTAAATAAACAGACAGTAGTTATTTAGCAGCAATGATTCCGCAATAAATAATGCACTGTGTTTCTCAGTTCTGCACAAAAACTGCAGCTACAGTTACATCAACAGCTGTAACCTACTGGCTCTAATGGCAGAGGAAACCTTAAAACCAAGTGTACAAAAAAATTGTCACACTGTGACAACAAATATAAAAACAATCGTTAGGTCTGAAATAAAAAGACTCCACTGTGAAGAGGACAGTGTAGACAAACGGAGATTCCAAGTCCACCAAAAGAAATAACTGCCTTCAGATCTGAGTCCTTGATTGGTAAGAAAGGCTGGGGGGCTGGGCTTGAAACCATGTTATCAGACTTAAAAGAGCATGCTCTGTCTTCTGTTCTTCCCATGTCCTAAAATATAAAGTCATTTTATGAGGCAGTTCAAGGTTCAGTTTATCCCACATACAGTATTTGGTGACTCTAGGAAGCTAATGTTCCCACCAGCAAAAGCTAAAATTCCACGGGAAGAGTGATCAGCACTGTCTTAAATGACCCTTTTGTTGGTGGGGTCAGTCTACAGCTTCTATGCTTCGAAGTGATGAGCCTGATGACCAGGGAAGCACAAGATGTGTCTTCTGCCCCGGGTACCAGGGATGGCGGATTCAGTGATCAAGCCAGTCACTTGTAAAAGGTCTTGGTGCCATCTGCAGCCTTCAGGATCTCTGACTTGACTGAGTCAGATTTCTCTCTGAAGATTTTACTGAGCTGCCCACATCATACAGAAAAGTGAGTACGTGCAATGCTAAACATAGACAGCTGCGGAATGCACTGTACATTGGTTTTTACATCAATAATTTTACTGACCAATTTATAAACCAAAAGCTTGGTTCCAGTCAAAAACTCATGATCGACATGTGAAATGGTTTATAACAAACACACCTGTCTCTGGATAAGAAGAATTTCGAAAACCCGGGTCCTTTTGCAACTGAATCTCTTTCAAACTGAATATTGATACACCTAAAATATATAGACAAATATTATCAGGAAAGGTCTGAGCATTATTAAAACATAATCCAACAACAGGCATTATTTTTAAAAAGCATGTATTGATACAACATGAAACATTTACACTAACATTTACCTGTTTAAGGCCTCTGCTTAAATATTTCCCCTTTTGTGTCAATGTTTTGAGAAGATAGCCAAATAAAATAATTCCCCATAAGAACTTTTCTTCCCCCAACTAATGCTTTAAAACATGCTGCCAAGTGTGTATTTCTTTAGGAGAATATGGTAGATTGAGTTATGAACCCCAGAAAAAAACATATTCTTAACCCACATTCCTGTGGGTGTGAACCCATTGTATATTGGCTCCCTTACAAATGTTATTTTTAGTTAAGATTTGGCCAACTTAAGCAGGGTGGGCTTCACTGCCAATTACTGGAGTTCTTTATAAGCAGAAGAAGTTCAGACATAGTCAGGGAACACCAAGGGGAGAGGCGGGAGCCAGAAGTTGGAAGTCAACAGAGCGCAGAGAAGAAAGGAGAGGACATCTGACATTTGAAGGAAGACAGGGAAACAAGCCAAGGGACCCTAAGGACCGCTGGCAGCCAGCACCAGAACATTGCAAACTTTGGAGAGAAAGCATTTTGTGTCTGACACCTCAATTTTGGACGTCTCCTAGCCTCAAAACCATGACCTAATAAATGTCCATTTTTTTTACATCAAACAATTGTGTGGCATTTGTCACAGCAGCCTGGAAATCTAAAGGAATGTACTTTGCCTTTTTCTAGAACTGACTGGGGGTGATTAGCCAGTAATCAAAATGTACTACTCAGTTCACATTCTCTTTCTTTATCTCTGCCTCCTCACGATGGCACAAAGATATTAAAGTAACAGACCCTCAAAAAAAACCTTCAGATTTGTAAGGACAAACAAGGAATAAATAGGTTTGTATGACAACTGCCTATCTCAAACTATGAAATTTAAAATTTACAATGAAACGTGAACATCTTTTTTTTGGGGGGGGGGGTGCATTGTCCAGGAAACGGATGTATATATCATTCTAAAAACATTTGTAATTTATCTTCTCATTTCCAATCTCTCTCAGAGAGGCAGTCTTTCATTTAAAAATATCTAGTAAGTTCTTAGTGCAAAATCTTAGGATTCTTCATTCCAATTAGCTTTATTACGGACTGCTACTTTAAACCTGATGAATCAGTAATGCCTAGTAAATAGGAATGGAATTAATCAAAGCTTACAGCAGCTCAGTTCCCAAATATTCTCCCAATTTTCCATTAAAATTACCCAAATTTTTAGAGTAAATACCATGATAATGAAAAAAAGAACATCACGAGTAAATTCAAGCAGTTTCCTTCGGCATGGGGAATCACCTCTTTTGGTCACTGACAATGCGCTTGCCACTGTCGTGGACAGTAAAGCCAGACCCCAGTGAAAAAAGTCATCTTTTCATCTTAAGATGGAAATCTTCTTTCATAAGAAAACGATCTCACATTTTGGTATTATGCCTTGCTTGAAATCTACTTTAACAAACTAAATCAAACCTAGATTAGGCCTGATGACAATGGCATTTTCCAGTGAATTCCAGTAGGATCAATGACCCATTTCAAAGTACTAGTGATTTCTTACAGTAGTGGCAATGTACTGTTTCAAGGGATAAGCTGAAACATAAATAAAGCATATAATTCACAGAATTCTGATCTAATTACAGAAAACATGAGAATTTTACACTTAAAAACCAACAGCTATTTCTTCCTAAACCCCTAATCCACTCCATTTCCCATCTCTAGATAAATGAAAATAAAGGGGGAAAAAAGCACTTTGGAATTTTTCTTACTTTCAGGTAAAGCATGTATTCTTGGTCCCAGACTCCGAAAGTATACATGTTTCATGGCCTCTTCTGCTGAAACCCTTTTCTTAGATTCATACTGTGAAAAAGTAAAGAACTGCTTCATTAACTTTTTTCTAATTGGTGTAATGAGGAAAAAAAAGAAGCCAATTAACATTCAGTGCTACTAGCTGTTATTTTTTTTATCTTGATTAGTTAACATGATGACTGTTTTTTAAGTACCAATTTGCAATACTCCAGATACACTCTAATTTGAGTTGATGTTGAGATTAAGTAACAATAATTGAATCTCAGTTCCAAATTTCCAAGTTAAGGTTCAATCTTAACTAAAAGTTTGGGTTCCTTGTATTTTCTGAAGGATGAAAAATTAAAATGTCTGACCTCTGAGGTGACTTTTCTTCATGAACACTAAAGGACTGGTGGCATTATACCCCATGCCTTGACAGCAGACCTTATTAATCACCTATCCAATACCCACTTCCCACTTTTTCCTTGATGACAGGACCTGGATTTGTTCACGGTGCCAATTCTTCCATCTCCAACAAATGGATCATGAGTCACGACTGTTCCAAGTCTAGGCTAAAAACGACAATCCTGCTCTCCAACTCCGGCCTCTTGGGGAATTAATGTTCTGGCCAAGGAGAACCCTTAGGAAAACCCCTAAGGAGGGGTTTCTGGGAAAGCTTTAACTTTCCATATAAAATAGGACTGATGCGGCTGGCACGGCCCTTACCCTCCACTCCTCCTACTCTGATACCTGGGGGATGCAGCAGCCTGTAAGGCAGTAAATATAAGGAAAAGACCAAGAACATGAATTGCAGAGAACATGGCCTTGACATAGCTGATCAGTGCCAGCAGACGATTACCTCAGTGGTCTAGGTAAACAGAAAAAGAAACTGAAATAAACCTAGGCATGTGTCTTGAGAATGCTAGGTATTACTGTAAATAATCTAATGTAATTATCACAGGAAATATATGAGAGAGGTATCTTTACAAGAAATATTTTACAAATGAGACAACTAAAGTTTAGGAGAAGTTAGTTACCCATTTAACAATTATAAGATGCAACTTACCTGAAGAAATTTTGTTATCAATTCGATTCCTTCAGAATCTAACCTAGAAACAACAAAAACAAAAAGTGACAATTTACTCCTTTTGTCTCAGTTGATAGAAGACTTTCAGATAACACTATTTTCTAAGTGTTATAAACTGCTAAATTTAAGTGCTCTAAAATGCCACTCTTGTGCCTTCAAATAGACTCAGATCTGTTTTATTTTTAAAAGATTTATTTTTTATCTTGTCACTTTTCAAGAGGTAAACTGTATTAAAACTAAGGAACTTAAAAAAAAATCGCCATTCTGTCTCAAAACAAAGTAACCACTTTTATAGAGAAGTTTAAATATACAGAATCAATTTTCTTATTGTTCCACTGAAGTCAAGAGTACAGAGGCAATTTCCTATTATATAGTGAAAACAATAGACGACTCCAAAATATATCACTGTGGTTCAAGATAAATATAAACATAAATCCTTCAACAAATTTTTATAGTATAGTACACCCAGTGTTGGGTATTCGAAGGTATAAAGTTCAGTTTAAATACGCCACAGTAACTTCATAAAATTTAACTAATAAGGGTCACAATGACACAGCGAGTAAAGATAATTACAGCGGAGAAACTAACAAACAGGGAGTAGTGGGAATAGAGATTATCTTAATGGGATAATCTCTAGATCAGATATCACATTTTCTGTCTTGCAGTGCCTTTAAGTGGCAAAAGCACAATTATGAATAAGAAATATCTTCCCCCAAAATGCTCTACGAGGTGCAGTGGATGCTGCCTCCTAGATGCCTCCAGACTCTTTAATCCCCTGCAATTTACCATTCCGGCATGTATAAAGAGATCCGTGGCTCAGATAAACTAGCACCTACAGCCATGGAGAATCTGCTCCAATGAAGAGCTTCAACCTTCTACACTGAGCACTACAAATAGCAAATGATACATAAACTACAAAAATAGGTCTTATACCACTCAGGGGAGATACCTCAAAGTCCTGCGTATATTTTTCTTCTTAAGAAGAAAGTTAGGAAGAAAGTTTCTAACTAACTAAGAAAGTTTAGTTAGAATGATACTAGTTGCTACGGTACAATAAGAACATCAACTTACGTAAATACTTTAAAACTTCCCTCGCTTGAGAATAAATGGAAGCAGAGCAAGTATAAGTATGTTATTTGTGAGCAATGTGATGGCTTTTGATTAAAACAGAACATGGCTTTATTCAGTATCTTGGTGCCTTTTTACTTTTTTTTTTTTTAAGGAAAGATGGAAAATATAGGTAAAGGGGATAGCTATTCTGTTACTTAATGAAAATGTAATATATTCCTTAAGTAAAAATGCTCTAAAATTTAATGGGAGTCTTAGATTGATCTGGGGTAAGTACAAGAAGAAACTTTAATTGCATTTAAATATTACACTTCGCTGAGGGGTCAAAAAAAGTTTATACACAGGCTTTACAATTATCATATGGATACTTTAGTTAAATATGCCTATCGTTAAGCTAACTAAGATATCCATTGCTGGTGGTCTAAGTGTATATTATTTGTTTTCTTAAATTAAAAAAAAAATTAAAATATATATATATAATCTCAAAAAAAAAAAAAAAGAGGATTCAAAATACCTACAGTGCATTTTGAAATACCTGAAATCTGAAAATACCTACAGTGGAAGGAGCTGGGTAAAAAATGAAATATAAAATAACATGGCCCTAAAAAATTTAAATATTATGCAAGGCTATAAAAAAAATAAAGTATCCCTGAATATAAAAATAAATAAATAATAGATTTTATAATCTTTAAATACAAATTATGCCATTAACATGGAACAAAATACCAATTGGTCATCTCACATCAGAGTCATGATTTTCCTTAAAAATAATTTCTAAGGTTTTGCAAGCAAACATAGACTATTTCTGTAGAAGGCAAAAAAAATTTCAGCATGTTCTTTCAAGGGATTGATAAAGGCATCAATTGATGTCTTCTTTCTGGGGAAAGTAACTACCTTATCTAAACTCTGGAATTCTAATATGTATGTTTCATATTCATTTTCTTTACAACTCAATTCTATTTACATGCTCTGGTGATTCCTGATCATTGAATTAAAAAATGAATTTGCCAAAGGAAGGAAGAAATTTAATTACATTAGCACCTTAAACTATTTAAGAATTGTATATGTGGATTATATATTGTTTCCTTAATCCTTATTGTAGCTAATGCTTCAAGAAATGAAAAGATTCATGTCGAGTTTCCCTTGCACTTGAAAAAAAAAATACCTGGGTGCATGGTTAATTAGAGGCTGTGGTTTATATTTTGGAAAGCTGTAGTTCTTGAACTCATCATTTGAAGAAACACCTGGCCAAGTTTCCTGAGATGGAGTTCCTGAATAAAAAAAAAAAATTTACCGACATATATTAAGATTTTAAATATATATATAACATAGAACTAATAAAGTATCTTAGGGAGCAATTTAGATAATAATTATGATAGCTATAAATTCTTGTAATTAACAGCTATTTCATTAGTCTCAGAATCAAAATTTTAAATAGCTTTTTTTTTTTAGAGTTAAGTCTTATCTAGCTAGTCAACTACAGGGGCAAAATCACTGGGAAAAGATGTTTTCTGTTACCTAGCAGTCGGAAAATTAAGTGTAATTCATCCTCCACAGTTGATCCTGGAAATAGAGGTCTTCCGGAAGCCATTTCAAAGAAAATGCAACCAACACCCCTTTAAAATAAAATATAGGGAAAAAATTACGCTGAGTAAAACATTTAAATATTATGAAGCTCAAGAACCTATTTTCTGGGTGGGCCACAGTGGCTCAGCAGGTAGAGTTCTCGCCTGCCATGCTGGAGATCCGGGTTTGATTCTGGTGCCTGCCCATGCAAAAAAAAAACAACAAAGTAAAAACAAAACAAAACAAACAAAACCAAATTCAAGAACCTATTTTCTAAGATTGGATTTCCATACTAGCCTGCTTGAAAACTTCCTGTAGAGATTTTTCAGATAAAATTCAATTAATCTGTTAGTATCTACCCTATTTGTCTCAACTTCCCTGTATCCATCGTTCCACTTAAAACGTTCAACGCTGCTCTTCACGATCCTTGAAGAATAACACTAATAGCTAGTAATGACTGAATGCTTACCATGGGTTAGGAACATTTAGCTGAATTCTTATGTTAGCTGTTCTGTGGAGCACAGACTGGAAATGGGCAAGATAAGAAGGAAGAAAATCAATCAAAGAGAGTAACAGTAATCTAGGAGATACAGTGGCCTTAAGATAGTATGCAACAGGGATAGAGAGAAGCAAACAATTTCAGAGTTTTTATGTTGGAAGCAGGGTTAGAACATGCAGGTGTGAGGTAGAGGTAAAGGTGTGTAAGAGAAGGAAGAGAAAGGGACAGAGGTATAGTGAATGGATACTGTCTTCTAGGAATCATATAAATACACATAAATGTAAGAAACAGTTCTTCCATTAAAGGGCTCACAGTCTAGCACTTGTAATATAAATTTTTTACATATTAAGATATTATATAAAACATGATTTTAAATTATTGTTCGAGACAACAGAATGAAGTATGACTTATCATTACACGAGGAATACAGACATCAAATGCAAATTGAGAGGAGAGAAATTACCACCTGAGGCTAGGGTGTGTTTAGGAAAGGATTTATGGAGAGTTGTGTTTTGCAGGTTACTAGGTAGAGGCCACAATTAGGGAAGCAGTGTAGGCATTCCAGATGAGTGGATTGGCGGGAACATAAGCTTAGGGGTGGGAAAGTTCAGGTTATTTTTGAGGGACAGTGTGTAGCCCGTTTGGCTAAAAAGGAATATTTGGGTAGAGGAGTAGTCTGAATTGTGTTGGAAAAGGTAGTTTAGAAACTTCTTATGGAGCTCTGTAAGTAGCACACTGAGGAACTGTATCTTATTTTGTAAGTCAGAATGAGGAGGAAACATGGTAGAAGGATGTCATGAACGAAGTGATGTGGAAGAAAGAGAGTAACCAATATTCAGATTATTGTTTTTACATCAATTCATAGCAGGTGGATTTTGTAAATATTAAATGATGGATAAAAATTGTAATTTTGTTTTAAATTACTATGTACTAGACACCCACCCCTCTAAATGCTTTATATATGTTAGGTGATTTAGTCTTATTATCCACAGACGAGGCTTTTATTAAAATAGGTATTGCTATGACCCCAATTTTCTCAAATAAGGGAACCAAGTATAGGCCAGTAATCTGGATAAGGTTATTATATAGTTACAAGTGGAAGAACTGGCATTTAAATCTAAGTTTTCACCTATATTGTGGCTCTTTAAAATAATACTTCCTTAAGAGTCAAGTATCTAGTAGTGTGCCCTGCATTAACAGTGACAGTTCTTTCAAAATATAAATGGCAATAACATCTGCATATATTTACCACATGTCAATCTGTGTTGAGTACTCTGAGGAACCAAGAAGCACATCAGGAGGCCGGTACCATAATGTAACAACTTCATTTGAGTAGGTCTTTGTGGGAACTGACTTGGCTCTGGCTAGTCCTTCACAGGGAAAAGAAAACAGATTTAGAAATAGCTATAATAGATTTCCCAGCCTAATCCTCACCAAAGACAAACGGATGCCTGAGACGGCTACCATATAGTTGCTTCTTTAAAAAAAAAAAAAAAAAGTATTAATCATTTAAAAATAATAATAAATTGGTTACAGCTTAAGTAATGCTTTTAATGAAAAAATAATAAATGTATTTCCAAAACAAAACAAAACAAAAAATAGCTGGTTAAGAAGAGCTTCCTACACAATACTACCTAACTGTAATACAATTATGTTAAAACACTGAAAAAAAAAGAGCTTCCTGATTCAAAAAAATTGTTTTTGTGAATATCTTTTTGAGTGTCCTTAGTCTAGATCATCAAATCCTTATATAATTAACATAAATAGTAATAATCACACAACCAGATATCGTGCTACTTCAATGCATGTGAATGTACTTGTTACAACGTCTGGGTTAATCTAAGTAAGACACATTCTTTCTCTCCATGAATCATGATGCTAATTAGAGTAAAATGGACTTCACTGCTTTTTGACAGTATTAACTGCCATAAATGAGGTAAAACATGTACCATTCCTTTGCCATTTTATATGGAATTCACTGATTATCCAAAATAAAGGCCAGGGTTCATTTTATCTGGAGTCATTGGTATAAGAGAGTTGTTTTAACTACCTCTAAGTCTCCAATTCCTAACCAGGAAGAAGCAATTTTTTTAAAAGACAGTTGAAGAAAGAAAATTTCATGAATTTAGCTTAATATGTATTTAAATTATGTTTTATTTTAAATAAAGAATAATTCATTTTATGCTGACATTTCTACTATATAACTATATTTCTGATTCAAACATCAAATAAGAAAAACATCAAACGATAATTTAATATGTTATTAAATTGGTAAAGTCACACAAACGACATAGACATTTAAAGAAATAAGCAGCACTCACACTATTTTACTTCAGTATTATGCCAAAGGGTGTAAGTGGAACGATGTTAACACTATTTTGTTTCGTGATTACTTTTACGCTACCATTTCACCTTGGTGAAATTAGCCCAACAAATTATTTTTCTACCAATTTTGGTTGATAGCAAGATGGGGACAGTTTTCTAATCTCTCTTACTGATATTAATTATGGGCTATATGGGGCAAAAAGACAGTCACAAGTTGCTTCTCCTCCAGCCTCTACAACCAAGGCTCACTGCCCGTCGCAGTTCCCTCAGTGCCATACCCTCCTGGCCCTGAGCAGTTTGCAGCAGGGAGCTGGTTCAGACACAGTCCGGGCTCACAGTCAGTATTGGCAAGAAACAATCAGCTCTCTCAAATCAAATTAATTAAATGTGAGGTAACATTATTACACAAGCCATTTTCTATTATTAATGAAAATGTCTGTCTATATTAGTGGTTCCTACACCTCAGAATTTAAAGTACTTGAAGTATTCCCTGATAAAAGCAGATTTTTTGATGGACTTTGCCATTCATTTTGCATTCCTAATAGCTACACAGGGTTTCTATCACTGCCCTTCATTTTGGGCTTAGGGAATAAGGAGCAGGAAAAGGAGCTTGGCAGAAAAAAAAAAAACAAAAAAAAACAGAAGAGAAAGAAATGTAGATAGAGTAGTAACAATTTTAAGGGAAATAGCAAACTTATGCCAGATAAGAAATTGTATAATCCATGTAAACATATGTAAACAACTTGTAATTTTTTGTTTAAAAACATGTAGCCCACCTATTCCCTTTTTAAGGAAGGAAATGTAAATAGCAATCTTAACTTTCAAATGGTACAGTGTTAAATGAGTAAAAGTATAAGAATTTCCAAAACAATCTTATATTCATTAACAGTGAATTTTCAATCTGTTGCTATCAGAGTAATACCCGAAACAATACCCCTAAAGTACAGCTACCACGATTATTTATTATTATTTACAAATGATAAATTTGTAAAAACTACTAAAGCACGGGCTTTTTAAAATTAAGTTCTATCAGCTTATTCAAATTCTTAGAATGCGGACTATAAAAATTCAAAGCTTCCATGCAGAGTTCCTTTAATAAAAAAAGTTTAATAAATATTATTTTGCACGTTCCCAATAGTATATTTCATAAGGCTTAATAAAAGATAAAATATTTTGGATCTTATTCTGTATGGACAATTATTAAAAATTTTAATCTTCCTAGAAGCAAAAAGCACTTTCTACTTTCTTAAAACATAATTAGCTAAAGAGATGCAGATAAGGAGCCATCAATTAAATTACTGAGCATGTAAATAAAGTCACAGTGGCAGGCATATTAAGGAAGTCCCTTTCAGTATCAGCATCTTAACTTTTTGATCTTGGGACCCTTGGACTTATTATTACTGAAGATTCAAAGAGCTTTTGCTTATGTGGATTGTATTTACGATATTTGGCATATTAGATATTAAAACTGAAATAAATTTAAAATATTTATTTACTCATGAAAAGACCTTTCATTACATGTTAACATTAACAACATATTTTAGGAAATACATTCTCCAAAACAAAAATTAGTAAGAATGGTATTGTTTTACATAATAGACGACAGGTGCAATCACACATCTGCTTCTACATTCAATCTGTTGTACTACGCTGCTTTGGTTGACATATATGAAAGAAAATCTCATCCCCACCCCCAACCCCACCCCAAGATAAAAACTGGAAAGAGGAGAGGCAAAACTTTTAATAGGCTTTTCTGATAATCGTAGATATTCTTTCTTCACTGATACCACCTCACAACTAGAAAAGAATTGGCTTCTCAAAGGTTATGTGGTATGTGAAACTATACAAATAAACTTCTCGTACTGTTATATTAAAATTCATTGGCCTGTCTTGCACTTTAAATGGATCTTTCATCCATGCATAATTTTGTAATATCATGCACTAGACATTTGGAAAGTATTGTATCCCTGAGTTATGCAGCTATCCCAAATATTTACAAATTTCTTTAAGATATCCAAAAAAATCACATTGCTAATACTGATCATTAGAAAAGTCTTGGGTACTGGGAAGCTACTAAGCTCAAAGTGTCAGATGCACATTTCCAAAATCTAAGTTTTGCTTGAAGCATCTCCTTTCATATTGGCAAGAAACACTTTGTTGCTTCCTCGGAATGAAAGGGTTACTTCATTCATTTTCATGAAAATATCTGTTAAATTCCAAAGTCTTAAAAACTATAATTTGTTGGTCATTTTTAACCTTTTATTTTGAAATAATTTCAAACTTCTTTTAAAGAAGTGTTGCAAAAATAACACAAACCCCATACAGAGAACTCCAATATACTGCCACCCACCCCCAGTTACCCTTTACCCATCAATTCTAACTACCTACCTATCTTCTGAACATGTGAAAGCAGGTGGCAAATACACATCATACTCCTTAACCACACAGAACACATAACACTTACATGCACAATTTCTAAGAACAAGGATATTAACTTGTGTAATAACCTTAAGTGCAGTTATAAAGTTCAAGAAATTTAACACTGATATAAAGCTTATATTCCATATTCCAATTTTTTCATATGTCCCCATAATGTCCTTTTGAACCTTTTCTCTTCCCTTTTTTAAAAGCCATTCTATTTCTGGTATATTGTGTTCTGACAGCTAGCAAACCTGAACAGATTTCGGTACCAGAGGAGTGGAGTGCTACTGCGGTTTGCAGATACCAAACATGTTGGAACAGCTTTTTAAATGGATAAGGGGAAGATTTTGGAGGAGTTGTAAGGAGCCTGACCGAGAAGGCCTAGAATGCTTTGAAGAGACGTTGGCAGAAATGTGGACTTGAAAGACACTTCTGATAAAGCACATGTTATTACAGACTGGAAGGAAGGTGAGCCTTGTTTTAAAATGACAGTTAATCTGGCAAAACTGACTAGTGGCTTTGGCTGGAAGGCAGATTTTAAAAGCCATGAACTTGGATATTTAGCATTAGAGATTTCCAAATTAAATGTGGAAAGCGAAGCCTGGTTTTTCCTTGCAGCTTATAGTGAAATGTGACAGGAAAGAGATCAGCTTAGAACGGAACTCTTGGGTACAAAGAAACCAGAACTGAAGTTCTGGAAAGTTCTGGGCCTCCAGAAAGGGAGACCCCAGAGAATAACACCCCGCATGAGGATTTAGCCAAATGGGTAACCAGTCAGCCATTTCATAGAAAGCCAGGACTGGACATGGAGTCATCCAGGAAGAATTTGTGGAAACTCCTTATGTCTGATGGGCATGATCCAAGGCTACTCCATAGAAAGCCAACGGGAGTGTGGCAGGATCTGTATAAAGAGAACCACTGCCAGTCGACACTGAGAGGGACAGAGAAGGGACACACTGGAGGAAAAACAACTTCAGAGGCAAAGCCAAGGGGGCTGGGGTCTGAAGTCAAGAGGCCTCGGGACAGGAGAGCAGACCCACCCAAGCACGTGGAGAGGGTGAGTGTGCCCTGAAAGCAGAGGGTGGGCCTTCCATTTCATTGCAGTGGAAGAGTTGTGCCACCTCAGGCCTTGGCGAGGGTGAAGCATATTCCTTGGGGTTTGGGGAGAGCCTGGCTACCACAAGGGTTGAGCATGTGCCCCAGAGATGGCAGAAAGCCTGGGTGCAGCCCTGATCCCTGGAGAGGGTGGAACAGAGAACAAGGTAATCTCCCCAATGTCCCCCAAGGTTGCGTTCACAGAGAGGCAGGCCTCTGTGTCCGTTCTTGGAGATGGTGGGACTGCCGCTTTCTAAAGCTCTGAAGATATGTGACTCTCATATGGGTCTGGTGACTCCTGTGTTTCTTCCTCCCTATAAATGGGTGTATGTATCCTATGACTGTTCCTCCTTTGTATGTTGGCAGCAAATAATTCGTTCTGAGTTTCAGAGGACAAGAGCCAGAGGATAATTTTGCCTTAGACCATGCCTGTAACTAACTTTGATAGGAGTCTGTACTATTTCTAACTTTGATTTGTATTGCTACTGAAATGGTTTAAGGTTCTCTGATATTGTAATGGAATGAATGTATTTTGTATATGGGGAAAACATGTCTTTTTTAGGGTCCAGAGGGTGGAATGTGCTGGTTTGAAAGGATGTATATACCCTAGAAAAGCCATGTTTAATCTTAACCCCATTTTGTAAAGGCAGCCATTTCTTGTAATCCCTATTCAGTACTGTATTTTGGAAACTTTAATTAGATTATCTCCATGGAGATGTGACTTACTCAAGAGTGGGTGCTAAACTGGATAGGGTGGGTCTTGATTACTTTACTGGAATCCTATAAGAGAGGAAGCATTTTGGAGAAAGCTGGAGATTCAGAGAGCAGAGAAGAACCACAGAGCCACAAGAAAGCCACAGCAGAGAATCCACAGAACCACGAAGCACAGAGCCCATGAGCCAGTGACTTTCGGAGATGAAGAAGGAAAATGCCTCCTAGGGTGCTGGAGAGAAAGCTAGCAGATGATGCCATGTTTGCCACATGCCTTTCCAGATAAGAGTGAAACTCTGACCATGTTCGCCATGTGCCTTTCCACGTGAGAGAGAAACCCTGAACTTCATCGGCCTTTTTGAATCAAGGTATCTTTCCCTGGATGCCTTAGATTGGATATTTCTATTGACTTGCTTTAACTGGGACATTTCCACAGCCTAAAAACTGTTGTTACCTTGCAAATTATTAAATTCCCCTTTTAAAAAGCTGCTCCATTTCTGGTATATTGCAACCTGGCAGCCAGCAAACTAAAAAGGTAGTTTTCAGCAGTTATTTCTTTGTATATTCTCTCTGCCCTTTTTTCTCTTTCTTCTCTGTCCGGGATTCCCATGATATATATACTGGTGTGCCTGATGGTGTCCCACAGATTTCTCAGGTTCTGTTCACCTTTCTTCAACCTTTCTCCTTTCTGCTCCTCACACTGGATGATTTTAAATGTCTGGTCTCTGAGTTCACTGATTTTTTTTCTGCCAGCTCCAATCTGCTGTTAAACCCCTGAAGGGAACTGTTTATATCTGTTACTGGTTTTCAGCTCTGTTTGGTTCCTATTCATAATTTCCATCTTGCTATTGATACAGTTTTTCTCATCTATTGTTTTCCTGATTTCCTTTGGTTCTTTTTTACGTGTTTTCGTTTAGCTCTTTGGGTATATTTAGGACCATTTTTTGAAAGATCCTAGGTCTGATCCTCATTAATGCAACTGAAAAATCAGGATCTATACATAGATAACTGAGACCGGATCCAACCAAAATGGGTCTGCCTGACACGCACTGTAGCTTAGACTTAGACCTATAAGTCACCTAGACTCATTCCACATTTTCTTACATACGTTCTGTGACTAAACGTAATCAATCTGCACATATGCAATAATTACATCACCTCCAATTACATCATCTGGAGCCACTGTGCTCATCGTCCTAATTCCTGCCCATCTTTTTCTCTAATAAAACTATCAGAGTTACTGCAGTTCTGGGAGACAGATTTTAGGCTGTGGGGCCATCTGCTCTCCTACTATGTGCCTGTAATAAACTCTTTCTCTCTTTGAAATCCCCGTGTCTCAAGAATTGGTTATTGAGTGCTTTGGGCAAAAGAATCCACGGCTTCTGTCCAGTAATATTAATGGTTTCTTCTTTCCCTGGCCCACTGCTTCATGTTCCTTTGCATGCTTTGTAATCTTTGTTGAAAACTGGACATTTTGATATTTTAAGTTGTTATCATTGGACTTTAGACTGTGAGGCATATGTTCCTTAAGATTGTATCCAGCTAGCATTATGACAGAGTTTTCCTTTAATGCCAGGAGTTAACAAAAATAAATTTAAAAAAAGAAAGAAGGAAAAAAAGAAAACACCTTGTCCTTTGTGAATGTTCTCCTTCAGAGTTAATCCATACAATGAGTTCTGAGAATAGCTCCAGGCCAAATCACAGGGGCCTTCCTGATTCTTTCTATGCAGGAGGTTTGTCTTGGCCATGTGCTGTTTTGCCCAGCAATTCTCCCATTTACAGGAATATAACTGTCCACTTGTCTCTAGAAAACAAGTTTCCTCACCTTCCCATATGGCACCATATGTCCTCTGAGAGCAGTCTTTTGCCGTAGTAGCCTACTTGACTGGTCTTCCATGGTATTCTGTAGGAGAGCTCTGTGAGCCGCCTTCTACCCCACCCCTAGGGAAACTTCTGGGATGGAGAGTTCCTAAAGTCACCTTCAGGCAGACTGGGCCAGACAAACACTCTCCTAGTATGTGCAAGAGGTTACCCCACTGCCTCTGGAATCAGGCCCAGGGATCCTCACTGGGAGTGTGGCCAGTTCCACAAAGAACCAGCGAGGGGATGGAGGAGGTGCTGCCCCGGGTGCCAGGACAGCCTTCCCACTTTTAGGTGGTCTTTTTCTTGATTTGATGCTTGTCAAGAAATTGCAACAGAACTTTCAGAAAGATGTTTCTTCTAAAATCAGGAAATCAGGAAAACAATAGATGAGAAAAACTGTATCAAGAGCAAGATGGAAATTATGAATAGGAACCAAACAGAGCTGAAAACCAGTAACAGATATAAACAGTTCCCTTCAGGGGTTTAACAGCAGATTGGAGCTGGCAGAAAAAAAATCAGTGAACTCAGAGACCAGACATTTAAAATCATCCAGTGTGAGGAGCAGAAAGGAGAAAGGTTGAAGAAAGGTGAACAGAACCTGAGAAATCTGTGGGGCACCATCAGGCACACCAGTATATATATCATGGGAATCTCGGACAGATAAGAAAGAGAAAAAAGGGCAGAGAGAATATACAAAGAAATAACTGCTGAAAACTACCTTTTTAGTTTGCTGGCTGCCAGGTTGCAATATACCAGAAATGGAGCAGCTTTTTAAAAGGGGAATTTAATAATTTGCAAGGTAACAACAGTTTTTAGGCTGTGGAAATGTCCCAGTTAAAGCAAGTCAATTTTTGCTGGTTGTTCAAAGCTCTGTGGGGGGGGGTCAAAGCCTCACTATCTATGTCAGTGGCAGAGTTCTTGCCTGCCATGCTGGAGACCCAGGTTCAGTTTCCGGTACCTGCCCATGTAAAAAAAAAAAATCACAGAAGCACTTTTCTTTGAAATAATTGTCGTACTTCTGTGTACACCAAATGTATCTTATGTATGTTTCCCATTACATCACACAATGCTAAAAAGACATGTATTCAAGGATAGAGATTTAATAAAATTAATAAATTTTACTCTTTCATCAAGGTCTTTTAAGTGTGCGTAGCATGGGTGAAGAATATAATCACTTTACTAAGTACAAGCACCAGTGGCTTTACCCCTTATTGCTTTTGGAACATCAATGCAAACACTGACACAGTGAAAAGGGGCAAATAATGTCTTAGTATAATTATTATAATTATGATAGTATATTTGACCTTGGAGAGTCCCTGAAAGTCTCAGGATCCCTAGAAGTCGATGGTCCACACTTTGAGAATCAGTGCTTTTTAGTATCTGCTGCTAATAAGAAGCTTATGAGCACAAACATACCTCATCCACTAAGATCCTATCAAATTACTTACTCTGTGGGCTGTAGAGAATACTTCTACAGCCATATAAAAATGATGACACATTGTGACAATGGTTCTTCATTTAAACTTAACCAAACTAGAAGTATTTAAATCTACTTCATACATTCCATACCAAAATCTGCTAGCTTTAATTCTCCTTTCTCATTAATGAGGAGGTTCTGTGGCTTCAAGTCTCGGTGCAACACCTTTCTTCTGTGGCAATATGCCAAACCACGCAGAATTTGGTATAAAAACAGCTACAGAAAAAAAAAAAGAATTAGTCTTCCTGGTAAAGAGACCTACTTTGGTTTAAGTATAAATTATGGTAAGCAGAGAAGCAACTGGCCTAGAACAGTAAAGGAAAAAAAAAACTAATTAGTTCAAAGACTTTCCCTCAAGTTACTGTTTTCTATCATTTAAAGTTTATCACGCTATTGGAAGTATCTGCCCAGTTTTTTAGTTTAACAGTTTTTATTTATGAAAATAAATATAATGTGAAATGAAACTTAGTAGTAATGGTTCATTTGTTACAAAAAAATGATTTGAAATACATATTTCCTCATAGACCTACAGGGCTCCTAAGGTTTATAGTTTGCTTATGAAATTCTTGCAACACAACCAACCAATCAGACAACAATCTCTTCTGGGGCAATGTCTTTAACATAAGGCACTGGAATTGGCGACATGAAAATAAGATGCAAAAAGAATGGTGTTCCATAGCTCTGGCAAATTACATGCTATAAAAATAATCTAAACCAGTTTCTATCACCCACCTCCTGGATACTTTCAGCACCTCCTACTCAGCCTTCAAAATCTTCTATGATTCAGTGCAAGATTAGCACTGTAGAGCTCTGAATGACTCTGAGGGAAACAATTCCTGTAAGGCTAATGGTAGGCTTTTTATTGTGGTACTTGATTCTTTGGGGCTAAAAATTTAAAAAAAGAATTTCAAATTCAGAGAATTCAACTGTCTACCACAGTTCACTTACAGGTTAAAGAAGCATGAGAACCCCGAAAATAAGCCAGGGATACAGATGAATGATAGGACTGAATAAATTCTAAGCAAGAGAGCTACTAAGCCCTTCATATTTAGGTGTTTTGTTAACTCTAAATTACTATTTCCATATATTCCCATTACTTTTTACATTTGGAAAATATGGACTATTTAAGCACAAATAAACAACAAAAGGCTTTCTAACTTAAGCCATCTAGATCTGGCTGTAAAATTACAAATTTCCCAACCCTTTGTCAAATTATGATAATTAAGCACTTCATTTTCTTTCTGAATTATTGCTAATGTGAAAGCAGGAAAAACAAACTAAAGCCCACAAACACAAATATATACAAATGAGATGCATACCACCTTTTGAAACTAAATATAAAAAAAAGATAAAAATAATCGTCATAGACTATATATGGAAATTAACTTATATTTAAAGCCCTAATCTAAAATTCTTCGCAATGTTTTAATCCATATGTCCTGAACGGTCTTTTAGTAATACATACTGGCTTTCCTTTGTATTCACAAAACTTGTTTAAAAAGATGTACATTTTAAATTATTATCTACAAAAATGGAAACGTCTCTCACACACAGCTGGACAGCCTATATCAAGAATAGATTCTCACAAACTGTTGGATTTACTAAATTAGGAATATATTATTCAGGCCAAAAAAAACCTACTTTCAAACACAACTATATCAAATTTTTTTACTCAATTCATTAGTTTATTTTGAACTTCAACTGGCACTCATACTATACCAAACTTCTCTGGCATTATTTGCATTTTCAGGTTTATAGACGAGAAACATAACAATCATCTTCTTTTACTCCTGACACTATAGACTGGTATGACTAACCTGTAATACCTATAAATGTTCCTGGCCTCATCCATTAGATTAATACCGTGAAAAGTTGTTGTTTCTTTACATAAATAATATTTTTATAGGGGAATTCATTTAAAGGAGGGCTTTTGCAGAACATGCTCATCATTTGTATCTATTGTGAACATCTGGATTTTGATATCACAGACATGTTTTTTAAAGCAGAACATATCTATAAACATATTCTATACTTAAGAGAATCCATTTTATAACATAAGAGGAAGTGTCAAAGTATTTTTTAAAATACTTTAAAAGTGAAAACTTTCACAAAGTGGTGAAGCAGTTCTCAAGACTGGTCATCTAAAGAAATGCTATACTGTACTAAAATAGATGTTCTAAGTAACTATTTCTCAGAACAACAACTTATTTAAAATACTTAAGAGAAAATTCTGAAGCAGAACAGTCAAGTTGGTACATTTTATCATATAGTGTTCACTATGCTTTAAACAAATGTGAAACTGTCTACTAAAACATACCTTTACATTGTGCATACTCATGATGTTCCCACAGTCATCCATGTACTGCTTTAGATCTTTATCCTGAGAAAACACAGCACTTTTATTATGCGTCGCAATTTTCACAACACGTCGCTAATTCACTTAACAGTATTTAAAGTGTTTTTCGAGACATTTGGATACACACATATATACTTTTATTAAATACCAATAACCTATCAACAGTGTCCCTAGGGACACTGAAAAGTCCAGCTTCTTGCTATATTTTTAAAAGCAAAATTAAATACTTATTATTTATAGTATACTTACCAGATATTCAAAGACCAGTGTCAAAGATTTATCTGTGTGAACAATGTCATGTAATGTAACTATATTGGCATGTTTTAGATCCTTTAACAGTGAAACTGTAAAACAGAAAAGAAAGTCAATTATTTAATATATGTAGTGGTCACTCTTTGTTAGAGCCTGAATAAGTTTAACACATGATCTGATTTAGCTTAAGATTATTTTAAGTTTAAAACAATAATCCACCAGGGGGACTGGTAGTAAAGAGTTTAATGGAATCAAATCTATCAATCTTTTCTTCTACAGTTCTGAGTTTGATGTTATTTACAATGATGCAATACTTGCAACAGTTACTATAATAATACTCTCCATTATCATTTTCTATTTCTTCTTAAACAGTAACTTTTGGGATTAACTGGGCTTAATTTAGAGGTAAAGTGTAAGGTACCTTTTCTTTCCTTCAAATTGCTAACCAGTTTCCTCAAGCCAGTTTCTGAATAATCCATCTTTTCTTTATAAAATGGTATCATATTAACTTGTAAGCATTGATTTACAGTTACCTTTCTCTCCATGCTTAACTATAACATTTCCCTTTGTCAAATATTTGTCTCCAACAATGATTTTCAATAATTTCATAGTACTTCATTATAAATTAATCAATAATATATTTAAGTCCCTTCTGTTGGATGTTTGTTTTAAAAATTACCTTTATTAAGATTTAAATATAGCTTTATCTTTTGTTTCTATACCTGAGTTTTCTGTTTATAAAAATTGAACTCTTTTATGCAGATTTGCTTTTAAAGTGTTCTAGATAAAATTCATTATACACTTTGCTCACACAAGATCACATTATACCTTCTCGTATAGCTGTGCAAGGTGCACCCTCCTCGTGTTCCAATCTGATCTCTTTTAATGCCACCAAATTCTCTGTCAATTTACTTCTTCCTTTATATACTGTTGCATATGTACCCTGTAAAATATTTTTGAAAAATACATCAAAAGTATCATGAGCATCTATCTATATAATTTATACAATAAAGAGCACCAACTGAATTTCTAAGTTCTAAGCATATGTTAAATTCCAATTTGCAAAAAATCCTCCACAATGATAAATCTAGGTTTCCTAGAGGCAATAGGACTTTCAGTTCCATATGCACAACTT